>NW_026067921.1:8868969-8876613 GCF_014885135.2 Alexandromys fortis
GCGGGTTCTCTGTATCCAGTTTATGCAACAGTCCAGGCAAGAGCAGTTTCTTGCCCAAATGACTATCCAACTCCATAAAGATCCTCTTCGATGCCCATCTTCCTTTTGAAGTAGCTGGTGCTGCCAGGAGCAGACGTGTCTCATTGTCATGAAAAGCCCTAAGTTATTAAAACATTTAAATGCCATATTCTACAGTCTTTGAAAGATATGAAGAATGCCTATCTAACTGAAATATATCTCTATATATCTAGAAAATCTAACATTTTTCTAGTAAAATAATAGCTTTACTATTATCAATGATTATCCACTAACAACCTATACTTCCTAATTATACATTACATTTTAAATGAACTTCACAATCACAATACCTTAATTAATATCAGAAATACATATACATATAACAAAATTGACCTTAAAATCCATACTAATGTAAATTATTCATATCTATATCAGCTACCTAGTGAGATACTGTCTCCAAAGGAGGGAGATGTTGGAGAGATGGCTTAGCAGTTAAGAACACTGGCTGTTCTTCCAGAGGAACTATTCACAGCATCCACATGGTGGCTCACAACCTTCTGTAACTGCAGTTCCAGGAAATACAACACCCTCTTCTGACCTCTGTGGCCAGCAGACAAGAACATGGTTCACAGTCATATATGCAAACACGGACACACATACATTAAGAAAACAAATCTTGGGGTAGGTAGTGGCGGTGCACACCTTTAATCCAAGCACTCAAGAGGCAGAGGCAGGCAGATCTCTATGAGTTCCAGGCCAGCCTTGTTTATAAAGTGAGTCCAGGACAGCCAGGACTGTTACACAGAGAAACCCTGTCTTGAAAAGCAGAAACAAACAAAAAAATTTAATAAAAAAACTAGGCGGAAATATTTATGTTTATAGCTAAGCCCCTATGATAGAGCTAAAATGACTCAGTGGTTAAGAGTACTGGCTGCTCTTTCAGAAGACTCAGGTTTAATTCTCAGGGCACACATGCTTGATGGAGGAAGGACATTGGTTAATTATAATAAAGAAACTGCCTTGGCCCATTTTATTGGTTAGAACATAGGTGGGTGGAGTAAACAGAAGAGAATGCTGGGAGAAAGAAGCTGAGCCAGGAAGCCGCCATGGTTCTCCCACTCCAGACAGACGCAGGTTAAGATCCTCCCTGGTAAGCCACCTCGTGGGCTACACAGATTATTAAAAATGGGTTAGATTAATATGTAAGAGCTAGCCAATAAGAGGCTACAGATAACGGGCCAGGCAGTGTTTAAAAGAATACAGTTTCCGTGTAATTATTTCGGGTAAAGCTAGCCATGCGGGCGGCCGGGTGCCGGGGACGCAGCCCTGCCGCTCCTAACACTACACATGCTAATTCATAACCCTTTGTAACCCCAGTTCCAGATCTGAAGGCCTCTTCTGGTCTCCCCAGGCGCACAGACAAACATGCAGGCAAAACACCTACACACATACGCATAAATAAATAAATAAATAAATAAATAAATAAATAAATAAATAAAATTAAAGCCCTGTGATATTAATATTTTAGTATGCGATTTAGAATAACAGAAGATGCAAGTGGGGCAAGGATGTGGCAGGGTAGGATGGAGGGCACCGGAGAAAGATGATAATTCAGATTAGGATGGTTAAGAATCGATGCCAGCTGTAGCTAGACGACGCATCCTCAGAGTTCATTGTATTCTCACTCCAGTTTTTAAAAAAGTAGATTTGATTTTTTTTTCTTCCCCTTGCCTAGAAAGGCTTTTAAAAATAGTTCCAGAAGGAACACTTCTAGATTACACTCGTGCAGACTCTGAACTTTGGCTGATAACGATGTGTCAACACTGGTCCATCGATTCTAACAAATGAGCCACACACTCGCGCAGTGTGTTGATGGATGGGGAGACTGCACAGCAGGGACAGGGTGGCTGTGAACTCTCTGTGCTTTCTCTTTAATTTGCTGTGAACTGAAAATCACTCAGGGGGGAAAAAAAGCCATTTGATTAAAAGTAAGATTTGTGGAAAACCCTGCCCAGGGAATACGAAATGCTAGAAAAATCTTCCCTGGAGATAGTCAAATAGATAGCTTAGGATGAACTACAAAACCCTTTGTTTATTTAAGAGAGAGAGAGGCAATAGGCAGTGGTGGCACACACTTCAATCCCAGCACCCAGGAGGCAGAGGTAGGCAGATCTCTGTGGGTTCAAGGCCAGCCTGGTCTATAAGAGCTACGGTTTCTCTGTGGCTTTGGAGCCTGTCCTGGAACTAGCTCTGTAGACCAGGCTGGCCTTGAACTCACAGAGATCTGCCTCCCAAGTGCTGGGATTAAAGGCGTGTGCCACCACCACCCAGCATGGCTTGTCTCTTAAGGGACAGAGCAGACCATTACACAACCTGTTCTATAAAGTAGGTTCCAGGACAGTCGTGGCTATAGTGAGACCCTGTCTGGAAAAGAAGAAAGGAGTTGAAAATAAAGATTAAGCAAAGCTTAAGTATTAAAGATTTAAAATTAAGTAAAAAAAAAAATACAGTTTTTTTTTCCTCAAAGGATCTCCTTTTGGGAATGGGATTTTTTCCTCTTTTTTTTTTTCTTTTTCTTTCTTTTGGTTTTGTTTTTTGTTTTCGTGACAGGGTTTTTTTGTGTAGCCCTGGTTGTCCTGGAACTACCTCTGTATGCCACAGAGATTCTCCTGTCTCTGAGTGCTGTAATTAAAAGTGTGTGTCAGCACTGCCCCAATAAATGACACTTTTAGGTGAGATTTTGAGCTGCACTATTTAGGTTGGGATGGGAGAGGAGTGTTCACACATTTGATACAACGGAAGCTCAAACTCAAGGCTGCAGGCATTCCAGCTCCATATAAGTAGTTTATTTATTAAATCATTCTGTTACATAGGGAAATCTTGTCTCAAAAACAAAACAAATAATGCAAATATTCTTGTTTGAGGAAAACAAGATGGTTGTTTACAGAAAAATCAGCATTATCTCTGGAAGCTATCTTCAGTTTTCCTGAATTTTCTGGCTCTTGGTCAGCAGGGTATATAACCAAATTCTGGAGTAAGAATTCCTTTGTCCTCTCCTTTTTTGGAAACAAGGCCTCATTATGGGGCTCTGGCTGGCCTGGAACTATGCAAACGAGCTGGCCACAAACTTGCAGAGATCTGCCTCCCAAGTGTTAGAACCATAGGTTTCAGGATCTGGTGTTTGAGAACAGTGCTGAAGTCAGGAGCCCATTCCATTGTCTCGTTCTTTTCTTTCTTTTCTTTTCTTTTTTTTTTTTTTTTTTTTTTTTTTTTTTTTTTTTTTTTTTTTTTTTTTTTTTTTTTTTTTTTTTGTTCTTTGGTTGTTCTTTTTTTTTTTTTTTTTTTTTTTTTTTTTTTTTTTTTTTTTTTTTTTTTTTTTTTTTTTTTTTGGTTTGTCGAGACAGGGTTTCTCTGTGGCTTTGGAGCCTGTCCCGGAACTAGCTCTGTAGACCAGGCTGGTCTTGAACTCACAGAGATCCACCTGCCTCTGCCTCCCGAGTGCTGGGATTAAAGGCATGTGCCACCATCGCCCTGCTTCTTTCTTTTTCATTTTTTGGTTTTTCGAGACAGGGTTTCTTTGTAGCTTTGGAGCCTGTCCTGGAACTTGCTCTCGTAGCCCAGGCTGACCTCGAACTCACAGAGATCCGCCTGCCTCTGCCTCCTGAGTGCTGGGATTAAAGGCATGTGCCATCACCGCCTGGCTCTATTGTCTCGTTCTTCACTCTTCCTACACATCAGTCTTCCAGCAGAAGGTTCTGGAAAATTTTGTACAGTTTTCTTCCCAACAACCTTATCTACCTCAGTACGAAGACTGGGATCTTCTGTTCTATTTTAAAAAAAAAATGGGCGGTGGTGGCGCACGCCTTTAATCCCAGCACTCAGGAGGCAGAAGCAGGTGGATCTCTGTGAGTTCTAGACCAGCCTGGTCTGCAAAAGCTAGTTCCAGGACAGGCTCTAAAACCACAGAGAAACCCTGTCTTGAAAAACAAAAACAACAACAACAAAAAAAATTTTGGGGGGCTGGCGAGGTGGCTCAGAGGTTAAGAGCATTGCCTGCTCTTCCAAAGGTCTTGAGTTCAATTCCCAGTCAACCACATGGTGGCTCACAACCATCTATAATGAGGTCTGGTGTCCTCTTCTGGCCAGCAGGCATACACACAGACAGAATATTGCATACATAATAAATAAATAAATAAATAAATAAATAAATAAATAAATAAATAAATAAATAAATAAATAAATAAATAAATAAATAAATATTAAAAAAGTATTCTTGCCGGGCGGTGGTGACGCATGCCTTTAATCCCAGCACTTGAGAAGCAGAGGCAGGCAGATCTCTGTGAGTTCGAGACCAGCCTGGTCTACAAGAGCTAGTTCCAGGACAGGCTCCAAAACCACAGAGAAACCCTGTCTCGAAAAACAAACAAACAAACAGAAAAAAGTATTCTTTTAAAAAAAGATTTGTCTATATTGTGTGTATCTAAGTGTGCCTGAGAGTGTGTATGTACACCATATTCATGCAGGTGCCTGGAAAGCCAGAAGAGGGCATCAGATTCCCTGGAACTGGAATTATAGGAGGCAGCCCACTATGGGTGCCAGGAAGGAAACCCAGGTCCTCTGCAAGAGCAAACAAACTGACAGTGCTCTTACCACCAAGTCACCTCTCCAGCTCCCACCTTTTCATAAATAAATAAATAAGTAAATATGAACCACCATGGAGATGCTGGTGACTGAATCCAGATCCTCTGCAAGAACAACAAACGCTCTTAACTTCTGAGTCATCTCTCCAGACCCACTCCCTTTTAAAATGTAGCCTAGGCTGCCCTGAACTTTGTAGGTAAACCTGGCCTACAGTTTTTTTTTTAATTTGAAGGGTTTTTGTTTTATTTATTTATTTATTTATTGAGATAGGGTTTCTCTGAAGCTTGTCCTGGAACTAGCTCTTGTAGACTAGGTCACAGAGATCCACCTGCCTCTGCCTTCCAAGTGCTGGGATTAAAGGCATTTGCCACCACTGCCCGGCTCTCTTGTTCACTATTTTATCGACAGTTCCTACTATATCAAGGCAATAGTTAATAAATGTTTGCTAAACTCGGCGGTAAGTGGCACACACCTTTAATCCCAGTACTTGGGAGATGGATCTCTGTAAATTAGAGGCCAGCCTGGTCTACAGAGTGAGTGCCAGGATAGGCTCCAAAGCTACAGAGAAACCCTGTCTTGAAAAACCAAAATAAATAGATAGATGCATAGATAGATAGATAGATAGATAGATAGATAGACAGACAGACAGACAGACAGACAGACAGACAGACAGATAGATAGATAGATAGATAGATAGATAGATGTTTCCTAAACAAAAGAGGATGGTGTTAAAGCCACAGGCTTCTTCCACTCATAACAGTCCCTAAGAAGGGTTTCAAGTTATTTGTTCTCAGCTAAGGATTGCCATTTCCTTACCTGGAAAGCAATGAACTTTAGGAGAGTCAGTATGATCTTTATTCGCTGGCTGCAACAAAGTCCTTCATTCCCGCTGAATCTGGAGAGACGTTGCTTTTTAAATCCTTTATTGTGGTGGTGCACGCCTTTAATTCTAGCACTTGTGAGGCAGAGGTAAGTAGATTTCTTGAATTGCAGGACTGCGTAAGACCCTATACTAAAAAAGAAAAATCTCAGCCGGGTGGTGGTGGCACACGCCTTTAATCCCAGTATTCAGAGGCAGAGACAGGTGGACCTCTATAAATTCGACGTCAGTCCAGTCTATAGAGCGAGTTTCAGGCCAGTCAAGGCTGCACAGAGATACCCTGTGCAGTTTTTTTTTATTAACCTAAATATGCTAGTTCATCAGAGAAATAGTTCAGTTTTAAACATTATAATCACTCTTTAAATCATTTTTAAAAACCAGGAAAAGTGGAACCTACGGCCAGAGGGGCGAGTCTTTTTTTTTCCCCTTGGTTTTTCGAGACAGGATTTCTCAGTAGCTATGGAGCCAGTTCTGGAACTCACTCTGTAGATCAGGCTGGCCTCGCACTCACAGAGATTTGCTTGCCTCTGCCTCCCGAGTGCTGCTGGACTTAAAGGCGCGCATCACCACCGCTTGGCTAGAGGGGCGGGTCTTAACCCAGAACGGAAGTTCCTGAGCCTCCAGACGCGTGGGGACACAAGTCAGGAACGGACCAAGATGGCGGCTCCCAGTGAGGGGCAGCTGTTTGCCGCGGGTATTGAAAAGACTTGGGGTGCAGTTGTTCGTTCCCCTGAAGGGACGCCCCAGAAAGTTCGGCAGCTGATAGATGAGGGAATCGTCCCGGAAGATGGAAGCACAGAAGCGTGAGTTTCCCAAGCTATGGTTTGGGCGCTGAATTTTCGAGTGGCTTTGGGAACAGGGGCCTGGAGCAGGGGCGGGGACGCGGCGTACGGTAACTTCTATCGGTGGGTGACTTGGTGGCTGGAGTTGAATTCTTTATGGGATCTGAAAGCGTCCCTGATTGCTTGGCTTCAGTAGCTTCTGGATGTACCTGATGCCGCATCACTATGGAAATTTTGTTACATGCCATTTTTGAGGGAGAAGAGTGTTAACTGAATAAGATGAATACTGACTAGGGTTCATGCGGTGGATTTTCATAGTCTGGGGAAGTTTAGGAACCCCTTTTCCGAAGAACACTCTTAAATGCAGATGTACACAGGATCATAAATGAAACCAATTACACGGTTACAGTAGTTATCAGGATAGTAAAGGGAAGTTGTGTGGGCCCTCCACCCCCCCCCCCGTCCTTCCCTAATTAAACAGTTAATGTTGGGATGGGAATATAGCTAGCCTAGTGTGCACTAAGCCCAGGATTTGACCCCAGTACTGCAATAAACCGGTAGTGGTGGCACACAACTCTAAGCGCTTGGGGGAGGTGGAGGCAGAGGTTCTGAAGTTTCAGGCCAACCTGAGGCCCCGTCAGAGAAAGAGGTATGGGGAGGAGGGAGAGGGAAAAGAGAGAGTTAAAGTGAGTAAATTTAAATTTTTTCTATTGGAGACAAATTCACAGATACTGCTTAGACTACAATGAGTTTGGCTTTTTTGTTTTGTTTTTTTGAAACGGTTTCTCTGTAGCTTTGGAGCCTGTCCTGGAACTCACTCTGTAGACCAGGTTGGCCTCGAACTCACAGAGATCTGCATGTCTCTGCCTTCTGAGTGCTGGGTATTAAAGGCGTGTGCCACCACCACTGGCCGGAATTATTTTATTTCTTTCAAGTCATAGTTATTGGTCTTTTCTTATTTCTAAAGAGGTTTTTCGCTGCGCATAGTGGCTTACACTTGTAATACCAGCGACTGAAAGTCTGAAGCAAGAGTATTGATGTAAATTCTGGGTCAGCTTGTTAGGTAGTGAGTTCCAGAACCAGCATATATTACAAAATGAGAACCTGTTTCTTTTCTTTTTTTTCTTTTTTTTTTCTTTTTTTGGTTTTTCGAGACAGGGTTTCTCTGTGGTTTTGGAGCCTGTCCTGGAACTAGCTCTTGTAGACCAGGCTGGTCTCGAACTCACAGAGATCCGCCTGCCTCTGCCACCAGAGTGCTGGGATTAAAGGCGTGCACCACCACTGCCCGGCAGACCCTGTTTCTTTAAAAAAAAAAAAAAAAAA
>NW_026067921.1:8877127-8896369 GCF_014885135.2 Alexandromys fortis
TTTTTTTTTTTTTTTTTTTTTGGTTTTTCGAGACAGGGTTTCTCTGTGGTTTTGAAGCCTGTCCTGGAACTAGCTCTTGTAGACCAGGCTTTTATTTTGTATTTACTAAAATTATTCAGAATATTATTGGAGAACTGTGAATGACCTAGGAGTGTGGCTAAACTATAAAGAGTTGTGACTGCCAGATGGGAGAATTTAGAGTCCATTTCATAAGTATTAGGAAGGTAAAGGATTTATGAAGCAGAGGAATAGCTTGACTGGAACAGCGACTGTTGAAATGAGTTTCAGAGACTTAAAATCTCATTTGGGTTGGCTACGTGTAGAGTAGCTAGGCTTGGAAGATTTCAGCAGAGTAATACAGAGAAAAGATCACTAACTCTCCTGCTCCTTGTTTCAGAAAGGACACATCTGCCACATTGCAGCCAGTCAATGGATCACCTCAAGCAGAGCAGTCCCCATTGGAATCTACAAGCAAAGAAGCCTTTTTTCACAGAGTGGAAACCTTTTCTATATCCTTTTTCAGTTCATGTAAGGGGTAGCCTGCTGCAGAATTGTCACTCTAGAGTCCTATACCGCGTACTCTGATCTTCAGCTTTTACTTTATGTGTGTGAGTGTGTTGTCTGTATGTGAACCACATGTGTGCAGTGTCCACAGAATCCAAAAGAGGGCTTCACATCCCCTGGAATGGAGTTGCAGATGGTTGTCACCCTCGATATGGATGCTAGGAATTGAACTGGAGTCCTCTGGAAGAGCTGCCAGTGCTCTTACCTGCTGAGCCATCCATCCAGCCCATTATTCTGATCTTTTAAACCAAAGAATCAGTGTTGGTAAGAACTTTTCAATGGAAATTAGACCTTAGTATGTTATCCCTAAGGATCAGTTGAGGGACAGATCAGATCTTTTGGTTTGTTTGTTTTGTTTTGAGACAAGGTCTGTAACCTGCATCTCAAGATCAGCTCATAGTTCTTCTGCCTTGGTCCCAAATGCTGGGATGGTAAATGGGAGCCACCATGCCCAGCTAAGCTTTTGTCTTTAGAGAAGAATAAACCAACAAGTCCTGAGAGAAGGAATAGCTACTGGTGCTTCTGTGTAGTAAGTTTTCACATGTGTTCTCACCTTTGATCTTTAACTCATTCCTGTGAAAATAAGTACCTTTACTGCCATCCTGGTTGTTGTTGTTTTTTTTTTTTTTTTTTTTTTTTTTTTTGTTGAAGGCAGTGCTGGGAATCAAACCTAGGTCCTCATGTATACCAGGCAGACACTTTCCCACTGAGCTGTATTCCCAGTCCTATTATACTCATTTTGAGAGCAAAAGAACAAACAGCAACAACAAAAGCCAGAAGAACACGGATTTAATCTCAGTACTCGGGAGGCAGAGGCCCTTACACTGAGAAATGCTGTCTCGAAAAACCAAAAAAAAAAAAAAAAAAAAAAAGCCATGAGAGTAGTTGTGAGAGTAGGTACCTGACTAACAAGACATCCTGCTAGCAAGTAGAAGAGCCAGGACTGTGATGTCATTGAAAGTGCACTGCTGTCTTGACAGTTTCTAGCTCCCTTTTGTATATGAGTCACTGTTGCATACAAACTGCTCCAATGCTTATTATCCCAACAACTATTCCACAAACTCTGTGGACTGTGAATCCAGACATAGAGTTGTTTTAGTTTTGTTTGTTTTTCTTTGGTTGTTTTTAAATTTAATGTATCTGCTCGTGTATGCAAGTGTGTGTGTGTGTGTGTGTGTGTGTGTGTGTGTGTGTGTGTGTGTGAAGGAGGGGGAATGTTGTTTTAAATTTTGCATATCTCTGTGTGTGTTTGGGTATGTCCACATGAGTGGGTATTCACAGGGGCTAGAAAAGGGCATCAGATCCCCTGGAGCTGGAGTTATAGTCTGTTGTAAGCTGCCATGTGGTTGCTGGGAATCATCAGACTCTAGTCCTCTGTAAGAGGAGCACACTCTTAATTGCTGAGTTCTCTCTTCAACCCCTAAAATAAATGCCCCCCTTTCTTTTTTTTTTTTTTGGCTTTTTTCGAGACAGGGTTTCTCTGTAGTTTTGGAGCCTGTCCTGGAACTCGCTCTGTAGACCAGGCTGGTCTCGAACTCACAGAGATCCACCTGCCTCTGCCTCCCGAGTGCTGGGATTAAAGGCGCCCCCTTTCTTTTTGTGGTTTTTCGAGACAAGGTTTCTCCATGTAGCTCTGACTATCCTGGAACTTGTTTTTAGATCAGGCTGGCCTCATACTTAGAGATTCTCTCTTAAGGTAAAATACAAGCAATGAGATTTTTACTATTCAGGATCAATAAATGCTTCAGGACACTTTCCCGGGTACATAATTAAAGATGCTGTCTGCTGCCAGGTGGTGGTGGGACATTAGAATAATACAGGCAAATGATGGCAGAACTATCCCGGCCTTCCTGACCTTTATGGTCCCTTCTGCTTAGGTCCATCCTTGCTAGGGCTTTCGGCAGCACTCGCAGGCCCCAGGGCTTCAGATTAAATGAAGCAGGCATTGTCTATTCTGCCCCCAGGCAGTAAGAAAGACAGTTTTGTGTTGTGTATCTTAAAGATGGATTCTCAGAGGCTGAACAGATACAGAAAGATGGAGAATTGGCTCTCAGTGGTTGAGTACTTGCCGCTCGGGCAGCTCAGCTGCCTGTAACTCCAACTCCAGGGATTCACCCCAATTCATCTGACCTCTGAGGTACTAGCACTTGTGTATATACAAATCCATATAGTAACCCACACAAACACATAATTAAAAAAAATAAATAAATAAATCTTTTGTTTGTTTGAAATAGGGTCTCTCTCTATTACGTAGCCCCAATTATCCTGGAGCTTCTTTTATAGACCAGGCTGACCTCAAACTCAGAGATCTTCCTGCCTCTGCCTTCCAAGGGACGGATTAAGGGTGTGCACCACCATGCTCAGTTTTAAAACACACATACACTCTATTGTTTTCTTTATTTTTTCTCTCTCATTTCAGACAGGGTTTCTCTGTAGCCCTGGTTGTCCTGGAACTCCTTTGTATACCAGGCTAGTCTTGAGCTCAGATCTACCTGCTTCTGCCTCCCCAGTGCTGGGAATTGTATAGGCCATTTTCTTTACTGTCTACTTTTTTGTTTGTTTTTCAAGGCAGGGTTTCTCAGTGTAGCTTTGGAGCCTATCTTGGAACTCCCTCTGTAGACCAGGCTGACCTCGAACTCACAGAGATCCGCCTGCCTCTGCCTCCCAAGTGCTGGAATTAAAGGCGTGCGCCACCATCTCCCAGCTTTTACTGTCTACTTTTAATGACTGTATGCATTAAAAGTAAATTTATTAAAAATGTGTTTAAGTTTAATTGTGCTTGGTTTTCATATACGTGGTTTTTCTTAACGTGAGTACTCATTGAAGTGGGCAGGGAAGCCCCCTGAGCTGTCCCCACTCATCTGCGCCAGGTACGGCTGGGTCACAGTGGAATGCGATATGCTCAAGTGCTCCAGCTGCCAGGCCTTCCTCTGTGCCAGCCTACAGCCAGCCTTTGACTTCAGCCGATGTAAGTGCAACGTCCAGATTGTTCTCTCCACGTTCAGACACACGCTGGTGACATAGCCAGTGGTAGGGCACTAACTTAGCGTGTACGAGGTGCTGGACCGGCATATGTCTGAGTGAAGAATGCCATATCACAAATGACAAGGTGAAGCTGCCATGGCCTTCACCCTGTTAGCCTCAGTTGTTTTACTGTGGAGTGGCCTTGTTTTTGTGCTTTCTAGACAGACACCAGTTTGTTTACCTTTTAATCCCAGTTTGGCCTTTCAGAGCGAAGAGGCCCATACTTCAGAAGCCTTCCCTTCCAAGTTACACAACATACATCCTTTGTACCAACAAAGGAACTTTTTTTGTGATAAGTTTTAAGAGGATATACTTGCCTTTTTTAAAAATAATTTTAAAGGTATCGTAAGTTTTTTAAATGTATGTGTTGTTAGGTTTTTCTCTAAAAGACTCTTGGCTCTTCAGATTTTGATCTGTATAGTGTATAATAATTGCTACCTCTTGTGACTTTCAGACAAGGAACGATGTGCTGAACTCAGGAAATCCTTGTGCAGTGCCCATGAGAAGTTCTGCTTTTGGCCAGACAGCCCCTGTCCAGGTACACATTTAAAGGAGCCCCGTTACCATTTCTCCCAGGTGGTCACTCTCTAATAGAGCCCAGTTTCTTGTGCAAACCTGCTCTTGGAAGTTGCTTTTTTTCTTCTGTTTATGCTTTTCAAAACCTTGCATTTATTTATCACTTAACCTTCCCAGATTGTCCTACCAGCCGTGTGTGTGTGTGTGTGTGTGTGTGTGTGTGTGTGTGTGTGTGTGTGTGTGTAGCCTTTTGAATCTTCACAAGGGGTCCTTCAAGGTAGGTAATAAGAACTCAATTGGGCTGGAGAGATGGCTCAGTGGTTAAGAGTATTGCCTGCTCTTCCAAAGGTCCTGAGTTCAATTCCCAGCAACCACATGGTGGCTCACAACCATCCGTAATGAGGTCTGGTGCCCTCTTCTGGCCTGCAGGCATACATGCAGACAGAATATTGTATACATAATAAATAAATAAATAAATAAATTTTTTTTTTTTTTTTTAAGAAAAATAAGAACTCAATTGTTTTAGGCAAGAGATTTAAGAATTAGATCAGGAGGCAGAGGCAGGTAGATTTCTGTAAGTTGGAGGCCAGCCTGGTCTACATAGTGAGTTCCAGAGGTCATAACATGAATTAGACTATGATTAACTATTAACTATGATTTACCTGATTCCAAACTCTGCTTTTCCACTGCATTAAGCAGCCCCATGTTCTGCCGTGGCTTCCATTGGAAGGTATTGTAGGTGGAGTTTTCTGTGTCCCAGTAGTTATTCCAAGTAACCGCACAGACAAGCTATAAATGCTTTTAAATGTTTGGCTGATAGCTTGTTTTTAGCTAGCTCTTAGAACTTTTTGTTCTGTTTTGTTTTTTGAGACAGGGTTTCTCTGTGTAGTCCTGACTGCCCTGGAACTCCAGCTCCACTCACAACTTGACTCTCGTTGAAGAACTCCTAATTCCTATCTAGAGCTCTTTGATCTTGACTCATTTTCAGCCACCTCATTAACATATCTGCTTAATAGTATAGGTACCTAGCACTCGATGGTGCAAAGCTGGAAGAGTCCAGTTCCTAAAAGTTTGCCCCAACCTTCCCATCCGGTTTTTGTGCCAGAAGTCTGAAAGTCCATTTTATTATCTTATATGCTTTTTTTTTAATTACTTATTTTCACATATGGCTGTTTTGTTTATGTGTTTGTCTATACATTCTCTACTCAGAGGCCAGAGGAGGGTGTTGGATCTTCTGGGACTAGAGTTACAGACAAATTGTTCAATGCCTTATGAATGCTAAGATTCAAACCTGGGGCCTCTGGAAGAGCAGCCATTGCTCTTAACCAGTAAGCCATCTCCAGCCCCTCTTTTTGTATGTTTGTTTTGTTTCAGACAGGGTCTCACTGTGTCCCCCTACATGGGCTGTAACTTAATTAAGTAGACCAAGCTGGCCTTGAACTCAGTGATCTATCTTGGTCTGCCTCTCCCTCTGCCTCCCAAGACCTGTAATCAAAGGTGTGTGCCAGGCCAGGGCTAGAGAGATGGCTCAGTGGTTAAGAGCACTTGGTGCTCTTACAGAGGACCTGAGTTCGACTCCTGGCACCCACGTGGTGGCTCACAACCATCTGTAACTCCAGTTCCAGGAGGTCTTTCATTCTCTTCTGCCGCCAGTCATGAACGTGGAGAACATAACAGACTTGTGGGCAAAACACTCATATACATAAAAATAAAACACATCAAACTAAAAAAGTACTTTTTTGTTTTGTTATTTCAAGACAGGGTTTCTCTGTAGCTTTGGAGCCTGTCCTGGAACTACTCTTTTTGTTTTGTTTTTGTTTTTTAGTTTTTTGAGACACAACCGTGTGTCTGTGTCGTTTGGAGCCTGTCCTGTCTCTGTAGACCAGGCTGGCCTCCAGCTCACAGAGATCCACTTTCTCTGCCTCCCCAGAGCCCGCTGCCCCCTGCTTTTTAATTAATCGGCTTAGGACCGTTTCTTACTTCATCTCACCTATGTAATCTCTCACTTTCTAAGTGTATTCTCCCAGCACTCGGAAGCACAAGAGGATTGTTGTATGTTTGGGGCCACTCTGAACTACAGTATGAAAACCTACTTCAGAACCATCCTACATATGTTTTTCTGTGTTTTGTTTTTGTTTTGAAGAATAACTTATTGAATTCCCTATAAGGGAATAGGGCTCTGGGAAGTAACTAAAATGCTTCCTGCTCATTTTGGGTTTTTGAGAGACAGTCTTGACATGTAGTTCTAGATGGTTGGCCTAGAGCTTACTGTGTGGACCAGGCTGTCTTCTTGAACTTGCCACAGTGCAAGTTTGGGGATTGCAGGTATGCATCCCTCTGCCCTGCTGTGTTTTCATTCTTTTTGTTTTTAAGAAAAGTCTTATGTAGCTCAGACTGTCTTTAAACTTGAGCCAGTCCTCCTGCCTCAGCCTAAGCACAAAAAGTACAAGTGTGCACCACCCTGCCAGGCTTGTACTGTTCTTTTCTTTCTTAATTTTTTTAATTAAGTTTTGAAATTTTATGTGTGTGAGTTTTTTGCCTGTATGCATGTCTGTATATCATGTGTTTGCCTGATGCCTGAAGAGGCCAAAAGAGGACATTGGCTCCTCTGGAACTGGAATTAGAGACAGTTATGAGCCTCCATGTGGGTGCTGGTTACCAAACCCAAGGCTCCTGCAAGGACAAGTGCTCTTGACTCTCAAGCCATCTCTCCAGCCCCCATGCCTGGCCTTTTACACGGATACCAGACATCCAAGTTCAGCCCTCATGCTGTCACAGCAGGCCCCTTCCTAGCTGAGGCGTCTTCGCAGTCCACAGCGTTGTGACATTTGCTCCTTTCCCACTTCTCCCGCCAGCCCCTCCCACGTACCCGTCTTGCCACCTCTCAAATTTATGGCTTCTTTTCTCCAGTTGTTGGTGTGTGTGTGTGTGTGTGTGCGTGTATTCCTAAAAATAGAAATACCTGCTCAGTCTCTATAATGTTACTTTTTAAAAAAGATTTATTTTATGTGCATTGATGTTTTGGCTGCATGTATGTCTGTGTGAGAGTGTCAGATTTTGGGTTGCAGACAGTTGTGAGCTGCCATGTGGGTGCTAGGAATTGGACCCAGGTCCTCTGGAAGACCAGCCAAACTGCTAAGCCTTCTCTTTAGCCCTGGAATGTTAGTTTTGTGTTTATGTTTTCGAGTCTGGCCATTTGGAACTGAATAACCAATTGGTGTGTTCTGAGAAGGACCATTTCTGCTCTCAGCTTTCCTTGGTTGCCTGTAGTTCTTTGTGTAGGGTGGAGACCTCCGGATCTTTCCCCCTTTCTTGTTAGCATGTCTATTGGAGTCATCTTTGTTCAGATCTTGTCTAGGCAGGGCGTTGGTGAGATTCAGTGGGTTTATCTTTGACATTTCTAGGTGGGTTTGGTTTGGTTTGGTTTTTCAAGACAGGGTTTCTCTGTTTAACAGCTCTAGCTGCCTGGAACTTGCTCTGTAGCCCAGGCTGGTCTCAAACTCACAGAGATCTACTTCTGCCTCCCGAATGCTGAGATTAAAAGTGTGCGCCACCACTGCCTGGCTCTGACATTTCTTTTTCTTTCTGTCTTTTTGTTGAGACAGGGTTTCTCTGTAGGAGCCTGTCCTAGAACTAGCTCTTGTAGCCCAGGCTGGCCTCGAACTCACAGAGATCCACCTGCCTCTGCCTCCCGAGTGCTGGGATTAAAGGTGTGAGCCACCACCACGCAGCTCTAATATTTCTAAAGAACACAATCCCACGGCAAATGTCTGTTCTGTCTCTTGCAATCTTTCTATTCCCTCTTCAAAAGTAATCCTTGAGTCTTAGGAGTAATGTTGTAGATGTATCAGCTGGGCCTGGGCCCCCAACTCTGCATTTGATGGATTATGGTTTTCTGTGCCCATCTCGGCTTCCTTGAGGAAGGGTGAGAACTACGCTTACCTGTGGGTGTTAGGACAAGTAGTTAGAATATAGTTAGGGATTGTGATGGTTTTGTAAAGGGATGGTTGTAGGTTCCCCTCCAAGATCCATGACTTTGCTAGCCCTAGGTGCTTGGCTAGGTTTCTACTGCCTGGTGTGACTTCCTTTTTGTTGAGCGGGCCTTAAGTACAGTTGGAGAGCTGTTGGTTCTCGACAGGTAAGTGTGTTACTGCTGCGCCCTTAGGGTTGTAGTGCCGTCCTGGCCACTGTGGTTCGTGGGCACCATAGCTGAGTAGGACTGTTGGTTGCTTCCCTCCTCTGGAGGTTCACATGGCACTTTCTGGAACCATGAAAGCTAGACCTCAGGAAGGCCTTCAGGTTAGCTCCAGCCTGGGTCTCTGGGTCCTGATTCTGAAGTGCATGGACTAGCACTTCAGCAATAAGAATTTACCTTCTACTTCAACTCATGGTGAAATATATGCAATTTGATAATTGTTATAAAATATTGTTTCTTTAATTTCTGTCTGGTGAATCCTACCTTCTACCTCAGTAATTGTTTTGATTCTTCCCTGATTTTCTAAAGGTAACAATTTCATGCATACACAGGAATACAGAGAATACTTCATAATTAAATGCTTTTCTCCTGCCACCAACTTCATCAATTATCAATTTTTAGCCCATCTTTTTTTTTCTGGTAGTGCTGGGAATGGAACCCAGATCCTTGCCCATAGGAGGCTCTGAGGCCAGTGCTCTGCCACTGAGCTGCACGCTGAACTCTTCTTCTAGACAATCTTGATTCTTTAGTGTTCCTCACAGCCTCAACACTCTCTGCATTATTTAGAAGTCCAGTCCTGAGGGCTGGAAAGAAGGCTCAGTAGTTAAGAGCACTGGCTGCTTTTACAGAGGACCTGAGTTCAATTCCCCTCAATCTCATGGTGGCTCACAACCATCTATAGTGGGATCTGATGCTTTCTTTTGGCATAAAGTTGTACACACAGATAGAGCACGCATATATATAAAAATAAATTTTAAAAAAAAGTTCAGTCCTACTTATAGGACTTTGAATGTTTTTCTCTCACCCCGCCCTTTTCTCTCCAGGCAGGTATCAATTGCAGATAGCTTTTTGGTTAGGGTGGGACTTTGTGTCCACTTTTAATGCTGGGATTTTGTCTGGTTTGAACCTGTGCAGGTCTCTGTGGGCTCATGTGTAAAACAATAGTTTAATATCATCAACTATCCATTTTACATTTCTCTAACTGTTCTCTTCGAGGTCTTTATTTTCAGGCCCATCTAATCTCCCAGTTTGTTTTTCCCACAGATAGATTTGGGATGTTGCCATTGGGTGAGCCTGCTGTTCTTGTCAGTGAATTCCTGGACCGGTTCCAAAGCCTTTGCCATTTAGAGCTCCAGCTTCCTTCCCTGAGGCCAGAGGACTTGAAAACTATGGTGAGTTTTTCTTGGCTTGTGTACAGTGGTCACCAGTTGCTTTATTTGACTGACAAGAGGATGGAATATTGTGAAGAGGATCCAGTTTCTGCTGGAAATGCAGTAACTGAGGGTGTGAGTAGACAGTTAAATAGGGATCTTGAAATGGCTGCCCTAGGGCTCACAGAGATCCATCAGCCTCCGCTCTACCTCGCTCTACCTCCGGAGTGCTGGATTTAAAGGCCTATGCCCCACATCCAGCCCTGCAAATTCAACTTTGTCTTGATTGACTTAAACTGCTTACTGCATACTGTTTTCTGATGCTGTAGGACAAGATTCTCTTCTGTGACTAGAACTGTAGCTGCACTCTCTCTGTGCTGCGTTTATCCTGCCCTTGTCTGCTGTGAAGACACGCTATATTGTAGGCAGTAAAAACTGGTCATTTGCTCAAGTTGACCCTCTGTTAGGGCTTCTAGCACTAAGTAGTTAACCTCTGTTTGCTTTTAGAAACATCAGCCTGAGCTGGGTTGTGGTGAAGAATACCTTTAATGCCAGCACTCTGGAGGCAGAGGCAGGCGGATCTCTGAGTTAAAGGCCAGCCTGGTCTACAAGAGCTAGTTCCAGGACAGCTAGAGCTGTTAGAGAAATCCTGTCTCAAACAAACAAACAAAAAAAGTCAGCCTGACTTTCACTAAGGCAGCCCAGCCCCGCCCCACCCCATCATAGTGCCTTATTACCCACAGCCCAAAAATCAAGGCTGTCAAATTTGTTCTGTCAAGAGTAAATTCAGTGGTAGGTCAAGACATAAATGATTTTATTATTTGGATTTGAAGTCACAAGTTTTAGATAAAATCTATAGTTAGTAAGTTGAGAACCATTTAGTACTTAGAAGAAAAGCTGCAATTTAGGAAGCTAAACTCTGTGACAGCGCAATCCTGCCCTAGAGTGTGTCTCCTGTGAAGATCTATCTCCAAGTCATGGTGTTCCCAGGACCATGTGTGTTGTTGTGAGTGTTTTTTTTTTTTCCTCTACAGTTGCTTTTTAACCCTGGTTCTTTTGCAGTGCTTGACAGAAGACAAGATCAGTGTGCTGCTGCACCTGCTGGAGGATGAGCTTGATTACCAAACTGACGACAGGAAAACTCCAAGCAAATTGGGCTCAGACATGCAAGTCCATGTCACTGCCTGTGTTCTTTCTCTGTGTGGCTGGGCATGTAGGTTAGTGAATGTTACCTGGGAACACGAGCTATGACAGCAGTCACTGTTACTATTTAGAAACCACATATTTCCTATGAGAGAACAAAAAGAGAAATCGGGGGGCTAGAGAGATGGCTCAGCAGGTAAGAGCACTTGTGTTCTCTTCCAGAGGTTCTGAGTTCAATTCCGAGCAACCACATGGTGGCTCACAACCATCTGTAGTGAGATCTGGTGCCCTCTTCTGGTGTGTGTGAAGACAGAACACTCATATACATAAAAATACCATGAATAAGCAAATCTTTAAAAGGAGAGAGAGAAATTAAAGTGGAGGAGGGATAGAGAAGTGGGTAAGAATCAGCAACTAAAACAGAATAAATGCTAAGGCATTCTTGGGGTTCACACCTGAGTCTTTCCTTGTGCAGCCTCCTCATAGCTGGGAACTTATTCTCCCATAAACAGTACAGCTCTTTGTAAAAGGAACATAGTGTCCTATTTTTAGAAGGGAAGACAATCAAGTTTAGTTGACAAAAATTACCAGAGGAGACGCCATCTGGAGCCCCTACCCCACACTGGTATTTCCACTCCAGCTTAGTTTGGGGTTGACTTCTTCGAAAGAAGAGTGCCAGAGCCAGTCTGCTTTACTTAGACATTTGCCTTCTACAGTTATTTTGTGTGTGCATGGAGTGGCCATATCTGTGCATGTGCCGTGGCTCGAGTGGGAGATCAGAGAATTGGACGAGTCAGTTCTCTACCTGCCACGGGGATTCTGGGGACTGAACTCGTGGTACCAGGCTTGGTGGCAAGCAGAACAAAGCCAGGCAGATCTCTGAGTTCAAGGCCAGCCTGTTCTACAGAGCTAGTTCTAGGATAGCCAAGGCTACACAGAGAACAGAGAAACCCTGTCTTAAAAAACCAAAAAGAGCCGGGCGGTGGTGGCGCATGCCTTTAATCCCAGTACTTGGGAGGCAGAGGCAGGCGGATCTCTGTGAGTTCGAGGCCAGCCTGGTCTACAAGAGCTAGTTCCAGGATAGGAACCAAAAAAGCTACAGAGAAACCCTGTCTCAAAAAATCCACACACACACACACACACACACACAAAACCCAAAAGAACAAAAAACGTGTTTTTATTTATGAATGTGTATCTGTGTTTGTGTGAAGTATATGCCATATGTGTGCACGTGCCCTCAAAGACCAGAGGATGGCCTCAGTGTTCCAGGTGGTTTTAAGCCGCCCACTTGGTCATGTGACTTGTTTTCTTTCTTTAAACATGGTTTCTGTGGGTTTCTAATTCAGTGTTCTTGCGAGGAAGACTACTGGATTCCAAACTTGTGTTCTTTGGAAGAGCATCAAGTGACCTTGCCCCACCACTACCACCATTTACTTTAAGGAAGCTTTCTTACTGAGTTTGGGAGTGGTGGGTGTGTGCCTGTGATCACAGCACTTGGGAGGATTTATCATGAATTTGAGGCCAGCCTGGGCTACAGAATAAGACCCTATCTCAAAAAAATAAAATAAGTAAATAACTGTTTTTTTTTTTTTTTTTTTTGGTAGATTAAGGAAAGTGTTTTAAGAGGACAGGAGTTTATAAAACATACTTCACAATATTTTTGCCAACTAGAACATACCAAGACCCTAAGACCCTTTGAGAAGGTAATGTAGGAGTTAGTGAATGTCAGGTCCTCAGATCAGGTTCTTAAGAGTTCATGGTTCTCAGTCCACTAGCTCACTGTAGAGACTGTTTGCTGAGATAAAACAGAAATCAAATACATAGTCTCATGGAAGTAACACCTTTAGAAACACCCCTTTCTCTCCCATTCCTTCCTAGTTCTTTGGAACCCACTCAACTCTCCCTGATATCATGCTCCCAGTGTATGAGGAAGGTCGGTCTCTGGGGCTTCCAGCAGATTGAATCGTCCCTGACGGATCTGGAGGCTTCCTGTGGCTTGACTAGCTCCCCCATTCCAGGTGCGGAGGGTCGGCCTGAGCACTTCCCTCTGGTGCCTGAGTCTCCTAGGCGGATGATGACCCGAAGCCAAGACTCTACTGTTTCTCCCAGCTCCGAGCAGGTATTAGCTTCTTCAGGGTGCCACTGTCACAGTGGGCTGGAACTTGGTGGTAGGCTTCACTTTAACCCTATCAGTAAGCCTGTGTATCGCGCTTCACAGATGAAGAAGCTAAATTTGTTAAAGAATCTAAGTATAGAAAGAAATACAATAGTCTCGGAAGAATTTAGTTATGTAGGCAGTTGAAATTTACATAGCAAATTCTAAAATACTGTGTTTCACGTGCTTCTAGGAGTGCGCAGGCTAAAGCTATTACATCATTCATATACTTCCATTGCCTTTCTTTTTCTACAGTCTGAAAAGAGTCCAGGTCCCATTGTCTCCCGAACCCGGAGCTGGGACTCTTCCAGTCCTGTTGACCGGCCTGAGCCAGAGGCAGCCAGCCCCACCACTAGGAGCCGGCCAGTGACCCGAAGCATGGGAACTGGAGATTCTGCTGGCTTGGAAGTTCCCTCCAGCCCTCTCCGGAAAGCCAAGCGGGCTCGCCTCTGCTCTTCTGGCAGCTCGGTGAGTCCATCTCTGTAGACAGCCATGAGAGCAAATGCAGCAGTCAGTGGCTTTATGTGCATGGGGAGAAGCAGACACGAGCCCTCCTGGATTCTGACCAAAAGTACATTTAGTGAGTTTAAAGATGGGACAGTTCATAACCTGTAATCCCAGCCCTTGAGAGGTGGAGACAGGACCCACAGTGCAGAGGCCATCCTCCACTGCTTCTGAGTTCAAGAGCAGTTTGTGCTGCACGGGCCTTGTCTCAGACAAAACACAGGCTGGTGAGAGCCCAGAGGGTAAGAGTGCTTGCTGCCAAGCCTGACATGCATCACCCCCCACACACAAAATGAACATTTGGGGGAGGGGGACAGTTGGTTGATCGAAGGTTTGGAATGGATATAGAGAGTGATACACACTTAGACTAACAAGACAGCTGTACAGTAGGGCAGCAGACCTGATGAAGGAGACTTTGGGATTCTCCCTCCCTACCCGCTGCCCTAGAACTCACTAGGGACCTGGCCTTGGTAGGCTGGCCTTGGATTTAAGTCAGTCCTCTTGCCTCAGTGCTGGGGTTATAAACCTGACCCACCACACCTGGCAGGTAGGTGTTTGTTTGTTTGTTTTGCTGTTTAGTTTGTTTTTATTTTTTGAGGCAGGGTCTCTTATCTAGACCAGGCTGGCCTCAAACTTGCCAGAGATCCATCTGCCTCTGTCTCCCAAGTGCTGGGATTAAAGGCATATACCACTCCCACCCCTGACCTTTTTGCAGTTCTTTATATATTCTAGGTAAACCCTTCAAAGTCTTTTTTTAATTTTTTTTTTTTAAAGATTTATTTATTTATTATGTATACAGTATTCTCAGTACTCTGTCTGCAGGCCAGAAGAGGGCACCAGATCTCATTACAGATGGTTGTGAGCCACCATGTGATTGCTGGGAATTGAACTCAGGACCTTTGGAAGAGCAGGCAATACTCTTAACCACTGAGCCATTTCTCCAGCCCCCCTCTGAAGTTTTTATGTGTTCTAGGTATACCCTGTCTGAATTGTAGCTGGCATAGACTCTCCTGTTCTTAGACTTTCTCCACTCTGATATTTTGCTTTGTTCTACAGAAACTTTTTAATACCATGCAATTCTTTTAGTTCTTGGGGTTATTTCCAGTGATTTTCCAAATGTTCTTTTCTATGCTTAAGAAGGTTCAGTAGTGCTGGAGAGATGGCTCAGTGGTTAAGAGCATTGCCTGCTCTTCCAAAGGTCCTGAGTTCAATTCCTGGCAACTACATGGTGGCTTACAACCATCTGTAAAGAGGTCTGGTGCCCTCTTCTGGCCTGCAGACATGCACACAGACAGAATATTGTATACATAATAAATAAATAAATATTGGGCTGGAGAGATGGCTCAGAGCTTAAGAGCATTGTCTGCTCTTCCAAAGGTCCTGAGTTCAATTCCCAGCAACCACGTGGTGGCTCACAGCCATCTGTAATGGGGTCTGGTGCCCTCTTCTGGCCTGCGGGCATACACACAGACAGAATATTGTATACATAATAAATAAATATATATTAAAAAAAAAAAAAGAAGAAGGTTCAGTAGTCTAGTGTGGTCATACCTGTAATCCCAGAACTCCAGAGGCTGAAGATGGAGGCAAATTGAAAGCCATCCTGGACTACACACTGACACCGACCTCATCTCAACAGAAAGGGGCCAGGGCTAGAGATCTAAAGAATGAGAGGGAATTGAAACAACAGTTTAAAGAGCACACGTGGGAGGCTGAGGCAGTACGGTGACCAGCTCGCCTCTGTAGCCTGACTTTATCTCAAAACGACAAAGGTGAGATAGTAGTAGAAGAACCAGAAGTGTGGGCCCTGGTGTGCTTCTGAACTTAGGTGGCTGCAGCTCCTCCTTGACCAAACCTATCATCTGTCCTAATAAGACTGTGCCTCTCCTTTCTCCCCCAGGACACCTCTCCCCGAAGCTTCTTTGATCCCACTTCCCAGCATAGAGATTGGTGCCCTTGGGTAAATATCACACTTGACAAGGAAACAAAGGAGAATGGGACAGCGGAGGTGGATGCCAGTACCCCAGCAGAGCCAGGCTGGAAGGCAGTGTTGGCCGTCCTGCTGGCCCACAAGCATTCTAACCAGCCACCTGAGATGGACCCCATGGTAAGATGCCACTGCCCAGCGTGTGTGTAGCGCTGTTGTTTGTGGGATGAGCAGCAGAGGCTGGCCCCGTAGTTAGTACCTGCCTGCTTTCAGCTCTCCGAAGTCAGCTTAGGTCCATTCTGTCTTCAGGAGCAAGGCCCAGAAGTGGTTCTGTGTTTCTCATCCGCTTAGCATATGGCATTCCGTGACTTTGTGGTACAGTCTTTGTTCCTGCAGCTGCAATGACTCCTGTTAGGAAAGGGATACAGCAGCAGAAATAGACGGATGGCAGCTGCCCAGCCTCGAGCTGCGGCACGGCTGCTCTCTGCCGGCCACCGTGGCTTGCGTTTGGAGTCTGGCCAGTTAACTGTTTGGAGCTCTGGATCCGGGTGCCAAACCATGGTTTACTCTCCCATTTCAGCATCTTACTTTGCTCTCCACAGCTGGGCACGTGCTCTGGACCAGCATTAGCTCTCACAGCCAGGACTGCTGCTGCTGCAGACCTGAGAGCACGCAGAGCCGAAGAGTGAAAGGGAGAGTCCAGGGAACTGGTTTTGGGTTCTTTCCAGGCCCAGCTTGCCTCATAGCATGGCATAAATGTAACCATTTCTGACTTTATGCCTTAAAAAAAATACTTGCCTGTCATGGTTCCCAGTTTCATGGTAGTCTCACAGGATTTCCACCAGAGGGAGCTATAAATATACCAAAGTCCGACAAAGTATATCATTAGTGCCCTCAATAAGTAAGTAGAGGAAGGGTTTCCAAAATCTGTCTGTCTTTTTTTTTTTTTTTTTAATTTAAAAATACTTAGGTCAGGGGCCTAGCAAGATGGCTCAGTAGGGGAACTTGCTGCTAAGCCTGAAGACCTAAGTTCAGTACTCAGAACCTGTGCAGTAAAAAGAGAGAACTCCAGGAAGTTCTCCACGTGGTCTACCGTGGTATGCATGCACATGCATGTGCACACACTAAATAAATGCATATACACATAATAAATATGTAATAAAAATGTCTTATGTTTGGGTCAGACATGTCAGTACACACAGGTAATGCCCACACTCAGTAGGCTTAGACAGATCACACATTGGAAGCCAGCCTGATCTATAGGAGACCTGATTCCAAAAAACTACAACAGAAACGGGGATTTGGGAATATAAAAGTATAGAAAGACAGCTGTTTGACCCGCCACTCAAACTGGAGATTTAGCATAAATCTGTTTTCTGTCCTCAGATTCAAGAAATAATATTTTGGCTGGTATTTGTTTTGTTTTGTTTTTTAAAGATATTTCTCTAGTGCCAGTCACGGTAGCATGAAGCTTTAATCCCAGCACTTGGAAGGCAGAGGCAGGCGAGACCAGTGTGGTTTATAGTGTGAGTTCCAGCACAGCTAGGGCGACATTGTGAGAGCTGTCTCAAGCAACAGCAGAAGCTTTCTGTCTGTCACCGGCACACTGAAGTACTACAGAGAAACCTCCTGTGGGTTCAGTGTATAGAGTTAACGCATAATTGGCCCTGGCTTAGGCTTTTAAATTCCTCTTAGGCAGTTTGTCTTTTAGCCTTGCTGCTGTGACTGGATGGCAGAGGGCTTAGTGGGGCTGTGGAACGGACGGAGAGCTTACACTGGTTCTCAGCTTAGTTCAGCTTTGTTAGTGAAGTCAGTAAACCCTCCGTCCTCTGAGTCCCAGGAAGAACTCCCTTCTGGAACTGTACTCCCACTCCTGAAAAATAAAATCCTTGTGTTTGTTTGTTTTAAGATTTATTTTATCTGAGCATGAGCACACCTGTAATTCTAGAACTTGGGAGGCAGAGGCAAGCAGATCTATGAGTTCAAGGCTAGTCTGGTCTATGGAGTAATTTCCATGCAGCCAGAGCTACACAGAAATCCTGTCTCAAAAGTTTTATGTGTATGAATGGTGTACCATATGGAATACCTGGGAATTACACCTGTGAGCCACCATGTAGATGCTAGGAATTGAATTCAGGTCCTTTGCAAGAGCAGCAAGTGATCCTAACCATTGTCTCAGTTCTCCAACCCCATTTTTTGTTTTGTTTTAAAGATTTATTTTTATTAGATATAGGGTTCTGTGTGTGTGTGTTCTGCATGTGAGTATGTATGTACACATTGCTGAAGTTGAGGTTATACATGGTTTTTAGTTACCTGGTATGTGTGCTGGGAACCAAGCTTGGGTCCGGGAAGTGCAGTCATCTCTCCAGCTTCTGTTTTCTTTTGCTTTATTTTTAGAAAAAGATAAGAAATTTTTTTCTTTATTTTGTATTTTAAGACTGGTAAAGGCACTTAACCACCAAACCTGATGACCAGAGTTTGATTCCAGCACCCACATGGCAGAAGGAGAGAACCAACTTCTGCAAGTTATTCTGTGATTTCCACGCACATCGTGGCATGTGCTTACACAAACAAAGAAACAAGTAAATGTAACTTTAAAAAATTAAGGAGGAGCCAGGCATGGTGGCACACAATACTTGGGAGGCAGGAACTGATGAATCTCTGTGTGTTCGAGGCCAACCTGGTCTACATAGTGAATTTCAGGACAGCCAGAGCTACACAGTGAGACCCTTTCTTGAAAAACCAATAAATAAATAAATTTCAGGGGGCTGGAGAGATGGCTCAGCGGTTAAGAGCATTGCCTGCTCTTCCAAAGGTCCTGAGTTCAATTCCCAGCAACCACATGGTGGCTCACAACCATCTGTAAAGAGGTCTGGCGCCCTCTTCTGACCTTCAGGCATACAGACAGAATATTGTATACATAATAAATAAATAAATAAATAAATATTTTAAATAAATAAATAAATAAATTTCAGGAGAGTGGGTAAGGAGACGGTGGAAATGGCGTGTTTCATAAAGTGAGGGATATCTTGCTAGTCCCCTTTGCAGTGTCACTGGGACCCTTGCCAGTCAGAATATCTGCTCTTATTGTCTCCCTGTAACCACGTCTCAGAAAATCTCAGGACATTTCCTAGGTATGATCGAGACGCAGTGAGAGGGCCTTGCTGGTTTAGTTCTGTTGACTAAAACGTGAAGCTAAGAAAGCCAAGGTTGAGTTTGAACTCTTTGGAGGTCATTAAGTTTTATTTCTCAAACTTTGATGATAGATACAGTTAACCCCAGCCGGGTGATACACAAATCACTGTTCATGGGAAATGACTAGGTCCGTCCAATTAAACAACCTGGATGGAAGCTAGAGCAGGCTGTGTGCTGCACTCGGGGTGGGAGGACAGGTGACGATGCACAGAGGGTTAGCAGTGGGCTGACAGTAGAACACAGGCTCCTGCATTATGTATATCACATAACATAAAACCAGGTGTTATTCAATCTTGCATATGCCTTGATCATATCTAAGAAGAAATTTACCCAGACAGCCCTAATGCTATGCCTATCTTTTGTCTCTATGAGGAATGTAATTCTGATAATACGCTTTTTTTTTTTTTTTTATCTACAGAGTCTCTCTGAAAAATCAAGGAAAGTGTTCCGAATATTCCGGCAGTGGGAGTCTTTATGCTCTTCCTGAAAATGTTCCAGATGAACTAATGAAGGTGACTTTAAAAAAAAAAAAGCCTGACTTCTCTTTTTGGTTAACTGATGTTGCTTTTCTTCATTCTGGTTAATCGCAAGTACAAACTTGCCATCTGCATGAAGAGGAGACCCTTGCCATGCGGGGATGAAGACAGGGTAAGAAACAGCAAGCCCAGTTCTGTCAGAGGACTACGGAGTTCTGAAACCAGCCTCAAGACCGAGGACTAGTGCTCCGCTGCGGGCACAGTGTTCTGAGAGTCTCGCCCGGCAATGTGACGACGGTGTGTGTTAATAAAGCACTGGCTAAGATTTCTGCCGCTGGAGAATTGTTTTCTCCCTCCTTGGCTCCCGGGGGGGGGGGGGGGGGGCGTTCGGT
>NW_026067921.1:8898280-8920537 GCF_014885135.2 Alexandromys fortis
ACTGTAAATTATTTAAACATTTTCTTTATCTTTGAATCTCTTTACTGTATATCTCTCTTTTTCTGACCACACGAGCCTTTAAATTACTGAGCAATATGAGTAGGATTAAAGCCGTGGCTTTGCCAGCTAGATCCAGTCCATTCCTTAGCTTTCCAGCCTCGTGGCTGAGGTACCGGTTGTAGCCATGTTTACTGCCACAACTCTATGGCATTTCAAGGTCCCTGCCAGCAAGTGAGCTACAACAGACAACAGTCAAGTCCTCTCTCTCGGTAGTCGGCCCTCCTGCCTCAGTCAGAGTTTGTCCTGGCAGGACGGCCCAGAAAGCCGGCATTTTAAAACAGCACAATTTTTTTTCTGCTACGGCTGAAAACCGAAAAGCATGCGTTCAGCTTTTCGTCAACACCATTTAAGTGTTTTGTGGCAGGAATTGAATTGAACCCGGGTCCTCCTAACTGCTGAGCCATCTCTACAGCCCCGAAAATTATTACAATAATCATTCCATCCAAGCTTTGCTTTAGTTGATATCGCTAAGAAATATGACTTCTTTATTATAGATTATGTCCAACAAAAACTAATCCCTGAATATCACTTACTAGTCTAGATTTAAATTTGTAATTAGGAGGGATATGGAGGTGTGACTTGGTTAAACATGTATCTGGAGTGGACAAGGTTCTGGGTATGATTCCCAGTATGCCCAGATCCCAGATTTCTCATTGTTCCAAACACATTTTTTTACATACAATTTATCTACTCTCGGAGACTCTAGGAAACGTAAAATACTAAGTTAAGCCAACATGGTGGCTTGCACCTGTTGTTCTCCAGTTGCTTGGAGGCTGAGGCAGAGGATTATTGGGAGTTTAAGGCTAGCCTGGGCTACAGTGTGAAATCCTGTCTTAAAAAAAAAGAAAGAAAGCAAAGATGCCAGGCTGTGGTGGTGCATGCCTTTAATCCCAGAGCTTGGGAGGCAGAAGCAGGTGGATCTCTGTGAGTTCAAGGCCAGCCTGGTCTACAGTAGGTAGTTTCAGGACAGGCTCCAAAACTACATAGAAGCCCTGTCTCAAAAAGGAAGAAGAAGAAAGAAAGAAGGGGAACAGTTAATGCTCACAAATGGAATTGGACAATTTCAAGGGAAGTGTAGTTCCGTGTGGGGAAGTATAGTGCTGCATGACTTGGTCCTAAACACTTGACTCCATGAGAGAACGAAGAAAAAGCAAACACCTATAGACGCTACTCCAGAGGTGAAGGTAGGAGAAAGGGGTTGGGGTACAGCATGGGGAGGAGGAGAGAAAGAGTAGCAGAGAACACCCAGCAGCTGGGGTGTAGCTCAGTGGTAGAGTGCTCACCTAGTACACTTGACGCCCTAAAGATCAATCCCAGCACCACAAACAAAACCAACAAAGACATTTGGGACCCAGGGAACATAGAGCAAATGACCTCAGTGTTGGGCACATTCCAGAAAGGGCAGGTGTTCTGGGCTGCCTTGTGTTGAGACAGCAAGGAGACTGAAAACCGTGCTAGACTGGAGTCTTCCGTGACTTAGGAGGCAGAGTTTGAGTCTGTGGGGAAGGAAGACGGCGGCGGGAGGCTTTGAGCAGAGGGATGTCCTTCAAGCCCAGGAAATGAACGCTACTGCCTCCAAACCCTCTGCAGTGGGGGACAAGGCAGGCTCAGAAGAGGTGAGGCAGCGGCCATGGCAGTGGGGCAAGATTTGATAGAAATGTCCCATTGATCAATTTGGATGTGAAAAGGGGGTGGTGAGAAACTGAGGAGATGGCAGGCGGATCTCTGTGAGTTCGAGGCCAGCCTGGTTTACAAGAGCTAGTTCCAGGACAGGCTCCAAAACCACAGAGAAACCCTGTTCTGAAAAACCAAAAAAAAAAAAAAACAAAAAAAAAACAAAAAAAAACAAACTTGTCACAAAAGCACAAGTACCTGAGTTAGGATTCCCAACACCCACATTAAAGCATGGTAGGCATTGGGGGTGGGGGCGAAGATCCCAGGGGCCAGCTGGAGTTGCATTGTTAATCTCCAAGTTCAGTGAGAGCACTTGTTTCAGAAAAGTAAAATGGAAAACTTCCGTACATGTGCACCACACATGCACACAGACGAAGAGTCTGAGTCTGCCGGGAATCAAAAGTGACCTTGAGGCTATGAACTAACCAATCTAACAACTCAGGTGCTGAGGGATGACAATCGTTTCCTATTTTTGAGAGCCCCCTGGATCCTCGGTCGGCTGCAAGTTTGAACCTCTACTGCCTCTCGAGTTGGAGTGACTGACCTGAAACCAATCCTACCTTGCCTTACACTTAGCATAGTGACTTCCGCCCTACGGGAAGATTCCTGTCTAAACATGGTGTTCTGAAGTGTGGGGTAGAAGACTCAGTGCCGGTGAGCTGCACACTCAGACCTGGGAAGCATGTGGGGGTCAACCCTACAGAAGTCAGTCCTCTGGTTTCTAGGAACCAACCTCAGGTTACAGCCCCCCCCCCCCCCCCCGAGCCATCTCACTGATTCTGATTTTTTGTTTGTTTGCTTGCTTTTTCTGGGTTTTCACCAGTTGTGTATATGGGTGTTTTGTCTGCCTGTATGTCTAGGTACCATATGCATGCAGTACCTGTGGAGGCCAGAAGAGGGCGCCTGAGACCCTGCAACTGAGCTGCAGTGTGAGTGCTAGGAACGACTGAGCCATCCCTCCAGGTCCTCTGCCCCTGTTTTTTTTTTTTTTTTGTTTTGTTTGTTTGTTTGTTTTGTTTTGTATGTTTGCTTGAAATTGAGCCTCTATAGCCCAGGCTGGTTTCACTATGGATGTGAGGATGACCTTGAACCTGATCCTTTCACTTCAGCATCCCAGGTGCTAGGATTACATGTCCACCACACCTGGCTGATTTGATTTTTTTTTATATAGTTTTTGGGTATGTGTGTGCCCGCACATATATATGTAGAGGAGGACATAGGACAACCCTGACTGTTACCTTCAGGAACTCAGTCCGCTTCTCCTTTGATCCTGGGTCTAGGTACTCACTAAGGCTAGACTAGCTGCAAGCCAGCTCCAGGGATCCTCTGCCCACCTCCCCAGGACTAGGATTACAGACACAGACCCTGCACCCAGCAGTGGACTGGGAATCAAGTTCAAGTCCTTGTGCTTATCACATACACACTTTGCCTCTGACTCAGAACCTTCCACTTTTTTTGAGAACAGGCTCTTGCTCTTGTGACCTTAACTTCAAGATCTGCCTCGCTGGGCTGGGTGGTGGTGGCTCACGCCTTTAGTCTCAGCACTCGGGAGGCAGAGTCAGGCGGCTCTCCTGAGTTTGAGGTCAGGCTGGTCTACAGATCAGTCACCACGTGGCAGGAGAAAAAAACTGATTTATCACGTTCTCTGTCCGCCACACACACGCACCGAGGTATATACACACCCACAGGCGTGTACACAAAATAAAATAATTTTTAACAAAAAAAAGGAAAGCAAAACAAGAAAGTTACATTTCTGGGGATCGCCCCTGCTGCCTCTCACCGTCACGTGATGTCACCCAGAAGCCCAGGCGCGCCTGCTCTGAGCCCCGAGCCATGAGCTCTACACCTCCTGCTGAGTACCCAGTCTGGGGTATTGTGTGACAGCAACACAAAGCAGACTAATTGTTAACCACAGAAGTAGCATTACAGGCCGGGCAGTGGTGGCGCACACCTTTAATCCCAGCACTTGAGTGGCAGGGGCAGGTAGATCTCTTAAATTCAAAGCCAGCTTGGTCTATAGAGTGAGTTCCAGGACAGTCAGGGATACACAAGGAACCCTTGTCTCTCTCTCTTTTTTTTTTTTTAAGATTTATTTATTATGTATACAACATTCTGCCTCCATGTATGCTGACACACCAGAAGAGGGCGCCAGATCTCATTACAGATGGTTGTGACCCACCATGTGGTTGCTGGGAATTGAACTCACGACCTGTGGAAGAACAGCCAGTCCTCTTAACCACTGAGCCATCTCTCCAGCCCGGAAACCTTGTCTCAAAAAAACCAAACATACAAATAAAAATAGCATAAGATTCTCACTTTGTTAACTGTACTGGGTAATTTTATGTTTTTTTGTTTGTTTGTTTGTTTTGTTTTTGTTTTTTCGAGACAGGGTTTCTCTATGGTTTTGGAGCCTGTCCTGGAACTAGCTCTTGTAGACCAGGCTGGTCTCGAACTCACAGAGATCCGCCTGCCTCTGCCTCCCGAGTGCTGGGATTAAAGGCGTGCGCCACCACCGCCCAGCCTATCCAGTCCCTTCTGTTTGCTCAGTCTCCCCAGCCTGCAGTTGTCCTGTCATGACTTGTCACTGAGACATCCTCTGTTTGACAGAGGTTGGATTTCTCATGGGAGTTGGTTTGCTTTTACAGGAAGAAGACAGAAGCTCAAAGATACTAACTAGCTCTGTCCTAGCTGGATGTGGCGGAGTGACACCTCGCTCCGCCCTCCCAGTCTTCTCTTCTTTCCATTGCGATGCAGCTGGGAATTGCAGGCCTCATGATTCTGTGATTTTCCTTTCCCAAGCCCTAAACCAAGCTCTGCCTCTCGTGCTAGAAAGGAAGATCATGTTGCAACCGTTCATAAAATACCGTTTTCCTAGCTCTTTTTAGACTTTAGCCTACTTTAAAAGACTCACCAAGTGGAAGATTGTTTTGGGGGGCCTTCCATACTTGCTCATTGCACCCACAGACAGTTGTAAGCCCTTCCTAACTGACTCTTGAATTATTTCCACCCAGTTCCGTCTTAGCAACAAAAGCAGCTGCTTGTGCAGCTTGACCACCACCAAGAGCTCAGGCGCTTCCTCCTCCTCAAGTTTTCCTGCCTATTTTTAGTTCTCTGCCTATTCTGGGTTTTCTTTGGCTTTATATAGCCATCCTCTGGATCGGCTGACCCACGCCCTCAGGAGAGAAGGCCACACTCGAGCCCTTCAGGAGACCATTCTTTCCATCTGTGACCCTCTTCTCTTTCCAGTCCTCCCTGGGGTAAATCGATGGGGTAAAACAGAGGACAGAGCATGCACAGCCTTGGGTAGGGCGGTTAGGTCGTAGGGAGCTGGAGAGTCAGAGCAGTCTACTGCCTCCTGTGGTGGGCAGCAGTAGCCAGGGACCCCAAAATAGAATGCCTAGAAGGAGCCAAGATCAGACAAAAGTCTCCTTTTCATACTGTGTCCACTTCCAGGCCAGTCCTGTCCAGCCCAATAAGAGCCAATAGGACAGGTACATTGCGGTCCCCACCACTGTAAGGCTTGTCTAGAGCCATTTTGAGTGATGACAGGGCAAAGGTGGTGGCTGGAGTCTCCCCTCTCATGCGGGTGAGGGACATGGGCAGGAAAAACTCTGAAAACTGACCTTACCACACTTTTTCAGGCACTTACCTAAACACTAGTCTTACTTTGATCATTTAAGCCCTACCACAATCCTGTGAGTACAGTCACTGTCTCTTTTACAAATGAGGATGCTAAACCTAAGTTAGTACTTTGCTCAGGGTCACTAGGCAGTTTCCCAAGCCTGACAACTGTCTGCTTCCCAACCAAGGTTCAGCAGAAGAAAAGACATATGCATGACAATGTTTAATATATTGCTGCCTTCCAGGACAGTCAGAACCGTTACACAGAAAAACCTTGTCTCAAAAACTGTAGACCCATATTTCTTTACGGTGTGGCAACCAGGCGCTAAAGCCATAGGCCCCATCTGAGGTGGTCACGTAGCCCTGCAGACAGGCTGTCTCTGCCTAACAAAGGGTCAGGATGTTGTTGCTCCTGTCTCTGTAATTTGGAGGATGCCGTATAGAGATGCTGATTCAAGCCTACGTGACAGCAGACACAGCAGACGGTTACCTAGGAGACAGGTCTGGTGTATTTTCCCGCTCGGCTTATGTGTTGGTATAAAAGCTGTTTGGATAATAAACACAGAGAGATCTTCAGGAGAGGAGAACCCTGAGATGCCCTTCCATGATGACCGTGTAAGCCGTATCTAGTTATTCCTTGCACCTCCGTACCAGTCCAGTTAGGGAAAATAGTTATCTATGTTGGGGCCCACGGGCTCTAACAAAAAAACAAAACAAAGATACATATATACATACATACATGTATGTATGTGTGTATATAATTACTTGAAATAAATTGAAGAAAACCTTAAACATTTAGTAATTGATTTCAGAGTATAACTTGGTAGACTATTCTATTAAAGTGATTATTGTAAGGCCTGGAAAAGTGGTTCAGTGGTTAAGAGCATTTTTTGATCTCAAGACCCACCCAAGTTTAGTTTCCAGCACCCACATGGTCCTTAACCCCAGTTCTAAAGGAACTGACACTTTCTTCTGACCTCACATCAGGCATACACATGGAACATAAACATATATGAGGAGAAACACTCATACACAGAAAAATTTTTTTAATATTTATTTATTTGTTATGTATACAGCATTCCTTCCATGTATGTCTGCAGGCCAGAAGAGGGCACCAGACCCCATTACAGATGGTTGTGAGCCACCATATGGTTACTAGGAATTGAACTCAGGACCTTTGAAAGAACAGTCAGTGCTCTTAACCTCTGAGCCATCTCTCCAGCCCCCTATACACAGAAAATTAAAAGAAATAAGACGGATGGTGGTGGCACACACTTTCATCCCAGCACTCAGGAGGCAGAGGCAGGCGGATCTCTGAGTCCAAGGCCAGCCTGGTCTACAAGAGCTAGTTTTAGGACAAGCTCCAAAGCTACAGAGAAACCCTGTCTCGAAAAATAAAAGCAGAAAGAAAGAAATATTGTAGTCACCCATTATGGCACATGAGCCTGGGTAGTAGTAGTGCACGCCTTTAATTCCAGCATTTGGGAGGCAGAGACAGGTGGATCTCTGAGTTCAAGGCCAGCCTGGTCTACAAGAGCTAGTTTTAGGACAAGCTCCAAAGCTACAGAGAAACCCTGTCTCGAAAAATAAAAGCAGAAAGAAAGAAATATTGTAGTCACCCATTATGGCACATGAGCCTGGGTAGTAGTAGTGCACGCCTTTAATTCCAGCATTTGGGAGGCAGAGACAGGTGGATCTCTGAGTTCAAGGCCAGCCTGGTCTACAGAGTGCGTTCCAGGAGAGGCTCCAAAGCTACAGGGAAACCCTGTCTCGAAATAGTAATAATGGCACATGAATTTAATCTCAACACTCAGGAGGTGGAGTCAGGTGGAGTTGTGCTGTAGGACAATGGTCTTTTACCCTGTTACTTGTATTATTTTTAGTAAAATGCTGATTGGCCAGTAGCTAGGCAGGAAGTTATAGGTGGGATGACCAGGAAAGAAGTAGAGGTGGGGCAACGAGAATTCTGGGAAGAGAGAAGTTTAAAACCATAGTCATGACCCAGTCTCAGAGGAAGCAAGGTGTGACTGCCTCGCTGAAAAAGGTACCAAGCCACGTGGCTAACACAGACAAGAATTATGGCCTTATTAATTAATATAAGAATTAATTAATAAGAAGCCTGAGCTAATGGGCCAATCAGTTTATAACTAATGTAATGTCTGTGTGATTTCTTTGGGACTTAAAGACTTCAGGAACCGGGCAGGACAGAAACCTCAGACAACAGAGCTGTATGTGTTGAAGCCAGTGTGATCTACACAGTGAGTTCCAGGCTGGCCATGGCTCCATCATGACACCCTGTCACAAAACTAAAGGATTATTTCATGGAGTATACTCATATGGTGAAATGATGTTTGGCCTTAGGAGGAAATCTGGTTATAGCCTATAGCATGGATGAGTCTTGAGAATGTGCTGTTTAGTGGGATAAGCCAGTCGGTCATAGCCTGCATGAGGAGATAGTTCATGTGTGTGGAGTTTAGTTTTGAAAGATGAGCTCTGGAGAGTTTTAGAGATCTGTTACACATTTATATGTGTGTGGCTAACCCTATTGTAAAAGTGACTGAGATGGAAAATTTTGTTATTTGTCTTTGCCGGTTTTTTAATTTCAATAAGAAAAGAAAATCAGCTGGGTGGTGGTGGCCCACATCCTTAATCAATCCCAGCACTCAGGAGGCAGAGGCAGGTGGATCTCTGAGTTTGAGGGTAGCCTGGTCTACAGAGTGAGTTCCAGGACAGCCAGGGCTACACAGAGAAACCCCTGGAAAAAAAAATATTTTTTTTAAAAAAGCATGAAACAAAACAAAAAAGAAAAGAAACAAGAAAAAACCCAATAGTCATTTCTATTGACTCCAATTTTTGTACTGTTGCTGTTGTTTTGAGGCACAGTCTCACTGTGTGGCCCTGGCAGGCCGGGAACTCACTACATAGACCACGTTGAACTCTAGCTCATAGAAATCCACCTGCCTCTGCCTCTGAAGTGCTGGAATTAAAGGTGTGCGCCACCACACATGGTCCTCAACTTTTTTTTTCCAAATAGGGTTTCTCTGTGTAACAGGCTGGCACAACTCCTCAACTTTTAAATATACAAGATCACTACTTGAAGCCAGGCAGCGGTGGCGTACCTCTTTAATCCCAGCACTTGGGAGGCAGAGGCGGGTGGATCTCTGTGAGTTCAACTCCATCCTGGTCGACAGAGAGGATCCTAGGACAGCCGAGGATACACAGAGAAACTCTGTCTCAAACCACCCCCCTCCAAAAAATTTTAAAATAAAATTAAAAAAAAATCACCACATGAGTTCTGTCGCCTTCACCCTTCAGGTCTAGGCCTGGAAAGCATCCGCCATCGTATCTGTTCCTCCTGTTGAGATGTCAGCTTGTGTCCGTGCTGTGATCCTCTGCACCACGCCCTCCATGTTGAAGCTGTGCCTTTTCTAATGTTCTAATGTGGGAAGAAAACAGCTGGATGCCGGGCGGTGGCGGTGCACGTCTTTATTCCCAGCACTCAGAGGCAGGCGGATCTCTGGGAGTTCGAGGCCAGTCTGGTCTACAAGAGCTAGTTCCAGGACAGGCACCAAAGCTACAGAGAAACCCTGTCTGAGGGGGGGAGGAGCTGGGAAAGTAGAGTGAGATATGTCTTCTGTGGGTCCAGGTAACCGGGACATCAAGAAAATGGTGGCTTATGAGATACTAAATAGGTAGGAAATCTCCCCTTTGCGGGGGCCACGGCATCTGCTTAGTTTAAGAACTTAGGTAAGTAACCCAGGGTAGAGTCAAGATCAGGTCTGTGGCCTCAGTGTAAAGGAGTAATGCTGACAGTACCCGGTAGAGCCACTAGGTGCCACCAAAGCTTCATATTGGACTCTCAGCGTGACTTTCAAACAAAGCACAACCGCGCATGCGCACACCCACACACCAGCCTTCTACCAGTCCCTGGCAGGCAGGTCCTGGGTCCCACTCCCTTTTCCAAACGGCTCGTCCTCGTTTCTGTTTTTTGTTTGTTTGTTTTTGTTTTTTCAAGACAAAGTTTCTCTATCTTTGGGGTCTGTCCTGGAACTCACTTGGTAGACCAGGCTGACCTGTCTCTGCTGGGATTAAAGGCCTGTGCCACCACCTCCGCCCAGTCTGCCACCACCGCCCGGCTCACCCTCATTTCTGTATCATTCTTTTGGTTTTTGTTTAGAGACAGCGTCTTACTGTGTAGTCTTGCCTGGTCTGGAACTCTGTCAGTCGTTCTCAACGTCCCTAACGCTGCGACCCTTTACTACAGTTCCTCATGTTCCGGTGACCCCAACTATAAAAGTATTTCATTGCTCCTTCATAATTGTAATTTTGCTACTGTTATGAATCGTAAATACCTGTGAAAGGGCCATTCTGCCCCGAAGGGGGTTAGCCTCAGACTCACAGAGATCCCCCTCCGTGTGTCTCCCCAACGCTGGTCTGGAAGGCAGGCACCACCTCACCAGCCTCTCAGCGTCATTCTGACTTTGTCTTTCCGAGTTCAATGCATCCTGCTGGAAGTTGTCAGAGAGAAGGAGAGAGAGAGACCTCATTTAATGAAGAGCCAGCGAAGTGGAGAATCCTTAGCACTAACCCCTTGCATCCGGCAGTAGAGACATCAAGAGAAGGATAAAAACCAGTTTGACTGGGAAGCCTGAAGAAGAAAACCCAAGAGGAAATAAAGTCATTGGCACACGGCAGCACCGAAGCCAATCCTCCCAAGGTGTCATCAACACTTGGGCTGAGTCACCCCAAGGCCAACCCGCACGAGGTTAAACCAGTGACAAAACCTGGAGGACATGGGCACGGGCCGGAGCGGTGCGTCACCGCCACCCCTGTGCGGCTAGGGGCCGGCAGATGACCCTTTGCTTGTGAGAATTCCAGAACTCGTGACGAATGCTCATTAACTCTGATTCATGGCTGCCCTGAACTCAAAGAGGTCGTTACTGCCCCTTGATGGAGTCGGGAGAAACTGAGGAACGGAGTGGGGAAGCAGCTTTGCCCCATTAGTCAGCCGTCCCGGGTTGCGAGTTCATTGGCACCCGGTCGGATGCCTCTTAAACTGCTCCTGACCATCAGAAGTAAACAGGGCTGTCCAGGGGAGGAGAAGGGGGGCGGGGAACCTCCACGCAGCGCAGGCTCCGTACCTGGAGAGCCAGGGAACTAGAGAAAGAGTTGCAAAGACTATGGCCTAGTTTCCCGGCATTCCATGCTGAGAAACTCGAAGGTCAGAGTGGGAAGAGACAGCCAAGATCACACAGAGGTTGTGGCCTAGCCAGACTGGAGTCTCTGGACTCAAAACCCGGATGTACTGGTCATGAGTCTGTGCTTCTGAGCCGGCTCCTCGGAGCCTCTGTTTCTTTATACGTAAAAGGACAATAGTAGTTAGTGGCGATGTCCCAGAGGGGCTGGAGAATTCAGGGAGCTAATGTGTGTTACGGGTTGCTAAGCAATCCTTATCTAAACACCTGGCCACCACGTTGGCTGAGGTCAGTCATCTCCCCGGTCAACCGTCTCCAGTCTGTCCGTCCAGGCTTCCGGTTCTGCCGAGAAAAGGGATGGGTGTTGGGCTCAGGAAAAGCATCCCACAATTTCCTCCTTGTTCATCCTTGCTCTCCGCCGAGCCCTTTTAGCCCGGCAGCGCTCCACCGGCAGCACAGGTGCCAGTGGTTCAGCTCCGTGCCCAGCTGTAGAAGCATCAGGAAGCACCTTGGGCAACAAAGCACACACTGAGAGAGGCACATTCTTGCCAGCCTCCTCCAGGCCTGGCTCGGGGCCCAGCAAGGGGGGCCACCCTTAGGAGACGGTGGTTTGACAACAAGAGGACTAATTATAGGCTCATCCCGCTGAGCTCTGGGTACTGCTTGTTTGACCAGCACAGCTTACCTGAGTCATCTATCCTGAGGCCACCTGAGCCTGGAGCTGGACCAGCAGGCCACAGGGAGTCTCGAGCACCTTTTTGGGGGTGTTCAGCCTGCTTGGTGGCAGCACTTCCTGCCTGTTTCCCCCTCAGAAAGTCAGTGGAGGGGGATTAGCAGAGCAGAAGAAGCGTCCAACATAGCAAAGAGCCTGACAGGAGGCCTGATGAGAGGCTAAAAGGCCCAGGGCCCACCCGGAGGCCCTCACAGGAGCTCAGGGCCCAGAGCCTCTGGGAAATCACTTCACAGAGCAAACTGAAAGGCAGAGAATGAACAAGGCAATGCTTCTTCCTCCTACCACACCCTCCACACCACCCTGAACCTCACTGGGCCTCCAGGGGCCCAGGCTCTCTTGACAAAGTCTGCCTGGTCAGCTGTGCTCTGGGCTCAGTTCCCATAAGCTTAGCCCTGGGGTTTTCCAAAGTAAAACGAGGACAGATATGGGTACTGTTTCAAAAATCAGCCTTAAAATCACAATAAAGTTAGAAAATACTTTTTCAAAAGGCATTAAACCTGAGAATGAGCTGGGCAGTGGTGGCACAGGCCTTTAATCCCAGCACTAGGGAGGCCGAGGCAGGAGGATCTCTGTGAGTTCAAGGCCAACCTGGTCTACAGAGCAAGTTCCAGGACAGGCTCCAAAGCTGCAAAGAAACCCTGTCTTGACAAACAAACAAAGAATGATGGGGGCACCAGCTGTGAATCTAGAAGGACCATGTTTAAACCTGAGAAGATGTCCATGGCAGGACTCATCTGTGTGCTGTTGGCAAGGGAAACCTCGGAAAACCAAAATGGGAAGCTGTAACCCCTGACTTCTAGAGGCTGGGAGAGCAGGAGTTCAAGGTCAGCTTTGGCTAAATGGTGAGTTTAAGGCAGGCATGGTTACACGAGATTCTGCTTAGAAAATAATCCAGCCGGTTGTGGTGGCACACGCCTGTAGGATTTGCTGAAGGAGGCAGAGGCAGAAGGATCACAAGTTCGAGGCCATCCTGGGCTACACATTTAAAAACAATAATAACAATAATAATAATAATACCTGAGGAGGCCACAGGTCTCCTCAAGCAGAAGTCACAGGCAGAGTTGTCTGGCATGGGTGCTGGGAATTGAACTCCGGTCTTCTGGAAGAGTTATACTTGTTCTTAACTACTAAGTCATCTTCCAGCTCCTGATATTTTTTAAAAATATTTATTTATGGGCTGGAGAGATGGCTCAGAGGTTAAGAGCACTGGCTGCTCTTCCAGAGGTCGTGAGTTCAATTCCCAGCAACCACATGGTGGGTCACAACCATCTGTACTGACATCTGGCGCCCTCCTCTGGCGTGCGGGCATACATTGAGGCAGAGTGTTATATACATAATAGATAAATAAATCTTTAAAAAAATATTTATTTATTATGTATACATATACAACATTCTGTCTGTATGTATGTCTGCAGGCCAGAAGAGGGCACCAGACGTCATTACAGATGGTTGTGAGCCACCATGTGGTTGCTGGGAATTGAACTCAGGACCTTTGGAAGAGCAGGCAACGCTCTTAACCACTGAGCCATCTCACCAGCCCCCCCCCCCCCAGCTCCTGATTTTCAATTTAAAAAACAAACTTGTGGCCTGGCGGTGGTGGCGCACGCCTTTAATCCCAGCACTTGGGAGGCAGAGGCAGGCGGATCTCCATGAGTTTGAGACCAGCGTGGTCTACAAGAGCTAGTTCCAGGGCAGGCTCCAAAACCACAGAAAAACCCTGTCTCAAAAAACCAACCAACCAAACAAACAAACAAACAAACTTGTGTGTCTTTTTACTCTATGTGTTGGAGGGGTCTATCGTAGTATAAGTGTGGGGATCAAAGAACAGCTTTGGGGTTGACTCCGTCCACTTAGGTGGGTCCCCAGATTCAGATTCAGGTTTGCAGGCTTTCACGGCAGGAGCCGTCTGACCAACACTGTTTTTTTTTCCCAGATGTGCTTTCTCTGTAGCCTTGAAACCTGTCCTGGAACTAGCTCTTGTAGACCAGGCTGACCTCAAAATCACAGAGATCCACCTGCCTCTGCCTCCCAAGTGCTGGATTAAAGGTGTGCGCCACCACCATTCAGCTCAACCCTGTTTCTTTTTTATTTTTAATTTTTGGTTTTTTGTTCGTTTGTTTTGATTTTGTTTTTGCGTGGTCTCCCTATGTAACTTTGGCTGGCCTGCAACTTGCTGCGTAGACTAGGCTAGACTCAAACTCACAGAGATTCCGCCTGCTGCACCTCCCGAGTGCTGGGGTTAGGCCTGGGCCACCACATCCTGCTTTGCATTTTTTAATTTTTGAGACAGGTTCTCTTGTAGCTCAGGATGGTTTTAAACTCTTGATCCTCCTGCCTCTACCTTGCAAGTGCTGAGACTACAGGTGTATACCATCGTGCTGGAAGGAAGCAGTGTTTTAAGGGAGCCAGCCTGCAGGACTAAGATGAGCTCTCTGCTCCCCAGGAGAGTGGAGTGCCAAGAGCCAGTGCTGAAGTGAACACTGCCTTCCCTGGTATCCTTCTCTCCCCGCGGCTCCCATGTCACTAAAGGAGGTGGTGACACCCTCTGCCATCCAAGCCCAGCACTCCTGTTGCCACCCACAGACCCCCATGCTTTCTGCTTTGTCCTGAAGTGGGGCTGACTACAGACTGTCCCCTGGGGAGAGGGAGAGGCGGGAGGGTGGAGGGAGACCTAGCTCTGGCCCTGCTGACTGAAAAGATGACCTCAGAGTCATAATGACTGTCTTTCCGGTGTGCCAACCTGGGGTGCCTCCCAACCCTGGCCTCTCAGATGCCTTCACACAGGATGTTGTGATGGTTGGCGCGCAGCAGCTAGACTCCTGTAGCAGGTGTCTGTCAGGAGAGGTGCCAGCTTCAGTAGATGCCACAGGGCAGGGCTCCGGGTGGAACTCCCCAGGACAGAACCTGGAGCCTGTACCTCAAGGAGACTTTTATCACTATACAACCTGACAAGAAAACCAGGGCACTGAGTACAAGCGTGACTGTACATGAAGACAATATGACAGTTTAACACTGGGACTGGCAGGGTGTGGTGGTCCACACTTGCAATCCCAGCACCCAGGGACAACGTGATCAAAACGTGATCAAGAGTTCTGTTCAACCCCTGAAACACAATAAGGGTCGCAGAACACCGTCTTTCACCTAGTTCCTTTTGATATATGTTTCTGTGATGAACCATTCTGACTGCAAGCAACTTGCAACTTGGGGGGAGGAAAGGATTTATTCCATCTTACAACTCCATCACTGAGGGAAATCAGGCAGGAGCTCGGGGCAGGGACTGAAGCAAAGAAAGACTGTGGGGGAACACTGCTGAGAGAGAGAAAAAGTCCCCAGAAATCAGGCTGAGGAGCAAGCCGTGGGCCAGGAGGTGATGCAGGCTGATGTCTTTTTCAGTGGGATCAGGAACTCCAATCTCCTGGGACTGTGCCCCATCTTTGGACCCCTGAACTAGCAGCAAGCAGAAGAGACTGCTGATTGTCACAAATTTCAGAACTGTCAATAATTCTGCTTAACAGTCATCAATTCAAGGCAAGAAAGACAAGCCTTTGAGAAATCCACCCAAGCAGGAATTTAGTGCCATTATAGGTGAGGGTGAAATGGCCTACAATTGTTTGTTTGTCATGACAAGGTTTCACTATGTAGCACAGGTTGGTTTCAAACTCCTGATCCTCCTCCTCCTCAGCATTGGAAGTGCTGGGATTACAGTAAGAGCCACTATGCCTTCCTAGCCCCAGCCCTTGAATACTGTGAAGAATCCCATATGTTTTCCTTGTGTTCTCGGATAGACCAGTCTGTCAGGGCTGGTCATCACGGAGCAACTTATACTGGCCTCCCTTGCTCTTCTTTTAGTTCCTACCAGCTGACCTCGCACACCCCTAAGCCACTGGGGGAAGTAGAAGCCGCCATGTTTCCAGAGGATCCAAGAAGCAATGCTTCCTGTCTGTATGGGGATGACTCCCTCTGCAATTTAGTGCCAAGCTTGTCCATTGCCTCGAAGGCACTATGAGCAGTTGGGCTAGCTTTTTGTTTGGTTGGTTTTTTGAGACAGGTTTCTCTGTGTAATAGCCCTGACTGTCCTGGAACTCACTCTATAGACCAGGCTGGCCTTGAACTCACAGAGTGCTGGGATTAAAGGCCTGTGCCACCACTGCCGGGCTAGTTGGGCTAGCTTCTGATCCTTACACTACAAGACATGTCCAATCCACAGCCAAGGGTCTCAAGCACTGCAGGATAGCTATGAATGGGACCCAACAGAGAATCATAAAATTATGTAAAACATTAAGAGATTTTAAAAAATTGCAACTCAACTTTCTGATTCATGAACATGAACTTTGTAGATGGCAGTGTCATAATGTCAAAGCACTGGAATATCTGTCCACTGAACTGAGACCAAGGGTCTGGAGAGCAAGGGGACACCTACCCAGTCAGTTTTCCTTCCTTCTGCCCAGGTTCTTGAGCCCCTTTCCTTAGGCTCCTGAAGGCAGTTTTTATTCTGTGGAGCCAGGACAGGAATATCTGTTGCCTCCTCTGTCCCAATAAACTGCTCCTTCATGTTTGCTCATCAGCAACATCAATTTTAGTACTTTTGCCTTGGAACAAAGGAACTTGGCTTCCCAGAGGTAAATGACAGCTTGTACCAGAATGGGATTCTGATGAGATCTTTTGTTTGTTTTGTTTTCTTGAGACGGGGTTTCTCTGTGTATCTCTGGCTGTCCTGGAACTCGCTCTGTAGGTCGGGCTGATTTTGGACTCACAGAGATCCTTCTGCCTCTGCCTCCCTGAGTGCTGGGTGCTATGATTAAACTGCCTGGCTCCAGTTGTTTTGAAGAATGTCCCCAGTTTGAATATGTATAGTGTTTTCTGATGATTATATTCTAATTATATTATATTCTAATTTTATTTTAATTATTTATGTATATGTGTGTGTAAGCTCACCTATATTTAGGTACCCAAGGAGGCCTGAAGAAGGGATCAGATCTCCTGGAGCTAGAGCTACAGGCAGTTAGGAGCTGTTGAATGTGGGTGCCGTGGGTGCTGAGAACAGAACTTAGGGACTCTGTTCTTTTGATTTGTTTTCTCAATTGTAACCCTGAGCTCACTCCTTACTTGCCCACTTCCCAAGTGCTGGGGTTACAGGCGTGAAATCTCTGGCTCATTCTTCTTGTTGTTATTGTTTTTATCAATTAAAAAATTCTTTCTAGGGGGCTGGAGAGATGGCTCAGAGGATAAGAGCACTGGCTGCTCTTCCAGAGGTCCTGAGTTCAATTCCCAGCAACCGCATGGTGGCTCACAGCCATCTGTAATGAGATCTGTCACTCTCTCCTGGCGTGCAGGCATACATGGAGGCAGGATGTTGTATACATAATAAATAAATAGGGCTGGAGAGATGGCTCAGCGGTTAAGAGCATTGCCTGCTCTTCCAAAGATCCTGAGTTCAATTCCCGGCAACCACGTGGTGGCTCACAACCATCTGTAATGAGGTCTGAAGAACTCTTCTGGCCTGCAGGCATACATGGAGGCAGGATGTTGTATACATAATAAATAAATAGGGCTGGAGAGATGGCTCAGCGGTTAAGAGCATTGCCTGCTCTTCCAAAGATCCTGAGTTCAATTCCCGGCAACCACGTGGTGGCTCACAACCATCTGTAATGAGGTCTGGTGCCCTCTTCTGGCCTGCAGGCATACATGTAGAAAGAATATTGTATACATAATAAATAAATAAATAAATAAATAAATAAATAAATCTTTAAAAAAATGCTTTCTAAACTGGGTGGCAGTGGCGCACACCTTTAATCCCAGCACTTGGGAGGCAGAGGCAGGCGGATCTGTGAGTTCAAAACCAGCCTGGTTTACAAAGTAAGCTCCAGGACAGCCAGGACTGTTACACAGAGAAACCCTGTCTTGAAAACAAACAAACAGAAACAAACAAAAAATTCTTTCTGTGTGCATGCCACTGTGTGTGTGTGGAGATCTGCAGCAGTTTACAAGAGTTGGTCCTCTCCTTCCTTCTTCCAAGTGAGTTCCAGGAAGGGAACTTAGGTCATCAGGCTGGGTCCCAAGCCCCTTTACCCACTGAGCCAGCCCACTGGTCCTTTTGCTTGGCTTTGGTTCTGAGACAGGGTCATGCTGTACAGCCCTGTCGAGCCTGGAACCTACCTGCCTCTGCCTCTCTCTTGTTGGGGTTACAGGTGTGAACCCCATGCCCCGCTAGATTTTATTTGACTGGACTGCTCAAGAAGTGACAACGTATCCTTCATATGCTGGGACTGAAGATGTGTGCCACTACCGCCTGGCCTATGGCAACTCCTCTATAGGAAAACATTTAATTGTGGTGGCTCACAGCTCAGAGGCTTAGTCCATTATCGTTATGATGGGAAGCAAGGCACCATGCAGGCAGATGTGGTGCTGCAGAAGGAGCTGAGAGTTCTTACGTCTTGACTCACAGGCAACAGGAAGTGGTTTGTTTCACTGGGTGTGGCCTTAAAGCCCTTCCGCAGTGACAGACCTACTCCAACAAGGCCACACCTCCTAATGATGCCACTCCCTTTGGGGGCCATTTTCTTTCAAATCACTACAAGGATTTTGGGGGCCATTTTCTTTCAAATCACTACAAGGACGCAGTATTTTTAAATGAGTAGTTACTACTTTGCTCTGTTACCAAGTTACCCTGTTCACACCCAATCCAGTCTGACCTTGGAAGTAAGCAGAGTATACCTAGGTTAGTGCTTGGATGAGGAGATGCTAGTTTTGCTAACTTAGTTAAAATGCCGAATCCCAGCTGTGCATAGTGGCACATTCCTGCCTTTAATTCCAGTACTCTGGAGGTTGGGCCGGTGGATCTCTATGAGTTCAAGGCCAGCCTGGTCTACAGAGTAAGTTCCAGGGCAGCCAGGGCTACACCTGTCCCAAAAACAACAACAAAAGATGTCTAATCTCTTCTCCCTGTTGTTTTGTTTTTGTTTTTTCCGAGACAGGGTTTCTCTGTGGTTTTGGAGCCTGTCCTGGCACTAGCTCTTGTAGACCAGGCTGGTCTCGAACTCACAGAAATCCGCCTGCCTCTGCCTCCCAAGTGCTGGGATTAAAGGCGTGCGCCACCACCACCTGGCCCTTCTCCCCGTTGTTATCTGCCCTGCCGTGATTAATGACTAACTAATTGAGACTACGTGTGCCCCATTTCTCCCCAATGCCCCCTCCCTGACTCAGCATCACCGGCCTGGATCAACTTCTACTAAGATGGGTCTTTGTTGCTACTCTCAGCTGTAACCCAAAACTTTTATACCTGCATCCCTTATAAAATGTTCAGTATGAGGACTGGAGAAATGGCTCAGTGGTTAAGAGCACTGACTGCTTTTCCCCGAGGTCCTGAGTTCAATTCCCAGCAACCACATGGTGGCCCACAGTCATCTATAATGAGACCTGGCGCCCCCTTCTGGCGTGCAGGCACATAAGGAAGGAATGCTGTCTACATAATAAATAAATGAATCTTAAAAAATGTTCGGTATGAAAAATATGCAACCTGGTCCTTTTAAAGCAGAGCCGAGAGGATGTTTTTGCTTCTTAAGTCTGGCCCTCAGGGGCTTGGCCCTCCACCTGGGTGGCAGCATTAGCTGTCGGTTTCTTGCTGGCTGAGGGCCCAGGACCTGCTGGCCCACAGGACCAGAATGCACTGGATCTTCCCAGTGTGGGTGGGGATTCTGGGGACCCTGCCACCCTCTAACAAGCTATTCTTTGTTTTCTTCCAAAGAAGTCTATCCATTGCCCTTTGACCAGTCCAGACCTGTCTAGCTCACCACCCTTTCTCACAGATTCCTGGATGTCTCCACCTGGACATCCCGTCGTCACCTCAAACTTAGCAGAAGTCACAGCCCATTTTTGGTCAACGTTGTCATAGTTAATCTAGCCACAAAGGTCGGAAGCCTTGGGGACAATTCTGTTCCGCACAGAGCCTTCTCTCGAGCCCTCTTCATCCCTTCAGCAGGATCTCACTGTGTGGGTGCGCCTGGCCATAATCTCTCAATCCTCCTGCCTCAGTGTTCTCTAGCCCTGGGATTACCTGTCTGGTTTGCACAGCTTTTGTGAGACAACAGATCTGCATCTGGTCTCCCCAACCGACCACGCTCAGTAGACCCTCTACCCAGTGCCTTTAAACACCTCCGTGAGTCCTATTCTCACTCAAGTCCCTCCGTTGGGACTCTCCTCCACTCCCAACTGCAAACCAGCTCACAGCTGTGAACGCCTAGAATTTACTGCTGATGACATATACACAATTATTTTTTCCTCACCTCATTGTCTGACTACTTGGTTCTACCACACTGGTCAAAAAATGTGGGCTCTGGGGCTGGGCAATATAGTGTATGTCTACAATCCTGGTACTCAGGAGGCTGAGTCTGTTGGACTCTGGCGTCCAAACACCGAGAAGGAGTCGCCCCCAGAGACCATCTCATACACTACAGCCGATGCAAAAGCATGAGGATTTTATTAATTCTGTCATGACAGGGTCCCCCAGCATTCGGGAAGCCGAGGGACCTCGAATAGCGGGTACAGTCTACTTTTAAAGGGGCCACAGAAGCAAGGGGGGTTGTTCTTTGACTATTCTGATTGGCTTATTTGAAAGGGCTATTACCAATAATTGACTGGAGAGCTGTTGCCAGATCAGATGAGGTAAGAGGTCATTTTGACCCTGTTTCCCAGGGGACCGAACCAAAGCTTACGTATATGGGTAATTGTTCAGGAACTGAGTACGTGCGAGTGTAGCTGTTAGGTCCTTGGTTCCCAGGGGAGGAGGGGAAGCACTATGGCACAGAGGCTGAGAGGATTCAGAATTGTCAAAAATGGCTTCAGGATTGTCTTAAAGTCTTACAAGTCAAGAGGATTGCCATGAGTTCAGGGCCAGCCTGAGCTACATGGTAAGTATGAGGCTAGCCAAGACCTTTCTTTTAAAAAAATTAAAATGTGGGCTCTGAAGCCAGAGTCCCTGACATGAAATTCTGGCTTTGCTATTTGTTACTTTGTGACCTTCAGAGAATTACTAAAACTTTCTGTACTTCATCCATAAAAATGAGGATTAATATTGTTCATCTTTTAGAGTTTGATGTTGTGATTAAATGATTCAAAAACCAAGGTGGTGCATGCCTTTAATCCCAGCACTCGGGCTATCTATAAACTTACAACACCTGCCATGACCCAGCAATTCTGTTTCCAAGTATGTGCCCAAAAAGAATTAAACACAGGACTGGGTGTGATGGCATATACCTGTAATCCTAGTTCTTGAAGGAGGCTGAGTCCGGATGATCACTGGAAGTTTGAGGACAACCTGACAGACAGAGAGAGTTCTAGGCCAGCCTAGTCTACAGAAAGAGACCTTGTGTCTTAGGAACACTCCAAGCATGGTGGCACGCCTCGACAATTCTCAGAACTCAGGAGGTGGAGGCAGGAGGATCAGTCCAAGATCATCTTCAGCTATACAGCAAGTTAGAGGCCATCCTGTGTTCTCTGTGTTCTGAGAGAACCTGCTCGAAACCACCCAGAAAGAAATGGAACAAAATGGAAGTCTGATGCAGACCTGGAAAACAAAATAAGATGTGTGTGTGTGTGTGTGTGTGTGTGTGTGTGTGTGTGTGTGTTCTCACTGTGGCTACCCCTGAAACCAAGAGAGATTAGCTTGTCTCTGGCTTCCGAATACTAGAATTAAAGGTAAGAGACACCGTGGGCAGTCCCCAACAAATGTTAAGATGTATGACTATGAGTCATGATTCCACTGATCAGGCAGAAAGAGAGAACAAAGAGAGAGGGGAAGAGAGAGCAAGAACGAGATAGAGAGAGAGACTGGAAACTCCTGGAGTGTAAGGGAAGAGGAAGCGAAGAAAGTGAATAAGGGGTTTCTGTCAGGGATGAAACTTCTAGAAACAGACAATGATGATGGCAGTGGTTGAACAACACTGTGTATACCTTAATATTTACCTACAAGTAAAATGGCTAAGTTGGCAAGATTTACTTATGCATAGTCTACCACAATTTAGCAGTCCCTTCCCCCAAGAAAGAAGTGGCTCAGCAGTGTGAGAGAGGACAAGTCAGCATGGACCACACGACCACTTGGGACACTGTTGTCGTGGCCCAAGCTTGGTTGATGACACATGGAATCACCTTGATTCTAGACTTAGACCTCCAGATCCAGAGGCATGATCCTGTGTGAGGAACTTTGGGGACTAGCCCCAGGGGAAGTGACTCATACAAGCCAAATTCCCTCGGTGGTCAGTCAGTTCTCCAGATGTGCATTCTTGGGAAGCTTCATGGAAAAACAGCTGTGGTCTAAAGAGTAGCAGAGGGCAGGCGTAACTCTGGCCACTGGTAGGGCTGAGCTGGAACTCTGGGAACCCTTGCCCTCTGTAAGAATGCGGGAGTGTGCACTGTTCAGGACCCAACTTAGGGATCTAACCCTGGAATCCATATTGGCTAGCATTGGCTTTCGGCATTGCAGGGTAGATCTTCTCAAACCCTTATCTATTTAAACATTTCCAGTCCTTGGAATCAAACCCTGGTACTTAACATATGCTAGCCCAAAAGTGCTCTACTCCTGATCTGTAATCCTGGTCTCCCACCCCCATATGCCTTTCTCCTTGTATGCTGTGGGACAATGGCCTTGTACCCCGTCACTTGTATTATTTTTAATAAAACGCTGATTGGCCAGTAGCCAGGTAGGAAGTAGCAGGGGGCAGGGGCAACGAGAATAGGAGAATTCTGGGAAGAGAAAAGGTCAGTCTGGGGGCTGGAGAGATGGCTCAGAGGTTAAGAACACTGGCTGTTCTTCCAGAGGTCCCAAGTTCAATTCCCAGCAACCACATGATGGCTCATAACCATCTGTAGTGAGGTCTGGTGCCCTCTTCTGGCATAGAGGTGTACATGCAGAAGGAACATTGTATACATAATAAAATAAATCTTAAAAAAAAAGAAAAAAAAAAAGAAAAAAAGAAAAGG
>NW_026067921.1:8925137-8926450 GCF_014885135.2 Alexandromys fortis
GAAATTATATCTGTTTTTTTTTTTTTTTTTTTTGGTTTTTCGAGACAGGGTTTCTCTGTGGTTTTGGAGCCTGTACTGGAACTCACTCTTGTAGACCGGGATGGCCTCGAACTCACAGAGATCCACCTGCCTCTGCCTCCGAAGTGCTGGGATTAAAGGCGTGCACCACCACCGCCCGGCAACATACCTTTTTTTAAAAATTGTTTTTATTGTGCTATACATTTTTTCTCCCCTCTCTTCCTCCCCTCCCCTTCTACCCTTTCCTGTGACCCCCACGCTCCCAATTTGCTCAGTTGATTTTCTTGTCTTTCTCTCCCACATATCTGTAATAGACTTTCTCCTTCACAGTACCTAGGAGCAGTCATGTCCTTTCCTTTTTACTTCTTTCCTTTATTCAGTGCAAGGCCTGAGTCCGGAACCCCAGCGAGGTATAAAGAGGTGTGCTTGTATGTATGTGCCTGTAATCCCAGCAACTGGAAGAAGGAGGCAGGAGGACCAGAAACTTCAAGTGTGAGGCCAGTCCTGACTACGTGAGATTCTGTCTTTATTAATATTACAGGAGGACTGGACGATGTGAACACAGTGCTTCAAATGAGTTGGATCCTTAGCACCTACGTAAAAATGCTGGGTAGAGTGGCCCACATTTATAGTCCCAGCACTGGAGAAATGGAGGCAGGAGGATCTCTGCGGCTCACTGGCTGGCCAGCCTTGCCTACTGGTTGAGCTCCAGGCCAAAAAAGAGATTCCACCTGAGAAAACAAGATGGGTAACTCCGGAGGAATGACACCTGGGTTGACCTTTGACCTTCATACTCATAGACATGCACCTGCAGATAGACATGTTCCTCCCCACAGAACACAGACACATACAAAAAAGTTACGTGAGCTAAAACCTGTCCCACTCCCTAAGAAGTCTCCCTCTGCTCAGAAGGCTTTGTTTTTATAGCCCTCCCTGACCTCCTGAAATAGCTTAAGAGCCTTTTGAGTATCCCGAGAGGTGGCAAAACTGACTGATTGACTTCAGCTCCAACCTGCAGAAATTGCCAAAAGGTCTGGTAAACAACCTGTGTGACAAGGCTGGACAATAGCACTGTGGGAAAATGAATAATAAATACGCACCCCTCTCTGGGGGCTGCTTATGGTCTTGTGCAAAACCTGTTTGTGGCCGGGCGATGGTGGCGCACGCCTTTAATCCCAGCACTCGGGAGGCAGAGGCAGGCGGATCTCTGTGAGTTCGAGACCAGCCTGGTCTACAAGAGCTAGTGCCAGGGCAGGCTCCAAAGCCACAGAGAAACCCTGTCTCAAAAAAACCAA
>NW_026067921.1:8937995-8954685 GCF_014885135.2 Alexandromys fortis
TTTTTTTTTTTTTTAACATCACCAGAAACTTCTAGAAGCCCATGAAGAACAGAACAGTGAAGCTTACACTGAAGCAGTAAGTTATACCTTAGGGAATATTGCATTGTTAAAGGTTTATAGTATAAAAATTCATTTTTCTTTACCTTGTGTAAATTTTGAACATTTATTTGAATGTGGCTCAGTTGCTTGTATTTTTTTATTTTTTTTGGTTTTTCGAGACAGGGTTTCTCTGTGGCTTTGGAGCCTGTCCTGGAACTAGCTCTGTAGACCAGGCTGGTTTCGAACTCACAGAGATCCACCTGCCTCTGCCTCCCGAGTGCTGGGATTAAAGGCATGCGCCACCATCGCCCAGCTCAAAAAGATTCATTCTTGAATAAAACCATATGTTGGAAGTCTCTCTCTCTGTGTCTCTCTGTGTCTGTCTCTCTGTCTCCGCCCCCCCCCCACATTAAGTAGACAACAGTTCTTCCCTGTGGGTACGCTCCCTGTAATAATGTCTGCCCTTTTGTCTTGGTTCCTCACAGCTCTGAGACTCAGAAGTTCTCTGCTCCCTGGCAGGCAGACAGCAGGGGTTGTGGGCAGCAGAGTAAGTGAGGGGTGGGGTGAGTGCAGAACACAGAGGGCCCTCTATTTTAAGCACTTGCTTCAGCTGTTCCTTTAAGACTGTACACTAGGGATTTAAAATAGATAGAACCTTCTGGTGACCAGGGCAAGCTAGCAAACCCAATGGAGCCTGGACAACCAAACCCTGAGAGGTGTAAGGCCAGCAGTGGCCTTGTTGTGGGGTCACAGTAGGGGCTGTCTGAGGGTAGGAACTCTGAGGGTGGTCTTTAGAAGGACTGTGGTTCCCTGAGGGTGGTAGTACCTCAGAGGTCTCTCCATCACTGGCAAGAACCTCCACACCCTGGGCAGCTAGCTTTTTGCTGGTTGGACCTATTTTTAGGCCATGTGGTAGATTGAGTTGTTTCTGTCCTCCACATACGCCCAAGTCACCAGGAAGACTTTCAGTGATACAGCCCTGTCTGCCTCCTCCTCAGAACCACTGGGAGAGCAGAAAACAAGGCACAATAAAGGTTAGGGAGCCAGACCCAGCTGTTTCTCCAAAGAGCAAATCTTGACCTGGGCTGGTGAGTATCTGCTGAGTGAGCACGAGAACTCGAGTTCTGCTCTCTAAGGGCCACACAAAAGCGAGGGGAGCATTGCTCATCTGTCCTGTGGTGGCATGGGCTGGGGAGAGAGACGCACGTGCATATGCATGTGCACACACATGCACGTGCGCACGCACACACACACACACACCCCGTGTGCCCAGCAATGCCTGAAGCAGGTGGGAGAGCTGGTCCTGAGGTCATAAGAGCAGGAGAGCTGTCCCCGCCCCTCATCAGCTGCAACTCAGGAGAGCGGCCCCTACCTCTTGCCTGGACAACACAGTAGAGCTGGCCCTGAAGATGTAGGTGTGGGAGAAACGAACCTGAGGATGTGAAAGCCAGAAGACTCGCCCTGCTCCTCGCTTGTGGCTACAAGGGGTGAACTAGCCAGGGCAATGCTGGAGAGCTCACCTAGTAGCAAAGGGAAGGGAGAGCTGGCGGGCTGGCCAACCCTGCAACTACCCAGGCCCAGAACCAGGGTTATGTGTGAGCCCACCCCAACATCCACCCCATCTGTGATCGGCTGGACCCAGGGATGCAGGATCTCCAGGACACAGGGCAGCAGTGGAAAGTCCAGGAAGAGTCCTGTGACGGCCCAGCGCCAATGGTGCAGTAGAGACCAGGGGCCTCGGACCAGATGGATGATTTTTCATGATAAATGCTTGCATGTAAAGATGTATGGATGAAGGGGTTTGCTGCGTGACTCACTGTGTCTCACTGCAGCTTCCATGACGAGTTTGTCCCCATTCCTTTTTTTTTCTTTTCTTTGTCTTAAATTTTATTTTGTTTTATTGGGGAGGTGGGATTAGGAGACACGATGTGTAAAGGACAAAGAATAAACAAAAAATTTAAATAAACAAAGAAACATATTTTAAAAAAATAAAGAAAAAGCTAGGGGAACCCTGGGCAGTGGTGGTGCACACCTTTAATCCCAGCACTGAGAAGCAGGGGTAGGCAGATATATTTGAGTTCAAGGCTAGCCTGATCTACAGAGCAAATTCCAAGACAACCAGGGCTACGTAGAGAAACCATGTCTCAAGAAAAAAAAAGTACCCACACAAAACAAACAAAAAACAAAACAGGGAGCCGGGCGATGGTGGCGCAAGCCTTTAATCCCAGCACTCGAGAGGCAGAGGCAGGTGGATCTCTGTGAGTTCGAGACCAGCCTGATCTACAGAGCTAGTTCCAGAACAGGTTCCAAAGCCACAGAGAAACCCTGTCTCGAAAACCAAAACCAAACCAAACCAAACCAAAACAAAACAGGGGACTGGAGAGATGACTTAGCAGTTAAAAGCACTGGTTTCTCCTTCAGAGGACCAGGATTCTATTCTGATCACCCATATGCTGGCTCATAACCATATTTGACTCCAGACCAGGTAATCCAACATTCTCTTCTGACCTGGTGCATAGACATACATTCAGGAAAAACACAGCAGATATAAAAAAAATAAAAATAATAAAAAATATGTAACTGCTAGCCGGGCGGTGGTGGTGCACACCTTTAATCCCAGCACTTGGGAGGCAGAGGCAGGCGGATCTCTGTGAGTTCGAGACCAGCCTGGTCTACAAGAGCTAGTTCCAGGACAGGCTTCAAAACCACAGAGAAACCCTGTCTCGAAAAACCAAAAAAAAAAAAAAAAAAAAGTAACTGCTTAGCGTGTAATCCCAGTGTCAGGGGAGGTGGGAGGGCAAAGGCGGTGGGTCCTTGGAGCTTCCTGACCTGCCAACCTAGCAGAATAGATGAACCCCTGTCTCCAAAAACGAGATGTCCGAGGAAGACATGACATTGACTTCTGGCTTCTACAAGTGTATACTCCCATGCACACAAACCCACTGGAACAGGCACAAATACCACGCATGCCATTCACTCACTACACATAGTACAAATATACCAGATACTACCCATATACTATGCACACCATGTACACACCATACACACACACACACACACACACACACACACATAACCCCAAAACAGCTCTCATCCTATCCTGAGCCAACACCCTACCCATGCATGATTGCATTCTGGTCCTAAGAGCCCCACAGTGAAGCTCCGCCCACACAGAGGGGGATCACCGTCCTCCCACACAGGAGCAACAACACCATCCTTCCCACCCTCATCCTTCCTCAGGTTTGACTCTTCCTCCAGCAGGTCCTGATGGCTTTCAGAACCACCTGAAACTGTGGCTTGTTAAAATCACAAGGGCCTGGGCCCCGTTCCATTAGAGTCTGTGGGGTGGAACCAGGCGTCTGAATGTTTTAAACAGGGTTCTAGGTGATTCTGATTCACTCCAAACTCTAGAGTCCTGTCCTAATCAGTGGTGTTCTCTTTGGTTCTCACTTCCTTGTTTGATTGAAACCGGAAACCCCAGAGGCTCAGGCTGGGGCCAACATAATGTGTGCCTCTCTATAAAACAGATTCTAGAACACACACACACACACACACACACACACTGGCCTCTAGAGCTTCAAAATGAAGAACTGTCTTCTCATTTATCCAGGGACTAGAAATTCTTGTCTTATCAGATTCTGCATTTTAAATATAAATTATGATCAATATCAGCAGGAGTGGGAGGGGCAGAGGCAGCCTGCTGGCACTGCTGCTTATGTAAGGGGCTATTTTTAGGCACTGGGGTTACAGCGAGAAACGGACCAGACTGTTCCTGCCCTCATGAGGTTGATGTCTTGATGAGAGATAGAGTTAGTAAGTGAATATATAAGTAAATAAACTCTTTTCGGACAGGAACTGAACTGATGAATTCATGCTGTTTATCACAAGTAACAGAAAAGAACAAGTGGACTGGCTGAAGTGAAGGGCAATTTTTCTACCCTTTTGTAAAATGAGCATGTCCCTTCGATATTCATATGCTGAAATTCTCAGCCGGGCGGTAGTGACGTATGCCTTTAACCCCAGCACTCAGGAGGCAGAGGCAGATGGATCTCTGAGTTTGAGGCCAGCCTTGCCTACAAGAGCTAGTTCCAGGACAGTCTCCAAAGCTACAGAGAAGCTCTGTTTCAGAAAAAAACCTAACCCCTAGGACCTAAGACATAGCTATACTTGGAGTAGGGCTGCTGACTTAGCATCTATGAAGCTCTGAACTCAACCCCCAGCACGGCAGAAACCAAGTGTGTGGAACACACCAGTGATCCCAGCGATTGCGAGTTAGAGGCCAGAGAATCAGCTCAAGGTCACAGCTAATCCTCAGCTACATATTAAGTTTAAGGTCATCGTGGGCTACGTAAGCACAGAAAGAGAGGGGAGGTGTGGGGAAGGAAGGGAAGGGAAGGGGAGGGGAGGGGAGGGGAGGGGAGGGGAGGAGAGAGAAGGCAGTCTGGGGTGATGGCTCAGCAGATAAAAATGCTTGACACATAAGCCTGCCACCTGAATTTGGATCCCCAGAGCCCATATAAAAGCCAGGAGACGTGGCTTGTGCGTGTCGGCCTGGCGTTCCTGTGCAAGATGCGGATAACGGCAGGAGAAGCACAACAAAGCTCAGGCCAGCTAGGCTGCAGTTTGGAGTGAAGGGGCAAACAAACAAAAAAGACCTCAAACAAGATGAATGTGAGGGCCTGATGTGTCCTCTGACCTTTGCACACATGCCATGGCATGTATATGTCCTTCACACTCACGCCACGGTACATATATGCCCTTCACACACGCCACCACACGTATATGCCCTTACATACACACACCGTGGCATGTATATGTGCTTACATACACACCATGGCACATACATGCCCTTACACACACGCCACGACACGTACATGCCCCTCACACACACACACATGCCATGGCACGTACATGCCCTTATACACAAACACACCAGGAAATAAACATTTTAAAGGCAAGAAGGGTGTCCTGCTCTGTATTTCCTTTTCAGAAAAATAAAAAATAATCTTCGCAGAAGCCTCCCAACAGAGTCCGCTCACATGTTGTTCAGAGTAATTCTCATATGCTCACCCACCAACACCAGTCAGGATTTATTCCCAGGGTGAGTGGGACTGGGAAGAGTAACCCAAACAAACTTGGAGTTGTATGGGCTGGAGGAAGGGGAAGTGGCTGCCGGGAAGGCAGCCAACAGCGTCTGCTACAAAGTGCCCTGCGAGAACCAAAACAGACGGATGTGACAACATGGGGTGTGTGTGTGGGGGGGGGGGTGACACGAAGGGGCTGCTGTTAGAGAGGTGAGGAAAGCCTCTGGGAAAAATGACGTTGGGGCTGCTACCCAACTGAAGTCGAAGAGTCAGCAGGCAAAACTGAGGTGCAAAGCACTCCAGATACAGAGATCCTGAGGTAGCAACAAGCATAGGGATGTCAGTCTCAGAAGGGAGTAGGCAGCTCTGAGCGCTCTGTCACCAACGACTCCTGCCCCTCCTTCTCTGCCTCAGTCTGCCCACCTGAAAAATGGGGCTGAAGGGTAATTAGGTCTCACCCGGTATCTGAGTCATACCAAGGGTGACGCTACTCTGTCTGCTATTACAAGCGTGCCAACAAGTCCAGGAACCTCTGGGACAGTGGGGCAGGCCTTCTGCTCCCTGAATGATGGGGAAACCCCAGATGAAGCCTGTCCAGGTGTCCTAGTGAGCAAGCACCAGAAGCATCGGGCTTTCCAACCAAAGACAACCCACAGTGCTTGAAGAAGAACGTCAAGTCTCAAACCCAGGACAAACTGGCTAACTGAAGTGCCTATTAACACACCAGTGTGGATGCTGGCTGCCAGGTTCTGCCAGCTTCCCTCAGTCCCCCCCCCACACACACACACACTACAGGGTCCTCCTGGCTGGCACACCCTGCCCTCTGAACTCTCCAGCCCAGAAGCTGGGCTGTCCTTCCCCCAGCTGCTCTTCCTTATAATCTAGCATTTTGGCTACACTGGCCCCTTTTGGCTCTTTGGGCCTCTTGGCCGCTGCTCCTGGTTCCTCTCCCCTTACCACGCGTGACCTGGCTCAAGGTCATGTTCACTCAGCTCTCCCAGGTGTCTCTGCCTCTGTCTGTTTTCTTCCTTACAACTATAATAAAAACCTCAACCCCTTAGGAGCTGTCATGTTCTCCTTTTATTTATTTTCTTCTCCTTCATCTGGTGCCGAAACTGCTACAGAGACCCATAATCTCAGGAATTCGGGGAAGCCCGTATCTGGGCCCTCTAGGAAGGGACACTGAGCGTGCAGGCTGTCTACCTCTTCTTCTCCTGGACAAGGAGAGAGGGACGTAGTGGAAGCCGATACCAGTCTCTTGGTACAACTGAGGGCACCTCCTTGGATGCCAGTCTGAACGAGTTGGCGGCGGTCACTCGTCTCCTTCCTTTCTTCGTTCTCCCCTTCCTTAGTTTCACCCCTCCTTGCTTTCTTTCCTTTCATTGAATGGTGGGCAGTACTGCTTAGGATTGAACCCAAGGGCTTCACGCTAGGCAAGCATCACCACTCAGCTTAAATCAGCAGCCCTATTTTTATTTATTATTGGAAAATAGATCTTTAGCCCCGCCTACAATTCCAGCACCCGGGAAGTCAAGGCGCGAGAATCCCAAATTCTAGGCCAGGCTGGGTTATACGGGCAAGATCCTGGGAGGTGGGGAGGTCTCAAACCAGAGGTGATGACATATGCCTGTAATTCCTGCACTTGGAAGCCTGAAGCAGGAGGCTCCATGCCAGTCTTGGCTTACATAAGCGAGCTGTAGGACATCCAGGACTGTGCAGTGAAAACCTGGTTCATATTAACTAACTACATAAACAAAAACTCAGATGGCTGGAGATGTAGCTCGGCGGTAGAGCACTTCCCTAGCCCTAGTAGGCACAAGGTTCTGGAGTCGATCTCCAGCGTCACACATACGAATAGATCCAAATGCATGCATATGTCGGAAGTATAAAGAAAGTCTATGGAGCCAAGGGTGGTGGTACAGGCTTATAGCCCATCACTTCGGGAAGGTGGAGACTGCCATAAATTTGAAGTCAGTCTGAGATAAATTTTTTTTTCTCACAAAAAAAGAGAGAGAAAAGAAGAAAGTAAGAAAGAAGAGAAAGTGGAGGGAAGACATTCCTGCAGAGTCACAAGGTTGAGGAAAAAAGAATGCCCAGATTAAGGAGCACCCAGGAATGCCAAACGGTACTGGGACTGTCTGGGTGCAGTGGTACAGGCATTTAATGCAGAGATAGGCAGATCTCTGCGACCTTGAGGTCAGGCTTCTGCAAAAGAGTTCCAGGCCCTGCCTCAAATATACAAAGTTTTGTATTGTGTTCTCTCTCAGGGTAGAGGGTACACAGGTAATTGTTTTGATCCACTTAGCTGTAAAAACAAACCCCCCAGCACTGGGCACTTCTTTCTCAAGGTCCTGGAAGCTGGGAAGTCCAAGGTCAGGGCTCTGGCTCTGGTGTCCGCTTCAGGACTTCAGCTGTTTCTTCAAGCAGTGGGAGGCAGGGCAAGAGGGACAAAACATTACGTCCTCAGGTACCAGCGGAGCAAAGGACAGCTAGCTCACCAGCTTTGTCAGGGAGGCATTGATTCACCTAGGAGGGCAGAACCCTCCTCACTTCTCAGTAGGACCTGGGCCCACACCACCCAGGGGAATCCAGTTGCAACAAGAGTTTCAGAAGGAAGAAAACCATTTCAACTAGAGCTAGCATACACACCTCCCTCCTGACAACACAACCTAAAGACCCTGGGCATTCTTTATAAAAACAAAACTAAGATTTGAAAGGCACCAAACAGAAAACCAGTCAGTTAGGGACCCGGGTCCCAAAGAATAAGGCAGTGGTATAGTCCGAGCATTTTCTTCTTTCTTATCTATTCCTGGGGTGGCCCGGAGCAAACCATCAGGCAGGAAATGTGAGGGGGTCTAGGGGGAACTTATTCAGTCAACTCGTAGCAAGGCACAGAGAGTCCTTGAAAGTGACACTACTAGAAGAGAAACCAGCAGAGCATCAACAAGGTAGAAACCAAGGAGGCTTTTTCTTTCTTTAGCTTTGTTTGTTTTGAAGACTGCCCTGGCTATCCTGTAGACCAGGCTAATCTTGAACTCAGAGATTTGTTGGTTTTTTGTTTTTTCGCTTGTTTTTGTGTTTTGTTTTCTTTTTTGTTTTTTTTTTTTTTTTTTNAGCTTTGGACCCTCTCCTGGAACTAGCTCTTGTAGACCAGGATGGCCTCAAACTCACGGAGATCCTCCTGCCTCTGACTCTTGAGTGCTGGTATTAAAGGTGTGCGCCACCTCCACCTGGATTGAACTCAGAGATTTGTAAGCGGAGCTTGTGTTTCATTTCTCAACTGCCCAGACCCAAATAATCATACCGAAACTATATTAATTACAGTACTTCTTGACCAATGACTCAGGCATATTTCTAGCTAGCTCTTACATCTTAAATTAACCCATTTCTATTAATCTGTGTATCGCCACGAGGCTGTGGCTTACTGGAAAGGTTCTGGTGGCAGCATCTTTCTCCTTCCGCGGCTACATAGTGCCTTCATGACTCTGCCTACTCTCTTTCTCTCTGTTCTGATTTCCTGCCTGGCTTTATTCTGCTAAGCCATTGGCCCAAATAGCTTTATTCATCAACCAATAAAAGCAATACATCCCACATCACTTCCCTTTTCTGTCTAACTAAAAAAGAAAGTTTTTACTTTAACATAGTAAAATTACTTATACAAAACAGTTATCAAACAAGAATTATAGTTACAATATTTAGTCCATTTATATATGGCAAATTTTCATCTATCCAGTCTTTGTGAATCTAAAGTTTTAGATCTAATTTATCTTTTATCATAACTAAGGAAAACTATAACTGTAACTGTCTGGTCTTTAACTCCATCAAAGACCCAAGAAGGATATAACCTAAGTACACAGGAAGTACATTTTAATCAACTTCCAAAACTCTAGAATTGACAGAAACATCTTGTTGCCTAGACAGTCACCCAAAGTTCTTCTGCAACATTGGGGCATCCGTCTTCAGCCTACAGGCCCATAGTATCTTCTGTGTCCTGCAGGATGTCTGGCAGACTCTTTCATGAAGCAGGAACCCTGAAGGACTGTCTCACCCCCTTTAGGCAAGCTTAGCAGTCATTTTTCTGTGGGTCCTGCATGTCCAGTTCATACAGTATACCATCAAGCAGTCTAGGCAAGAGCGGTTTGTTGTAATATGAGCGGCGGGGCTGCGTCCCCAACACCCCGGCCGCTTGGCTAGCTCACGCCCAAAATAACAACACACAAACTGTGTTCATTTAAGAACTGCTTGGCCCCTGAACTCTAGCCCTTACAGGCTAATTCTCGCACCTGCACTAGCCCATTTCTAATGATGTGTGTAAGCACCCCAAGGTGCGCTTACCGGGAAGATTCTAGCCTAAGTCCATCCTGGGTTGCAGCTGCCTGGGAGAGCAGAGCATGGCGGCTGTCTGGTCCCTCTGGAAGCAGCGCAGAGTCTGACCTCACTTCCTTTTCCGCCCAGAATTCTATTCTGTTTACTCCTCCCATCTATGTTCTAACCTATGAGGCCAAGCAGTTGGTTTATTATAACTTAACCAATGAAATCAACAGATTGATATATGACACTCCCACATCAGCGGTTTCTTGCCCAAATGCCTAACAAACTCTATAAGGAGCCTCTATGGTGCCTCCACTTACAGAGATCCACCTGCCTCTGCCTCCTGAGTGCTGTGACTAAAGACCTGCGCCACTACTGCCCAACCTACTTTAGCTTTTAAAAGATTGTGTATTTATTTAATGTGTCTGAGTGTCTAACCTAAAAGTATGTTTGTTTGTTTCGAGACAGGGTTTCTCTGTGGCTTTGGAGCCTGTCCTGGAACTAGCTCTGTAGACCAGGCTGGTCTCGAACTCACAGAGATCCGCCTGCCTCTGCCTCCCGAGTGCTGGGATTAAAGGCGTGCGCCACCATCGCCCGGCTTCTCTAAAAGTATGTTTGGGCAGCACTTCCATGCAGTGTCTGCACATTTCTACATCTGTTTTTATAGTGCCCAATATCACACCCAAAGTGGTCCAGCATCTCAAAGGCCATTGGCTGAAGGAGTTCCCATAGCATAAAAATAGCTTCAGATCCTTTGGCACTGTGTTACGTGTGTCGGTGAGTCACCAGATGGGTGCTGGGAACTGAACCCAGGTCCTCTGGAGAAGCTCGCTCTTAGCCCCTGAGCCATCTCTCCAGCCCATTTTTATTTATTTATTGTTTATTTACTTATTTTGAGGCAGGGTCCTTCATGCAATGTGTAGCTAAGAGTGATCTTGAACTCCTGATCCTCCTGCCTCCACCACATCTATTGGCCTCACTCTCCTTATTTTTATTTTTATTTGGCTTTTTTGAGACAGATCTTACACTAGAACTCAATCATTCAGCCTTATAGCCACTCAATCTGGGATTGAAGACATGTACCGCCAGGATTGGCTCAAATGGCAACTCTTTTATTATTATTTTTTTGTTGTTGTTGTTTGTTTTCAGGACAGAGTTTCTCTGTGTAGCCCTGGCTGTCCTAAAACTCCCTCTGTAGACCAGGCTGGCTTTACAGAGATCCACCTTCCTTTGCCTTGAGTGCACTGCCACCAGTTTTTTGTTTGTTTGTTTGTTTTTTGAGGCAGGGTTAGTGAGGTTCAGGGTGGTTTCAAACTTGCTGTGTGGCTGAGACTAGTATTGCACACCTGTTCTCTGCCCTCCATTTGTTTATGTGCTGGGATTACAGGTGTGCCCTATCATGTCCAGCTATTCAAATTCCTGAGTCAATCTTTCAGTTTCTGCCCCCACTGTTAATTGGCTCCGTCCCTCGGTTTTCCAGTTTCACGTTCCCAGCAGAGAAATCGACTGGCTCTTTGTTTGGCTTCTGTTGCTGTGATAAAACACTGAGCAAAACCAACTTGGTGGGGGCGGATTTTCTTCAGTTTACAGGTTCTAGTTCCTCGTCAAGAGAGCCAGAGGAACTCAAGGCAGAAGCCTGAAGCAGAGACTGCGGCTTGCTCCCAGGTTTATGTTCTGCTGCCTTTCTGGTACAGCCCAGGACCACCTGCCTGTGGCTGGCACTGCCCACAGTAGGCTGGACCCCCCCATCAATCAATGATCAAGAAAATACCCCCCTAGAGATCCCCTTAGGCCAGTCTGATAGCGGCAGGTCTTCAGCTGCCGTTCCCTCTTCTCGGGTATGTCAAGCTGACAACCCAGATTAGCTGTCACATTCAGTTTATCTTGGTGTCAGACAGGTAGCTTGGCAGCTGTCTGTGGATGACTGAATGAGTTCACTGTCCAGCTCTGGCCCAGCCACTTATGGGCAGAGGTAATAGGGTCAGCTAGGCAGGTCCTAGAGAGACGAGATGTGAGCCAGCAGTAAGGAGGACCTTGACCAGACTATCAAGAGCAAGGAAGGGGTAAGAGATTTTCTTCAGGGTTACCTATCGTACTCGAGAACTGATTTGGATGAAGGAAAGACAGAAGCTTGTGACCCAAGTGAGTCAAAGCATGCAGAAGGCCTCAGGAGGAGGAGCAGGCCTGGCAGGAAGACGTAGGCTGGAGACTTTGTTTTTTTTTTTTCATTGTCACGTGTGTAGTGTGCGTGTGTATGTAGGTTTGTGTTTGTGTAGGTGCATAGGCCTACGCATGTGGACACCTGAAGGAGTTGTCTGGAACTGTCTTTGATAGCTCTTCCTCTTTCTTCACGGAGGCAGTGTTAATCAAACACAGAACTCACTGACATAGCTACTCTTACCAGCCAGCTTGCTCTGTAGACTTCGTCTCTGCCTTCCAAGGCTGGAATTACACCCACTGGGCAGGTAAGATGGAGGATCAAAACTCCATCCCCAGACTTGCACGGCCAGCGCTTTAACTACTGATCCATCTCTCCCCAACCCCTGGACTGGAGGTTTTAGTGTTCGGAGTTTGGACATTTCTAACAGGGACTTGGAACTCAGCAAAACCCCTTTACTCTGACCCTGCTGTCCCTCAACCATTCAGGTTCTTCCTCTGGGTCACCAGAGCTGCCAGAACGCTTTTGTTCTTTGCACGTAATCATGGTTGTCCACCTCGGCTCTTCACAGGGCTGACTGCGCATCCTGTGTGTACTCCAGCTGGGGCACACCATCTGTCCAGGTGCTTGGCTACCTTTGTTTTTGTTTGGAGACAATGCCTCACGCCTCACTATGTCACCTCAGGCTGGCTTGGAATTTCTTGGACATCCCCAGCTGGTCTTGCTCTCTCAGTCTCTTGCCTCTGTCTCTGAAGCACTGATCAGAGTGTACCCACGGTTCCCAACAAATTCTGTATGCATCTTTTTAACACGCACCTCCATTTTCAAGTCTTTTCCATGCAACCAACTCATAATATTCACAGCACCCCAGATTACCTAGGGGACTCTCATTTCTGTGGCCTATCATATAGATTTATGTAGGAATGTTTCTTTTTCTTTTCTTTACCTTTTTTTTTTCTTCCTGAGACAGGGTTTCTCTGTGTAACCCTGGGTGTCCTAGAACTTGCTCTGTAGACCAACTCGCAGAGATCCACCTGCCGCCTCCACCTGTCTCAAGTGCTGGGATTAAAGGAGCATGCCACCACCACCCAGCAGGAATTTTCCTTTCAGCCTAAATGAAAAAAACAAGGAGGAAAAGCCGGGCGAAGGTGGTGGCGCACGCCTTTAATCCCAGCTCTCGGGAGGCAGAGGCAGGCGGATCTCTGTGAGTTCGAGACCAGCCTGGTCTACAGAGCTTTAAAAAAAAAAAAAAAAAAAAGGGAGGAAAAGAAGCACTTCCTCCTGGCTGACCTTGAAACTTGTGCTAGGCTCTCCTTTGTCCTCTGACCTCCAGATTTGGGGGCCGGAGTACAGACGCTGGCTCTGCCACCTCTCTGTCCTCAGGAATTCTCTTTCTCTGTACTTGGGATGTGGAAGGCGGTTTCGCAGTCCTTAAACCACATTCTCCAGCTACCTTGGAGAGGAGGACATGGGCAGTATTCCTAGCCCTGCCCAGGCTAGCTGCTAATCTCTGAGCCTTTTATCCCTAGCTCCTCTGGAGAGATGCAGCCCCTGGGATCTCACGACTTCGCGAAGCTTTTTGCCCATAAGATGATTCCCGGAGGGGGCTGGAGAGATGGCTCAGTGGTTAAGAGCATTGTCTGCTCTTCCAAAGATCCTGAGTTCAATTCCTACCAACCACATGGTGGCTCACAACCATCTGTAATGAGGTCTGGTGCCCTCTTCTGGCCTGCAGACATACACACAGACAGAATATTGTATACATTTTTGTAGCGAGCTGCGTGGTGTCACACCTGATGGAGATGTATAATCAACTCCTGAGATGGCTAAGGCCTGACCTATGCTATGATCACGCAATGATTATCAGCTGCCTGCATATGCGTGAACCTATGGGCAGTGCCCACCTGGCAGTTCGGGGTTGGCAGCCCATGCCTACTTAAGGGCTGGGAGAGGGTTTGTCCAGAGGGAGAGAGGAAAGAAAGGAGAGAGAAGGAGAGAGGAGAGAAAGAGAAGGAGATGGAGATAGATTGCTGTGAATAAAGTCCTGAAAACTGCTGCAAGAAGAGCTCCGGGTGTTGCGTTTTCTTGCTGGTCGAGGGTGGACGTGACACTATATATATACATACATACATACATATATACGTATATATGTATGTGTTTCTAAAATCATTTAATAAAGCCGGGTGGTGGTGGCGCACGCCTTTTATCCCAGCACTCGGGAGGCAGGCGGATCTCTGTGAGTTCGAGACCAGCCTAGTCTACAAGAGCTAGTTCCAGGACAGGCTCCAAAGCTACAAAGAAACCCTGTCTCGAAAAACAAAAAAACAAACAAAAATAAATAAAATCATTTAATATGTGGAGGCCCATATCTGTAATTTCTGCCTATATTTGGAGAGTCTAAGGCAGAAAGACCATCATTAGTTTGAGGTAAGCCTGGGCTATAGACCATCTCACAAACTTAAATAAATAAACAAATAAATAAAACCATTTATTGACCTGATTTTGTTTTTCTCTTACTAAACTGAAAATTCCTGCTGAGTGGTGGTGCTGTATGCTTTCAAAACAAGGGGGAAAAATTTTCATTTTCTTTATTGGCTAGTGATCCAGTGCACTGCCAGTTTGTGTGTGTGTGCGTGTGAGATCGAGAGAGAGAGAGAGAGAGAGAGAGAGAGAGAGAGAGAGAGAGAGAGAGAGAGAGATTTCCCAACAGTTACCTGGTAGATACCAAAGAAAGCTGCATTCCCACACTCAGGAGACTGAGACAGGAGGATTAGTATGAATTCAGTGCCAGCCTGGGCTATTAGCTGGTGCCAGCCCAATCTGAGTTATATGGAAAAACCACATTCTTAGGAGTCTTCTACCCCTCAAAAAGAATGTACCATGCTAGAGAGATGACTCAGCAGTTAAGAGCACTTGTCCATGTTACAGCAGACCCAGGTTCAGTTCCCAGTGCCCAAACAGCAGCTCACAACCATCCATAACTCCAGTTCCAGGAGATTCAAGTCCCTTTTCTGATCCCACTAGGCACTAAGAATGCACATGATGTAAATACATAACATGTGGGTAAAAACACTTATACACCTAAGACAAATCTAAAAAAAAAATTGCCCTCTAAAAGAACAGAAGCCAGGCGGTGGTGGCGCACGCCTTTAATCCCAGCACTCAGGAGGCAGAGGCAGGCGGATCTCTGTGAGTTTGAGGCCAGCCTGGTCTACAAGAACTAGTTCCAGGACAGGCTCCAGAGTTACAGATAAACCCTGTTTTGAAAACAAAAACTAAAACAACAACAACAACAAAAAGAACAGGCCATATAGGTAGGCAAAGATGACATATATTGTCAAAAAGCACAACCCATAAAGCAGAGCATGTGTGAAGAAGTCCCATGTTAGCACTTTGGGCACAATTCTGCCTTTAAGTCATCCTAGCGTAGGTACAGGCGTGCAGAAGATGATTCTGGCTGTCTGTTCCCAGCTAGTGTCAGTCTTTCTGGCTGAGTCCCCAGACATTGTGTAGCAGAAACAAGCCATTCTCACTAAGGTCTGTGTGAACTTTTGACCCCCAGACTCTATGCTCATAACACAGTGTTAGAAGGATGGCAATCCCTTCCATAGATGAGTCTGGAGCCTGGAAAAGAGGCAGGGTTAGAGACATAAAGTTGAAAGCGTTTCAATAGCCAGGTTCATAAACCAAGCACTAGGCAGCTGAAGGTAGGAAGGAAACCACCAACTGGAAGCCAGGTTGGGCTTTATCAATAAACCCTGACTAAAAGAAAGATAGGAAGGGAGAGAAGAGGGGAGGAGAAAGCTCAGGGAGTAAAAACATTTGGAGGGCTTTGAGTCTCCAAATGTGAGGTTAAACAGCAATGGTGTCCATGGTAAAGATGAGAGGGATGTGGGAGACAGTAGGAGAACCACTGTTCCGTCTGGACAGTGGAGATAACCCACTGAAATGGACAGCTAGTACTGCTCAGTACTGTCTGTATGATGTGATCTGGGAACACCCTACCAACAACCTTCCGGATACACCGCGAGGGATTATTTAACCTCTGGGCATGCCTTTGAGGAATGATGGTGAGGTGGCTAATTGCTGGCTGGAAAACCTATACTAAAAGAGAGTCCTCCCTGAACTTGGGTCCTGAACTGCACGAAGGGGAGACAGCTAACTGGCCTCAAGCAGTCAAGCTCTCTGCTTCCTATTTGTGGGTGTCCAGTGGCCAGCTTTGGTGTGGGAGGTCCTTCTGTATATATGTTGCTTTTATTGGTTAATGAATAAAGAAGCTGCTTTTGGCCAATGACTTAACAGAATAGAGCCAGGACAGAAAAGATACAGAGAGAGGGTAGGCAGAGTCAGGGAGAAGCCATGGAGTTGTCAGAGGAGAAAGATGCAAGTTGTTAGCTGGGACCTTGCCGGTAGGCCACGAACCGCATAGTAAAATATAAAATAATAGAAATGGGTTAATTCAAGATGTAAGAGCTAGCTAGAAATACACTTAAGTGATTGGCCAAACAGTAATTTAAATAATATAGTTTCTGTGTGATTATTTTGAGTCAGGGTGGTCGGGAAATGAACTAGCAGCCTTCATCAACAAATTGGCAAGCCAATGTGTGCCAGCTAAATCCACATAAAGCCTGAGAGAGCTTGGAAAGGAATTCTAGACACAAAAATATGGCTCCTTGGTAGCTGGCAATTTTTTGATTCAGATGGACTCTGCTGGCGGTGGGTTTAAGAGAGATCTTCCTGACTCAGCAATAGCAGCAAAAACCACACAGCTCCTTTAAGAAGGCTTCCTGGTTCCTGCTAGTTGCACAAACAGCTCTGGAGACTGAGCATTGAAATGGGGTTTGTGAGCAGCATGTTACAAACTGCTTCATGGCACAACATAGACCCACTGCATACTTGGAGCTGGAGTGGTGTGCACGGTTCGCAGAGGCCATGAACATGCCTCTGCCATGTTGGACTAAGGGGAGCCAAAAGACAAAACAGACTTAGTCCTACCCACACCTGCTTAGCATTAAAAAAAAAGGCACTCCTGTACAGAAAATAATTACAGATATGGAATAAAGACAGATTAAGATTAAAAAAGGACCTCTAAATGGAT
>NW_026067921.1:8954995-8963049 GCF_014885135.2 Alexandromys fortis
CTCCAGGAGCCACCGTAGGTAGGACCTATCATACAGTTGTGAGAAACATGTTAGGTGCCCGCTGTGAGATGAGGAAACCAAGATGAATATGAGTGACAGGCTCTTGCTCACCGGTTGCCCCTTGAGAGAGGCCATGCTACTCCATGCCTCTGGGGTTCAGTTTCACCTGAATTGCCACGCCTTCCTGGAGTTTACAGGAGCTATGTTCAGTCTGTGGCAAATGAAACCGTATTGGAGTGAGCACACCTCACCATACTAGAACCACGTGGAATATTCTCTTGGACACGTGGTAGCATGAAGAAGATAACAGAAAGAGCAAGGAGGACAGAACGAAAGGCAGACGGGGAGGGGGAAATGGAAATTGGGGCGGGAACTCCAGCATACTCTCCACAGGGTTTTAATGTGGCTTCCTGTTGTGACTGTGTTCCAGGTGTCCCTTTGGCTATAGTGGCCAGGACTGCAAAGACCGTAAGTATAGACACCCTAAGTTTTGGGGGGTTTTTTGTTTGTTTGTTTGTTTGTTTGTTTGTTTTTCTAGACAGGGTTTCTCTGTGGCTTTGGAGCCTGTCCTGGAACTAGCTCTATAGACCAGGCTGGTCTCGAACTCACAGAGATCCGCCTGCCTCTGCCTCCCAAGTGCTGGGATTAAAGGCATGCGCCACCACCGCCTGGCTACACATCTGTTTTAAAGGAATCTTGACTTCAAAATTTGGGTCAAAGGATTTGCTGTTTAGGAAAAAACATTCTTCTTTTGTTTCCACAGGGGATGAGAATCTGTAGATTCCTTCCAGACTAATGTGGTTTGATGGACCAAGATCCCCTGAAAGGTCACCGTAAACACCCCCAAAAATTACTTCGCCCAACAAAAAGCAGGAAGCAGTTTGTAAAGAACTATGTTCAAATTCCAAAATATTGTTCATAAATGTTTCTTTACATTTAAAGGGGGATATGCTATAGAGATGGATACTTTGCATTGGTATGGATCTTGGTTTATTGATACAAATTTAATATCAATTTGTTTTATTTATATATATGTGCTCTTGATTAAGGTATTGTGTTTGTGCAGCTCATTTAAAATGTAATGTATAATTAAGAAATATGTTAGTAGATAATCATCTATAAAAGTCAAGTTTATAGTCATGTTTGTTAGGTTATATATAATATATATAATATATATTCAATTAGATAGGCATTATTCAAATCTTTCAGAGACATCGAGAATATGGCATTTAAAATGTTTTAAGAGGGCTGGAGAGATGGCTTAGTGGTTGAAAGCATTGCCTGCTCTTCCAAAGGTCCTGAGTTCACTTCCCAGCAACCACTTGGTGGCTTACAACCATCTGTAATGAGGTCTGGTGCCATCTTCTGGCTTGCAGGCATACATGTAGACAGGATATTGTATACATATTAAATAAATAAATAAATAAATATTGAAAAATGTTTTAAGAATTTAGGACTTTTCTTTTTTTGCCTTCTTTTATTTATTTTTTTCATGATATTTATTTGAGCTCTACATTTTTCTCTGCTCCCCTCCCTGCCTCTTCTCTCCCCCCTTCAATCCTCCCCCAAGGTCCCCATGCTCTCAATTTACTCAGGAGATCTTGTCTGAACTTAGGACTTTCATGACAGTGAGGCACATCTGCTTCTGGCAGCACCAATGTACTTCAAGAGGAGGATGGGTATCAAAGAGGCTCTTTATGGAGTTTGCTAGCCATTTGGGAAAGAAACTGCTCTTGCCTGGACTGCTTGATGTTATGCTGTATGAAGTGGACATGCAGAACCCACAGAGAGATGACTGCTGAACTTGCCTAAAGATGACATGGTCCTTCAGGGTTCCTACTGCATGAGAGTCTGCCAGACATTCTGCAGGACACAGAAGAAAGCAACTGATGGACTTTGCCATTACAAGGCAGAACAGATCTTCAAATTTTCTGCTTCATGGAAAAGTCTGTTGGATACTATGGGCCTGTAGGCTGAAGATGAATGCTCCAATGATACAGAAGAACTTTGGGTGACTGTCCAGGCAGCAAGATGTCTCTGTCAATTCTAGAGTTTTGGAAGTTGCTTACAATGCACTTCCCAATCACTTAGGTAATATTATATCCTTCTGTTGTCTTTGATGGAGTTGAAGAATAGCTAGCTATAGTTTTCCTTAGTTGTGATGAAAAATAAAGCAGATAGCCGGTGGGTGGTGGTGCATGCCTTTAATCCCAGCACTCAGGAGGCAGAGGCAGGCAGATCTCTGTGAGTTCGAGGCCAGCCTGGTCTACAAGAGCTAGTTCCAGGACAGGCTCCAAAGCTACAGAGAAACCCTGTCTCAAAAAACCAAAAAAATAAAATAAAGTAAAGCAGATATAAATATTGTAACTGTAATTCTTGTTTGATACCTCTTTTGTTATATGTTAAAGTTAAAACCTTCCTTTTTATTTAAACAGAAAAGGGGAAATGGTGTGGAAAATCCTTTGGTTTATGTGTTGCTTTTATTGGTTAAGGAATAAAGNAGAGAGAGAGAGAGAGAGAGAGAGAGAGAGAGAGAGAGAGAGAGAGAGAGAGAGTAGGCAGTGTCAGGGAGAAGCCATGTAGCTACCAGAGGAGAAAGGCATGAGCTGCCAGCCAGAACCTCGCCTCGCCGGTAGGCCACAAACATTGTGGTAAAATATAAAATATTAGAAATGGGTTAATTTAAGATATAAGAGCTAGCTAGCAATATATTTAAGTGATTAGCCAAGCAGTGATTTAAATAATATAGTTTCTGTGTGATTATTTCGGGTCTGGGCAGTCGGGACATGAACTAGTGGCCTCCCCCAACACAGCTTAGTTTAAGCTCCTGATGTCCCCACCACAAGGGACATAGCCCTCAGTCTGCAGGCAAAACCACCCCCTTCACCTTCAATGTGCTCTTGTCAGAATCTCCATCACTGCAGCCAGTGGGCTCTGCCTTTCCCTACTCCAGCCACCAAACAGCTGAGAAGGTTTCCTGTGCTGTTGTAATCAACTTGCACAAAAGGGGGTGGCGTAAGGTAACAGGATGGCCTCTTCCCACTACCTCTGCTTCTGCTGTCACACAGAGTTCTTCCCAGCATGTGTGTCCCAATTTCCCTTTTTTTTTTTTTTTTTTTTTTTTTTACTGTGTGTGTGGTATTATGTGCACAGGTGTTCCTCAATTGTACTCACCTTTGTCGATTGTTTTGTTTTTCTTGTTTGGGGGTACTTATAGTTCAGGCCCTCATGCTCACCCCAGAAGCACTTCACTGAGCCAATCCTACCTAGTACCACCCACCCCCACCAACCCCTCTTCCTTTATTTATTTATTTTTTCTTTTTTGAGGCAGAGTATCACTATGTAGCCCCGGCAGGCCTGAAACTTTTAGATGATGCGCAGAGATTCCTCTGCCTCCTGAGTGCTGAGAGCGAAGGTATGCACCATCCCACTCAGCTCTGACATTCCAGTTCTTTTTTTTTTTATTATTTTTTTAATTTTTGGTTTTTCGATACAGGGTTTCTCTGTAGCTTTGGAGCCTGTACAGGAACTCTGTCTGTAGACCAGGCTGGCCTCGAACTCACAGAGATCCACCAGTCTCTGCCTCCTGCATGCTGGGATTAGAGGCGTGCGCCACCACAGCCCTGCTGTCCCAGTCATTCATTCAAAGTCACCTTGATCTAGTGGGACCTAAATTTGAGGACCTCTCAAAGACCCTTACTCCAAATAAAGGCAACATTTACTTCAATGTCTTGCTATTATCTTTTTTGTTGTTGGTATTTGATTTTTTTTATTTTGAGACAGATTTTTCTCTGTGTAACAGCCCTGGCTGTTTTGGAACTCTTTTTGTAGACCGGACTGTCCTCATACTCACAGAGATCCACCTACCTCTACCTCCCAAGTGTTGGGATTAAGGTATGTGCCACCACCACTGGGCACGTATGTGTGTGTTGTCTGCATATATATGTGTGTGTGTGTGTGTGTCCCTTGTACCTATCAAAGTCAGAAGAGGGTGTTTGAGTCCCAGAAAATGGAGTTCAGGGTGGTCACAAGCCATCATGGGAGTTCTGGAAATTGAACCTGGGTCCTCTGCAAGAGTAACAAGTGCTCTAAACTGAAGAGTGACTTCTTTAGCTCCTATTAACAATACTATTTTCTTTAGTCCCAGCACTTGAGGGCAGAGGCAGGCAGATCTCTGTGGAGTGGAGTTCGAGGCCAGCCTGGTCTACAAGAGCTAGTTCCAGGATGGGCTCCCAAGCTACAGAGAAACCCTGTCTCAGAAAACAAAAACAAAAACAAAACAAAACAATACTAATTTCAGTTCTGGGTGTCGAAGGCAGGGCCTCCTGTATACTAGGTGAAGTATCCCATTGTCCACTCACATCCTCAGCTCTTTTGTTCCTTTTTATTTGAGACAAAGTCTCCCTCAGCTACTCAGGCTAACCTTGAACACACTCTATATCTCCAAGCAGCCTGCTTTTCAACTTTTATTTTTTTGGTTTGGTTTTTCAAGACAGGGTTTCTCTGTGTAGCCCTGGCTGTCCTGGAACTCAGACTACTGGGATTAAAGTGTGCACTACTACCACCTGACACATGCTTTAAAATTTTGATTCTCTTGCCTCGGTCCCCAGAGAGGATGGGATTACAGGCCTGAGTCACCAGACCCAGCTCAACACATCTTTCAGAGGGGCACAGCTCGACCCTTGTCAAGGGAATATGAACCAAAGAGACTTTTGCTAGATGAGCCTCGCAGTAAGGAGCTGCAAGGGAGTTGCCGTGGGGGTCACTCTAGCAGCTGTATGGAGGGGCCTACGCCCCACCCGCCATTCATAGCCTCGTTTGAAGATACCCTTAAAAAGGTGATTAAGTAGAAGTGGGACTATTAAGGTGTCCTTATAAGAAAGTCTTGTGATATGTTAATCATATTCCTCTTGCAATAATCTTGGCTGTCTTCAGGAACAACTTCAGGTCCATCTGCCTCTGTAGAGGATGGTCTGATGTCAGTCCTTCCAGGGGGTAGGTCTGTTACTATGAATCTTTGTTCATCCTAGGCATGTGAACCGGTCCTCCAGGCCCCCAGGGTTTCAGCAGGAGACCTTACCTCTCTGATTCAGCTCCAAGGCCTGTGCAGCTACTCTGTAACGATCCCTACCCAGAGACCTCTGCAGCTTCCTGTTCCAGCTCCCTGCTGGAACTCAGGACTAAACTCCATGGGACTGGCTCTTTAGCGTCCCTACCCCAGCCCTCAGTCATCCAGCTTTCTCACCCACCTTTTCTGCAAAAAGAAGTGAGGAGTTATTTAAAGATATTGTATGTATAAGTATGTGTCCAGTGTGAGGCCAGATTCCCCCTGGCAGGAGCTGGAGTTACGTGGCTGTGAGCTGCATTGCGAGGATGCTAGGAACCACACCTGGCCCTCTGACAGAGCAGCAAGTGCTCTTAACCACTGAACCATCTCCCCCAATCCCTGAAGTGGTGTGTGTGTGTGCCTGTGTATGTATGTGTGTGTGTGTGTGTGTGTGTGCCACAGCATGCTTGTGGAGGTCAAAGGAGTCACTTCTTTTCCTCTGTCATGTGGGTCCAAAAATTGAACTCAGGTAGGCAAGTATCTTTCTCTTTCTCAGAATCATAAAATCCAATCTCGCTGACAGAGCACACGGAAGTCCCTCATCCCTTCATATTATAAGCTCTCAGAGAGAAGATGTCCCCAAACAGAGACCCGCTTACCCCGCTTGGAGGGGAAAAGTGCCCTTTATTCCTCCTAAGGCATCCACAGCAGCAAAACCAAATTGGATTTGATTCTCAGCCAGTTCCTCTGCTACCATCCCACGCAATGGTTCCCTTCACCAGAGAAGAGAGAAGAGGGCAGAGGGAAGGTTTTACCTGTATTGTAATCGAGGGTGTTGTCGTCTCCCTGATAGTCACAGGGACAGCTTAAGGACAGATAGCCCAGATTAAACAGTTTTGTGTTCCAATACAGATGCTTAATAAATGCTGGATGAATGAATGGATTGCTCAAGGAATTCAGAACTCTTCTTAAATATTGTACTTACTGCCGGCATCAGGAGGCTTAAATCCCAGACCTCCAGCATCCCGTTGTCCTGGCAGAGAGCTTCCGGTTTCTGAAGCATGACGGAGACTCATCCTCACAGACTGTGGGAGAAGCTTCTGTAAGGTAACATGTTTGGTACTGGAATCTTCTCTTACATGCCATCAGATCTTGGCTACCTGTGAAGATCAATCCCCTGGTCAAACTCATCAATGGGACCTTTCTGACTCTGGGCGGTGAGAAGTTGACGATCACAGGCCATTTTTAGCAGAGTGCTTGCCTAGCCCTGGACCTGACCCCAATGCTGCACAAGCCAGGTGTGGTGAACCCAAGCACTGTGGAAGCAGAAGTGAGAGGGTTAAAATGTCAAGGTCATCCTCAAATACAGGTGAGTTTGAGGCCAGCCTGGGCTGCACAAAGACTCTGTTTCAAAAAGAAAATTAATTTCACAAATACAGACTTAGTACCCAAGGAAAGCATTGAAAGATTGCGTGTGGCTAGGCAGGCTTATTGTTTGCTGGTTCGCTTGTAAGTATGTGGTGGTTTGTTTGTTTGTTTGTTTTGCTGGAGGTGTCTTTTGGTTTGGTTTTGTGTTTTTCCTCCCCAGCCTTTAGCATGTCAATAAGACTGACCAAATATGATCAGCCGAATATAGCAGCTCCTGAGTCCCAGGTGCCTTTTGATGCAATGCCTCCATCTAGGCTACAAATGAGCCTGCCTTGCCCAGGTGATGGGTTGCTCCTTCCCAGCAGGACATAGCCGGAGGAGGGCTCTTCAGCCAAATTTCTTTTAGGACTGGGAACCAAGTTCTTCTACCCTTCCCTAGGACACAGACGGGTGCTTAATTCTGCACTCGGTGATCTCAGAACAGACAATGGTGTATGATCTTGAGTGAGAGAAATTTAATTCCAGTCAGCTGTGTGGGCAAGCTTGAGAGATGCCAACCAAAGCCTACGGTAGGGGGTTGAGAAAAGGTCCTAATAACCAGCATGCATTTCTGAAAACAGGTCCTACAAATAAGGATACAAATTCTCGCCCACCCTGGCCTTATTTGTTTTTTTTGAGACAGTGTCTCACATAGCCCAGGTTAGCCCCCAAATCATTGCAAAGCCGAGAATGACTTTGAACTTTGGATCTTCTTGCTTCTACCTCTAGAGTGCTTCAGAGTCAAGTGTTTGTCACCACACCTGGCTGGCCATAAAATCCAGGGCTTTGACCACGCTAGGCAAACACTCCACCAAGTGAGCCATACCCCCAGCCCTCCTGGACTTGCTTATTGATCATAGTTGAAACCCAGTGGGAAGCAAACCCCTGAATGGGGAACCATCCCTATCAATGCTAAACAAGGACACAGCACGCAGATGTTATGGTGGTCCTTCCTGTGGGAGTTTCCAAGAAGGGAGGGACTATCACCCAGCCGGAGGCAGACAGAGAAGGGGATTATCAAGGAAATGCATTTATCTGTCAAAGGTGGAGTCTAACGTGAGGGCACTGAGCAGGAGTGAGAACTCAGCTGCTGAGTTGAATTCCTACAGCACAGGAAACTTCAGCTCTCCAAAGAGAACAAGGGAAGCTGGGGGAAAATTCTGTACCTAAGCCTACACAATGCCTCCCAGGGACAGAAGTCTGAAAAGAGCTTCTAACTCGGTGAAAAAGGAGGTGAGGGACACCATTTATGTTCAAACCATCATTGAGCTTTGGCCTATAACCCCCAGGGACTCTCCTCAGCACAGGTGGTCCCGTAAGAGAGATCTGGCCTTGACCCCCGGGGAGCTTCTAGAACATCCAGAGACACCGACATCCATCAGTGGACCACACACAGACAACTGTGAACTCCAGAAGTCTTCAGACTTCAGCTGCCTCCTGCTTCTGGCCACACACAGTGTTCTTTCCCTACCGTCGAGGAGGATCCGGTTCTGGTGGGATTGCTCTCCTCTCCTCTCCTCTCCTCTCCTCTCCTCTCCTCTCCTCTCCTCTCCTCTCCTCTCCTCTCCTCTCCTCTCCTCTCCTCTCCTCTCCTCTCCTC
>NW_026067921.1:8963289-8972185 GCF_014885135.2 Alexandromys fortis
ACACACACACACACACACACACACAGAGTTAAATATTTTGAGGGAATCCAGTGATTTACTTTAAGATGCCCGACATCCTCAAACACTGCTGGGAAGATAAATAACCTTTCTAAAAATCAAGAACCTTCGACCTTGGTTTCTAAGAATTCAATTTTATTTCTAATATACTGTAAGACAAAAGTGCTCACGTGTGCTTGTGGGCAGTGAGTGTGTGCCCATGGATGAGAGTGTGCTCACTTGTGCATGGATATGTGAGGCCAGATATCCAAGAGGTGTCTTCTGTCATTCTCCAATCTCACTGACTTACGGTTGCCTTTTTCAGATGGACTGAGTGGCCCGCAAGCCCTGGAATCTGCCTGTCTCTATCCTCCCCATTGCTGGGACTCGAAGAGATGACGCAGGGGTTAAGAGCACTGGCTGCTCTTCCAGAGGACTTGGGTTCAATTTCACACCCACATGGTGGCTCACATCTCTCTGTAATTTCAGTTCCAGGGATCCAACACCTTCTTCTGTCTTCCTTGGGCACCAGGCAAGCACACAGTACACAAATATAAAACATGTAAAACACCCATACACAGAACGTTAAAATTAAAATGAAAAATATCAGCCTGGAAGGGGCGTTAGTGGTGCACAATTTTAATCCCAGTATTCCGGAGGCAGAGGCAGTTGGATCTCTGTGAGTTCGAGGCCAGCCCAGTCTACATAGAGAATTCCATGACAGCTAAGACTACATAGAAACGCCCTGTCTCAAAAAAGAAAAGGAGAAAGAAAGAAAATATTAAAAAGCAGTTCTAGCTAGCTGAGTTTTGTTTTTGAGACAGGGTCTCATTCTGTAGTCCAAACTGGCTTGGAATTCACAACATAAACCGGGCGGTGGTGGCGCACGCCTTTAATCCCACCACTTGGGAGGCAGAGGCAGGCGGATCTCTGTGAGTTCGAGACCAGCCTGGTCTACAAGAGCTAGTTCCAGGACAGGCTCCAAAACCACAGAGAAACCCTGTCTCGAAAAACCAAAAAAAAAAAAAAAAGGAATTCACAACTTAGCCTAGGCTGGCCTTGAACTCAGGGTGATCTTCCCGCCTTAGCTCAAGTGCTGAGGTGACAGGTGGAAGTACCACACTCAGATGTGTTTTCTTTAGGAGTCTAGTTTTCCCAGTAGTCCTCTTTCTCTCTCTCCGGTCCTGGCGCTCCCCTGAAACAGCTTCTACCTAGGCCAGTCTACCTCCTCAAGTCATAGCCCATTAGAAGGGTGTGGCGGGCATGCAGTTGAACTTCACGGGAAGGCTAGGTAAGGAGGCCTGCCATTCCGGGGCCTCAGGAGGAAGCAAATTGCTCTGAGAACAGTGAAAGAAGCCAAGGGGAAACTGAGACTTGGGCAGGAATGCCCTGGAGACCTCATCTTATCTCTCTGCCCTGGAGACAGGCCTTCCCAGCAGCCACTGCACCCCTTTTCTTCCCTACAAGGATTTGGGGGTAACTTAGGAATCAGAAGTACAATAGGGAACCATGAACATGATATACAACCTTGAGTGACCGTGGCTGGGCCGGATGCTACCTGGCTGGTAAACTATGGGGAACCAATGCCGGCCTTGGCAGGAGGAAGAGGAGGTCTGACCAGAGGTTCTGAGCTTTACTCTGGGCGAAAATGCAGCTCAGGTCACCCAGCCCTGTGCTGGAATCCTTCCACACTGTAAAATCCTCAATCCCTTAAGGGTTCCCTCTCGGGAACTCAAAATCCAAGCCTCCAGCAAAGGCAGGAGGCACAGGAGTGAATCACACAGTGTTGAAAGCCAGCATCCCAGGGGAGGAGGCAGCAAGTGAGGCTTGGGGGGACAGAGGCGCCTTCCAGGAAACAAGGACTGCCTGGGGGTTGGAGGCAGCAGGGGAACAGCCTCAAGGAACCAAAAAGTGAGGCGGTAATTTAGGGAAGGCCTGGGCCAGCCTCCAAGCTGCTTCTGTGGCAAAGAGATGCGAACCGAAGGGAGAAAGGGAAAGAGCTGGGATTTGTTTTTATCTGGTTAACAATATTTGTACATATCTGTGGGGCATGGTACAAAGATTCTTTAAACACATTCAACGTGTATTGATCAGTTTAGGAGGATCACCATTTCCATCTCCTCAAAGGTTTTTATTTTGCTTACTTATTTATTTTTCATTTTGGGGGTTTTGTATTTATTTATTTATTGGATTTTCGAGACAGGGTTTCTCTGTAGCTTTTGGTTCCTGTCCTGGAACTAGCTCTTGTAGACCAGACTGGCCTCGAACTCAGAGATCTGCCTGCCTCTGCCTCCCGAGTGCTGGGATTAAATGCATGCGCCACCACCGCCTGGCTTTATTTAATATTTTTTTAAGATAGGGTCTCACGGAGCCCAGGTTAGCCATTTGACTGAAGATGACCTTGAACTCCCAACCCTCCTGCCCTCCCCCACGTCTCCTAAATGCTGGGATTACAGGCCTGTGATTCCACTACCAGACTGCTTTATTTATTCGCTTGTTTATTACATACTTGAGAGTCCTGGGGCATGCGAACCTCTGCACATGGAAGGAGGTAAGAAGACAACTGTGGAATCTCTTTTCTACGCTTTTAAAGCAGGATATTACATGGCCCAGGCTCGCCTGGATCTTGCTATGTAATTCATGCTGAACTCAAAAATCTTCCTGCCTCAGCTTCCCAAGTGCTGCAATTACAGGCCCATACCACTACACTCAGCTCTTGATCGGCTCTGTGTGTTGGGAGCCTTCAGCCTTTCCTGGTTATTATGAAGTATATGGGATGAGAGATCTAGCTCAGTTGGTTGAAACCTGACTGATCTCCAACACAGCATTGGATGGGTGTGGTGGTGCTTGTCTGTAATCTCTGAACTAGGGAGGTAGATGCAGGAGGATCAGAAATTCTTGGTCACCCGAACTCCCACACAGCATCTATAATTCACTTCTTGACATGACTTTGGGAAGCCACATCTCATGCAAGCATCTGTATCTATCACTTCTCACGCAGACATCTGTGTCTATCACATCTCACGCAAGCATCTGTGTCTATCACATCCACTGTAAACAAAATGCCTGGGCAGAAACAAAGTTAGGGAAGAAAGGCGGATTGATTTTGATGTGTGTGGTTCTGAGATGCCAGTCCATCCTGGCAGGGAAGCATGACAGGGTCCGTGATGGCGGGAGCATGTGGCAGGGACTCCACATCACAGCGGGTGAGAGAGCAGCTGGACCCAGAAGTTATTTTATAACCATTAGAGGACAGCTCCTAGTGGCCACCTTCCCGGAGCCAGGCTCCACCTCCTCAAGGTTCAAAAGTCTCCAAAACAATGGCAGGAGCTGGGAGCAAAAGGCAAGATATGACTCTATGGGGGGCATTTCAGATTCAAACCACAGCAGAAGTCTAGCCATTGGACCCCGCAAAACAAAAGAATAAAATAAAGCAGTCACCTGGAATTAATAAACAGTGCATCTGCCTCTGACACAGTGATGAGATGAAATATAAATCTCAGATAGTGTAGACGCGGCTTTAGGCCAAAGCAAAATGTGAATGCGATGTTCTTATCTCTATGAGAAACCTTATTAATGCTGAGTTCTGGCCAGACCTCCATGCCCTGTACTGCAACTGAGAACCCTTGGCCAGCAGTGGCCTGCTGGGGATGTCTGGTGGTCTCTCAAGAGGCCTCTTCTAGCCTGAGGGGAAGGTAGGCTGTCAGCGTCGTAATCAAACAGGATATTCCCAGCCACGACCGGTGCTGAAGCAGATGAGAGCCAGGCACGCAATCGGACCGCCCAGGTGAACCTGTGCTTTCTAACTGAGGAGCGGTGAAGGGGAAAGCGTGGGTGGAATCTATGTGTGAGTGGACTCGACAACTTCAGTATGCTCTAGCTAAGAAGACGAGGAAGAGGAGGAGGAGGAGGAGGAAGGAAGGAAGGAAGAAAAGCCTGTGGCTGGAGAGGCTTCTCATGTTCCCTCCTTGTGACATGACGAAGCAGGATCTGCGGGGACCCCGACTACACGCTGGGTCTGGGCCTGGAACTACGCACAAGGGTTAGATCCTGGTCCAGCCACGGACCAGGTAGCTGAAATGCTGCAATAGCAGCAATTTTTATGTTTTTACCAAGCAATCAGAATCAAGTCAGTCATCACACTGTTTGGCAAAAATTATATTGCTCTTCCCTCTTCTCTTCCCCCTCACCTATCATTACCAGTTTTAGTGGAAGCTGTGTCGTCATCTGAAGGAGACCGAAGGCCTTCCCATACCAGGGTTGCCAGAGCACCCTGGGGACACACACAGCTCTAGCACTCTAGCAACATCGGTAGATTCAGACTTCAGGTTTTCTCTCTCCCTCTCCCCTTCCTTTCCTCCTCCCTCTTGTAGCCCAGGCTGGCTATGTTTGTGGCTGGCCTTGAACTTCTGATCATCCCGTGTCTATTTCCCTAGGGCTGGCATGACAGATACATGCCACCACACCTGGTTTACACTGTATTAGGGATGAAATCCAGAGCCTCCAGTGTGCTAGCTGGATAGTCTATTACCTGAACTACATTATCCCCCGCCCTGGCCCTAGATTCAGCTTTCTTGCTCTTAAGTCAATGAAGACTTGTACTTTTCACTTTCCCCGCCGGGTGGTGGTGGCACACGCCTTTAATCCCAGTACTGCAGAGGCAGGCGGATCTCTGCGAGTTCTAGGCCAGCCTGGTCTACAAGAGCTAGTTCCAGGACAGGCACCAAAGCTACAGAGAAACCCTGTCTCGAAAAACAAAAACAAAAAACTTTTCACTTTCCCCCTTATGTAACCCCACGCATTTCTCCTTCAGACTAATAAGCACACACACCCCTTCACTGGCCAAGAGTTGTGTGTGTGTGTGCGCGCAGGTGTGCTTGCGCACCAGTGCTCCTATTTGAACCCAGAATCCCTTACATATTAGGAAGTTCTTGACTACTGAGCGACATCTCCAGCCCAATCTTTACTTTTTTTTTTGTAGACCAGGCTGGTCTCGAACTCACAGAGACCCGCCTGCCTCTGCCTCCTGAGTGCTGGGAGTGAAGGAGTGCGCACCCACAGCCTGGCTCCAACCTTTACTTTTTGTTTTGAGATAGGGAGTCACTAACTTACCCATGCTGGCTTTGACCTCACTCAGTAACCCAGGCAGACTTTGAACTTGAAATCTTCCACCCTAACTCCTACAAAGTTTGGTATGCCACACCCACACCTGGCTTTTTTTTTTTTTTTTTTTTTTTTGAGACAGAGTATTACATAGCCCAGGCTGACTTTGAACTCACTGTGTAGCAGAGGCTGGCCATGAATTTTCTGGTCCTCGAGCCTCTGAGCCTCTACTTCCCAATGATGGGTTCACATTTGTGCAACACCAGCCACTCTGGTTCTTAGCTGACTTCTTTTTCATGGAGGTTTAACTCACTGTAAAGGATCCCAAGTTAAACTGTCCAATCCCCGTAGTCTGCTCGTAGGAAGTGAGCAGGTAGATTCCCTGTATGCTCAGAGATGGAGCTGGGACTGGGATTTGGGGGTCACAGACCCCATTTATTCCTCTTCCTAGAGTTCAGCCAGTATGGAAGGTGAGGCCAAAGCCCTGATTCCACAGACACTGTCTTTTAAACACAGATGGCTGCTTTCAATGCAAATCACATGGAGGGGGCGCACCAACCCGGCCCAAGGGGTAATGGGCTCCGGAATCGTTTCAGCTGCCCTCAGCACCAGGAAGACAGAGATGCTATGCAAGCGCCTGTGTACAAGGCAAGGCCCCCCTTGGCTGCAGTGGGTGGGCGCTGATGGGATCTTCACCTTGACCTGCAGCTGCTACGGGCTGGGAGGAAAGGGCTAGAAGCACACTCGGTGGGAGATAGCGGCAGAAAAGGCACAGCGGTGTGCTCACCGAGAGAAAAGCTGTGGTTCTTCTCAGAAGATGATGAGATAAAAGCCCTCTGAGGCAACAGGTGAAGCTTGCCCTATGAGGAAGCTTTCTCCATCCTCCCTACAGCTGCCTCTCCCTGGCCCCCAGGAGAGAATGTTCTGTCAGCCTCTGTCAGTCACTGATGGAGCAAGGAAGAGGAAGTTGGGTTTTCGTTTATTTATTTTGTTTGCTCACTTGCTTGCTTGCTTATTGCAACAAGCGCTCACTCTGTGGTCAGGCTAGTCTGGAGCTCATCGTGTTCATAATGATGTCACAGTTTTGACAACCTTCCTGCCATAGCCTTGCTAGTTGACATTAGAGGCACAGGCTGTCTGATTTGGGTTTTTTTCCTTTCTTTCTCCTTCCTTTCATTCTTATTTTCCTTTTCTTTTTCTTTATTATCATTATTATTTTGTAGAGTGAACAGAGTCTCACTGTGAAGTACTGGCCTGGAACAGGTCTTGAGGCAATCCTCCTGCCTCTGCCTCCTAAGTACCAAGAGTGCTCTGCCATGCTCGGCTTCTGACCTGAACTGATAGCCTCATGCATGCCAGGCAAACACTATACCATGGAGGATCATTAGAAAAAAGAAAAAAGCTAGCTGAACAGTGGGAGTGCACGCCTTTATTCCCAGCACTGGGGAGGCTGAGGCTGGTGGATCAGGTGGATCGCTATAAGTTCAAGGCCAGCCTGGTCTACAGAGTGAGTTCCAGGACAGTCAGGGCTACACAGAGGAACCCTGTCTCAAAAACAAACTGACAAAAATAACAACAGCAAAAATCTTTAAGCATGGTGATGGGTGCCTAGAGTTTTGTCTGCTTCAGAGTCTGAGGTGGAACCATCATTTGAGCCCAGAAGTTGAAGGCCAGTCTGGACAACATAGTGAGACCCTGCTTCAGACAGTTTTGTGTGTGTGTGTGTGTTACTGAAGATTTCAACCTGGGCCAGGCAAATACTCTACCACAGAGTTAGCTATGTTCCCAGCTCTCTCATTTTAAAGTTTATTTTACTTTAAATTCCATATGCATGTGCGTGTCTGTGTGGGGGATGTGCACTTGTGCGTTCAGGTGCCCTAAGAATTCAGAAGGAGGAGCTGGATCCCACGGAGCTGGAGTCACAGGCAGCTGCTGAGAACGGAACCAGATCCTCTGCAAGCACAGGAAGTACTCCTTTTTTAGTTTTCTGAGACAGGGTTTCCTCTATATAACTGTCCTGGCTGTCCTGGAACTCGCTCTGCAGACCAGGCTGGCCTCGAACTCACAGAGATCCACCTGCCTCTGCCTCCCAAGTGCCGAGATTAAAGGCTTGCGTCATGCACACCCGGTTACAGAAAGTACTCTCAACTGCGAAGCCATCTGCCTGGTCCCTGGAGGACAACTGCACAGGGTGAGTTCTAGCTTTCCACCCTCAGTCCCAGGGATTAAACTTGTGTTGACAAGTTGCTCACAAGGCAGGTCTTTTTACTTGCTGAGAAATCCCACCAGTACAAAACAACTCTTTAAAGAAGGGTGACGTAACTCAGTAGTCAAGGGACTGGATTGGACCCCAGAGAAGTCAGCCAGATGGCTCAGTGGGTCAAGGTACTTTGGCTAAGCCTGCTGACCTGAGTCCCATGCCTAGGTCCCACATGGCAGGAGAAGACCAACTCCTACAGGTTATCATCTGACCTCACAGGCGTGCCTCAGCACTCACAGTTTCCTCACACACGAAATAAATGACTACAAACAGAATAATTAAAAACAGAAAACCAGTAAGCCGGGCATGGAGGCACATGCCTCTAATCTCAGCACTGTGGAGGCAGAGGCAGGTGGATCTCTTTGAGTTCGAGGTCAGCCTGATCTACAGAGTGAGTTCCAGGACAGCTAGGACTGTTATATAGAGAAACCCTATCTTAAAAACAAATAAGCAAACAAAAAAAGAAAGAAAGAAGAAAATAAAAAACGACAGTAATCATAACGAAACCTCCTGCACCCATTAGAACACCTAGACACCTTTCGTGGGTGTTTCACGGCTGTGCGGGCACACACCATGGAGGCGGTCTATGACTGGCTGCTTTCACTACAGAATGTTTCAGCCATCACCTGTGATATACCATATGTTTGGACATTTCTATTGCTGAGTAATAATAATAATAATAATAATAATAATAAAGTCAGTGTTTAGTTTATTCATCAATTTGGACGTTTGGGTTTTTCTGCTGTGTGGCTGGTCTGAATAGTGTGCAGGCTTTTGTGTGGACGGGTAGAGCTTTTCAGTTAATTATTAACAAACATTTATTAACGGCTTGCTGTGCACATAGCACGGGGTAAACGGGAAGCTGAAGGAAGAAATGTAGAAAGGCAGAGACCCCAAGGATCTATGAGTATAAAATCACTGGGGGCTGGAGAGATGGCTCAGCATCAGTGGTTAAGAGCACTAATTGCTCTTCCAGAGGACCCAGGTTCAATTTCCAGCATCCACATGGCAGCTCACAACTGTCTGTAACTCCAGTTCCAGGGGACCTGACACCTCTACGCACACACCAATGCACACAAAATAAAAATAAATTATTTTTAAAAAATGTGCCGGGCAGTGATGGTCTTTAATCCCAGCAGTCGGCAAGAAAAGGCAGGTGGATCTCTGTGAGTTTGAGGCTAGCCTGGTTTACAAGAGCTAGTTCCAGGACAACTAAGAAACCCTGTCTGATTAACAGAACAGAACAAAACAAACAAAATGTAGTCTATGTTCTGTGACTGGTTGGGGAGATCAGACTGTGGTTTTTTTTTTTTTTCGAGACAGGGTTTCTCTGTGGTTTTAGGGCCTGTCCTGGAACTAGCTCTTGTAGACCAGGCTGGTCTCGAACTCACAGAGATCCACCTGCCTCTGCCTCCTGAGTGCTGGGATTAAAGGCCTGCGCCACCATCGCCTGGCTGGAACTAGCTCTTTTTTTTTATTTATTTATTTATTTATTTATTTATTTATTTATTTATTATTTATTTAAGATTTCTGTCT
>NW_026067921.1:8972246-9052505 GCF_014885135.2 Alexandromys fortis
CCCAGTCAAGTCCCCCTCCCTCGTCAGCCCAAAGAGCAATCAGGGTTCCCTGCCCTGTGGGAAGTCCAAGGACCGCCCACCTCCATCCAGGTCTAGTAAGGTGAGCATCCAAACTGCCTAGGCTCCCACAAAGCCAATACGTGCAGTAGGATCAAAAACCCATTGCCGGCCGGGCAGTGGTGGCGCAGGCCTTTAATCCCAGCACTCGGGAGGCAGAGGCAGGCCCGATCTCTGTGAGTTTGAGACCAGCCTGGTCTACAAGAGCTAGTTCCAGGACAGGCTCCAAAGCCACAGAGAAACCCCGTCTCGAAAAAACAAAACAAAACAAAAAAAACCATTGCCATTGTTCTTGAGGTCTCAGTAGTCCTCATTGTCCACTATGTTCAGGGAGACCGGTTTTATCCCAGACTTTTTCAGACCCAGGCCAGCTGGCCTTGGTGAGTGCCCGATAGAACATCCCCATTGTCTCAGTGTGTGGGTGCACCCCTCGGGGTCCTGGGTTCCTTGCTTGTGCTCTCTCTCCTCCTGCTCCTGATTTGGACCTTGAGATTCCAGTCTGGTGCTCCAATGTGGGTCTTGGTCTGGAACTAGCTCTTGTAGACCAGGCTGGCCTTGAACTCACAGAGATCCACCGGCCTCTGCCTCACCTCCCAAGTGTTGGAATTAAAGGCAAGGGCCACCACTGCCGGCCCAGACTGTGTTTATTTTATTTGTTTGTTTGTTTGTTTATTTATTTATTTATTTATTTATGCCAGATGGCAGTGGAGCACGCCTTTAATCCCAGCACTCGGGAGGCAGAGGCAAGCAGGTGTCTGGGAGTTCAAGGCCAACCTGGTCTACAAGAGCTAGTTCCAGGACAGGAACCAAAGCTACAGAGAAACCCTGTCTTGAAAAACCCCCCAAGAAAAAACAAAAAAAAATTTATTTATTTATTTATTTTTAATGGGTCAAGTAGTGATTTAATCAATACAGTCTCTACGTGCTCATTTAGGGGCTAAGTGGCCGGGAACCAACAGTGACTACTCCTACACAACAGACCAGTCCCTCTTGTGAGGTGAATCCATGAAAGGAGAGGCTAAAGTGCCCATGTTCATCCAGCTGAAGGAAGTGGACTTAGTCCAAAATGGCCTCAAAGTCTGTGCTTAGGGCTGGGTCAGCTGCAGCCTTGAGGATAGCCATTGTTGCCACAGGGAGCTTCAAGCACAGCTGTTTCTGGGCGGCCCTGAGAGGTCCCACGAGACACTTGTAGACAGCAGAATGACCAGCCAGCTTGATCAGGAAGGCTTGGTAGCAGAGCCAACGTGCAGCTTCAAGAGGAAATAAGCCAGAGGCTCCCTTGGCCCCTAGTGTCACTCCTGCATTCTTGACCTTCAGGATAGAGTAGCAGCAGGATGCTGAGCTGGCGATGATGCCCAGAAAGAATGCGGGGTTCTTCCTAACGTGCTGGTCAAAGGGAAGCTGAAGAATGCATGCATGGAACCTGTAGGCCTGCAGCAGGAAGATCTTGTAAACATTGATGCAGACGGTCTGCAGGCTGTTCACCTGCAAGTCTAAAAACAGACTGTGACACTTCAGCCACAAAATAGCTAAGAGCTTGTGCCGCACGTTCCTCCAGGGCTGGAAGGTGCGCTGGAAGGTGTGGCTGGCCTTAACTGAGGTCTGGGCGTAACTGGTGTAGTCACACAACACCTCCAGAGTCTGAGTGTCCAGCAGTAAGCCACACCAGGGAAACAGGCAGCAAGCAGGCTGCTGGTGTGGAGCTGCACCGTCCAGGGTACCAGTCTCTATGGGGAAGTTCACCATTGTCTTCTGTAAGTTTATGGTGCAGCCATACTCAGGAATGCCGTGGACCAGGGCCCTGAGGAAGGCTTTTGCCTTGTCCAGGTGGGGTGTCACCAATAGAAAGTCATCCATAAAGCAAGCGTAAAAGCAGCCCGTCCTGCTGCACCTCCGCAAAAAGCTTGTTCTCCATGTCTCTGAAACACAGGCTGAAGAGCAGGGTGGACAGGCTGGAGCCCTGGGGGGGATGCCCTGGCATTGGACATAGCACCTGCCGCCAATCTTCATGATGCTGTTACGCACAAAGTGCTGGAAGAAGTCGAACAGGTTGCGGCTGGTCTCATTCAGAGAAGTTCAGGTGTGGCCCACCAGTGGGAAGCCTGAGGACCTGCTCAATGACAACCGAGTTCCTCAGTGTGCTGGCATCGGACTCCTGAAGATGTGTCACCAACTCGTCCATGTACGGCTGGAAGTCAGACATGGTGGGGACCTTGCTCCTGAAGGACTTATGGCCTTGGCGATCTCTTTGAACCACTGCATACTGGCAGACACAGTACATGTTCTCTGGGTGTCTGATCATATTGGCGACAACCTCCATGAGCTTGTCCTGGGGAATGGCATCAAATGCTCCTGTCACATCTGCCTTAACAAAGTACATCCTGGGTGCCCAGCCCAGAGTGCGCGTGCGCAGCACGAAGGTCCGCCAGGTCCTGTAGATGTCATTCAGGCCCAGGACAGAAGCCCCCAGGAGGTTAGGATGCTTTGTCCGTTCATAGTTGAGCACGCTGAATAGCATCTTGAGACAGTGGACGAAATCCTGGGCCTGTTTCTCTTTGTCAAGGGCTCTGGGGCCCATGCTGTAACCCATGTTCACAATGGACCGGAGACCACTGGTCTTGGGGATGAAACGCAGTCTGTATATGGGTGTGACCGGCCAGGCCTCCTGGTATTGCCTGACCTCCTCTTGTGACAGCTCCTGCAGCTGCACTCTGGAGGTGCTGCCTCACTCCAATGCTCTGCAGTTTGCTCCACACACTCTTACGGTAGAAGAAGAGCTGGTTCTTCTGGAATGTAGTTTCTGTGACGTAAAAGAATGACCTGAGTAGCTCTACCACGTATTGTCCATCAGCCAGAATAGGAACGCAGCCAGGATCCTTTCCCTCAAACGGTGCTCTGCGGCAGGGATGCAGTTGTTTCCTGGATTGCTGCGAAGCCAGGGGCAGTCCTCCACTTTCATTTTCCACATCAGCTCCTGCAGCAAGAGTTTGCCATACTTCCCCAAGGAGATGAACTGCTTCACGTTCTTCAAGAAGCGGCGCTTGTTGTGCCTCGTAGCCCAGAGACCTGAAGGCACCAGCTTTCGGATGCAGGCCCGCAGAAAACCATATACCTGCCAGGGACTGCTGTGTAGGCGGAGCAAATTAATGAGGTGCGGTGGGCTGGTGTTCAAGGCACCTGCCCCCTGGTGGGCTGCTGTCCGAAACCTACAATGTGACCTGAGGAGTCTGACACATGAGCACCTTGCATGGTTCACAAGCAGCTGCTGGAATAGGGGCCGCATCTGCCAGTAGCCCCTCGGCAGGCGGCGTGTCCAGCGTAGTGGTCCTGATGTTTGAGGCCTGGAGCCTAGAAAGATGATCTCCACCAGTCTCCTGGCTCCACTCAAGCTAGACTGGAGGTTGTTGAGTAGAAATGAGGGGTTCAGCTTCTCTCGGCCACCTCCCCTGGAGTAGAGGAAGCGTTTGGTCTCAGTAAAAGGTTGGGGCTCAAAGGCATTTTGGCATAGAGGTGACTGCAGGTCTGTGGAACTGCACTTGTTCTCACAGAACACTGATCCAGAGAGACTCAGGCCAGGTGCCTTTCCTCTGGAAGACAAATTTCCCTTGGTAGCTCTGCCAGTAGGCACTGCGGGGAACTGGGCAGGCTTTGACACCCGTGTTTTGTCTGATGGGGTTGGAACGGCCTGCTTGTCGGGTCCCTTCTCCCATCTCAGGGCCAGATTGCACCTGGCCTTCTTGGATGAAGGCACACTTCTATCTGTGATGCTCAGACTCCTCTTCAGGCCTCGAGATGGCAAGGCCAAGGGTTTCCATGCGTCCTGGTAACAGCTGTTCCTGACCGGGTGTGTGGATCCAAGATGGGTAAAATTTCTGCCCTCGGGTCGTGTGGGCCTGTATCTGGGGGGCACAGAGGGCCAGGTATCTGCGGGGTTATCTATTTGGTACAGGGGTGAGCCGCAAACCTGGTAGGCACAGGTCGGGGGCACCAGCAGGTAGAGCGCACAGCGGGTCAGAAGGCAGACCAGCAGGTCGTCCCCCACTCGGCTCAGCAGAAGCATCCATGCACGACTCACACGCAGGTTGTCAGTCACCAAGTTGGGAAAGTAGCTTCGCACGCTGGTTGTGAAGGCCAAGGGGGCCCCGCCTTGGGTCCCGCCAAGCAGCGAGAAGCCAAAAGCCAGCACGTTTCTCTCGCCGCGCTCACAGAGTCGCTGCACGACCCTGGCCATCAGCTCCTTCAGAGATGATACCTGGGAAGGAGAAGAGNGGTGGATCTCTGTGAGTTCAAGGCCAGCCTGGTCTACAAGAGCTAGTTCCAGGAACCAAAAAGCTAAGGAGAAACCCTGTCTTGAAAAAAAAAGAAAGAAAGAAAGAAAGAAAGAAAGAAAGAAAGAAAGAAAGAAAGAAATTGCTGGTTGTCGTGGTTCACGTCTTTAATCCCAGCTCTTGGGAGACAGAGGCAGGTGGATCTCTGAGTTTGAGACCAGCCAGGTCTACAGAGCAACAGCCAGGGCTATACAAAGAACAATTCCGTCTCAAAAAGCCAAAGAAATAAGTAAACAGAAAGATAAATTTGGAGGTGGTTATGCAAGCAGTGTATAGTTGTTGTTGTTGTTATTGGTTTTTTTTTTTGAGACAGGATTTCTCTGTAGCTTTGGAGCCTGTCCTGGAACTAGCTCTTGTAGACCAGGCTGGCCTCAAACTCACCCGCCTCTGCCTCCCGAGTGCTGGGATTAAAGACATGTGCCATCACCGATCCGCCAGTGTATTAATTATATCAGTGACCTGAGCATCTATGGATTCAGGTATCTGCAGGGGTCCTAGAACCTCTTAAAATACATGGGTGAAGAATGGACTGTGGGGTGAAGGTGGGCAAGAGTCCAGAAAGGCTAGTGGAGTTTACGGCAGAGGTGATAGATGTTGGCCTGGTTGGTGGACAGCGTACTGGTGTGAATAAAAGGTCAAGGGCTGCTCCAAGGCCTTAGAGCAACTGCTGGAACTGTCACCTCACTGTACGGGGAGTACAGAGGAGACGTTTTCTCTTCCGAAGAGTCTGGAAACCTTTGTTTGTCTTAATTATTTTCACGGATGGGTATGTGTGTGTGGAAGCTCTCATCCTCTGGAAGAACATGGAGTCCTCTTAGCCACTAGCCTTCTCCTCAGCCCTAGCTGGGGCCAGGTATCTCCAAAGTTATGAAAGAAGTGGAATTTGGAGCAGGAAACAGAAAAAATATCCATAGACATCTACAAGTGAAGTTTTCCCCTGGAGTTAACAAACGAGGCTGCATCTCCAGAGCCAAACCTAATGGATGGCTGAATCCTGAGGTTTCCACTGCCTGTCTCTGTGACCCTGGGCAAGTCATTTAACTTTTTGGAGCCCTCCTCTACAGATGGTTAGGTTGTAAATGTCACACCCTGGCCCAGTGTCTGATTCAGGGAGGCTCAGTACATTAGCCTTCCTGCCACTCCAAAGAGAACTTTAGGAGGAACTACTTAAACATTTTTTTGGTTTTGTTTGGTTTTACGAGACAGGGTTTCTCTGTAGTTTTGAAACCTATCCTGGAACTAGTGCTGTAGACCAGGCTGGCCTCCAACTCACAGAGATCCTCCTGCCTCTGCCTCTGCCTCTGCTGGGATTAAAGGTGTGTGCCACCGCCGCCAAGCAACATTTTTAAAAATATTTTAATTAATTAATTTGTATGTGTGTGGCTGCTGCATATGTCTCTGATATATGTAGGTCAGGGAACAACTATGGGAGTTTGCGTTCCCCTCCCAGCCTCTTGGTCTCTTGGGTAGAACTCAGGTTTGGTTGTGAGTGCCTTTACTCCCTGAGACATCTCATTTTAAATGTTATTGGTATTGTGGTGGTATCGTGTGTGTGTGTGTTTGCACATGTATGATACAGTAGGAGCATATGTGCCTGGTGCACATGTTGTTAGAGTAAAAAAAAAAAAATTCTGGCCAAGAGAATAGAGGGGCTGGAAAGATGGCTCAGTTGTTAAGAGCACATACTACTCTTCCAGAGGATCCAGATTTGATTCCCAGCACCCACAGGGTGGCTCACAGCCATCCACAATTGCAGTCCCGGGATTCCAATGCCGCCTCTGACCTTCGAAGGCACTAAGCACAATATATGTGGTATACCTACCTATATTCAGGGGAAAAAAAAACTCACATGTAATATAAAATGAATAAATCTAATAATATATGAAAGAAGAGAGGGAGAGAGAACGAATCTCTGGCCTGGGTATTTAGCTAACACTCCCGATGGCCCAGGGCCTACCCCTAGGAGGTGGGCTCACTCAAAGCCGTGCTAAAGAGATAAGGAGAGTAATTAGTACTTTAAAGACTTTCTCTACTGTTCCTCTCCACAGCCTCACTCCTAGTGCTGTAGACTACGGCTGCAAGGGCTGCAAGGGCTGCAAGGGCTGCAAGGGCTGCAAGGGCTGCAAGGGCTGCAAGGGCTGCGGTGCTGCAGGCAGGCACGCAGCGCAGAGTGTACACTTCTCTGTTATTTCTGGGGTTTTTGTTTCTGTTTTGTTTCTTTGTAGCTTTGGGGGCTGTCCTAGAACTCTTCCTGCAGACCAGGCTGGCCTTGAACTCACAGATACCTGCGGGCTTCCGCCTCCTGCCTACTGGGAGTAAAGGTGCTACCTGGCCTCTGTTATTTTTGAATCATTCCGAAAGTCCTAACTTTCCCTTTTCTCCCTTATCTCTTTTTCTAGACTGCTTTCCTTAACACTTTGGACTTTCCCCTCACCATTTGAATAAGCCTCCCTTCCCACAGTGTGGCTATTTGTCTATGTCTATGATATGTCTGACCTCCATGCTAGTTTAAATGGCATACACACACACACACACACACCCTCCTCTTCTTTCTGCCCATGTCCTCCTCTGGGCCGGCCTTGAAGTTTATGTCTGGCCTACACTTAGGCTTTTCTTTAAAATTCTAATAAAACTGTCCTTGAGCTTCTCTTTGATTAATGAGACTCCAAGAGGTATCTGTGACAGTCAGGACACAACTTCCAAGTTGTGAGTTATGAGTGCTGGGATTCAAATTCAGCAGGTCATCAGGTTTGTGTGGCAAGTGCTTTTATCCCTTGAGCCATCTCACCAGCCCAGAAGCAACTTTTGGGAGAAGCGACTAGTTGAAGCTGTTAGTTTTTTGTAGCCTTTTTAGCCAGTTCTCTTCCCCCAAGCCGTGTGTGTGTGTGTGTGTGTGTGTGTGTGTGTGTGTGTGTATAGGGGCACAGGTATGTGCAGGCATATGGAGACTAGCAGACAGTCTTAATTAAGTGTTATTCCTCCCTAGGTGCCATCCACCTTATTTTTGGAGATGGAGCCCAGAGCCCACTGATTAGCGACCAGTCTGTCTCTGGCTCCCCAGCACTGTGTTACAAACTTGTGCGACTATGCCCGGATCTTCTGTGTGGGTTCTGAGGGTCAAACTCACATCCGGACGTGGTGCACCAAACACTGAATAAACGAGCTAGCTCTCCAGCCCCTGGTTGGAAACTGGGCTCAAGCAGCTGACGGTAACTTTAAGCTACCATTCTCCTGCTTCCCAAGGGCTGGGTTCACAGGGGTGTGCCATCCTTCGGAGTTAGGGTATGATATTTATTTATTTATTTATTTATTTATTTATTATTTTGCCCAGATTGTCTCAGAACTCTTGGCAATTTCCCTGTCTCACCCTCATGAGAGCTGGCATGGGATTATAGGTATGAGCCACCAGGCCTGTTTAATATAGCCACTTTGTGTTCCACATGTTGATCTCGGCACTCCCTGTATAGGAGTAAGTGAGACAGACAAAACCTCTCTCTCCGTGAAGCCTATGTTCTGGTAGTAGAGGACAATGAGCAGGGGATAGGAAGTGCTATGGAAGAAGGAAGTGGAGGAAGACTGTGCTAAGGTAGACTGGGGACTGAAATAAGGTGTTCACGGGTGTGTGTGTGTGTGTGTGTGTGTGTGTGTGTGTGGCTCCGTTGGTTTCGGCTAAGACCTAAGTGAGGCTAGACAGTGCTAATTCTCTAGAGGGAAAATAATTTCAGGCTAAGAGAGGGTCAAGTTCAAAGGCCTAGGAACATGCTTCCTATACGTGAAGAGCAACTGATCCTGTGCCTTTGGAGAGAAGTGAGTAAGGAAACGTGGTGGACTTCCTTCTGCCGGGCCTCGGAACCCGCGATGACTTTGGTTTTTTATGGTTTGAAACAGAAAACCTTAAAAGGGTTTTGAACAGTAAGGAGACAATAGCTGGCTCATGGGTTTAAAAATACATGGTTTGTAGACTGGATATAGCGATACATGCCTATAGTCCCAGGCCTCAGGATGCAGAGGCAAGAGGATTATCACATGTTAGAAGCTAGCCTGATCGATACCATAATTCTAGGTCAGCATGGGTGATGTAAGACTTTGTCTCCCAAAACAAACAAGGGGCTGGGGAGACAGCTCAGTTGTCAAAGTGCTTACCTTGCAAGCAAGGGAACCTGAATTTGATCCCCAGAAGTCACATAAAACATGGTGGTACCACAGTGTTTTTGCTGGCCCCACTCACAAGGGGAGGCAAAGACAGATGGATCCCAGGCTCAGGGGCCAGCCAAACTAGCCTACATGGCAAGCTACAGGCCAATGAGTGACCCTGCCTCAAAAAACCAAGGTAGATAGATATTCAAGGTTGAGAGAGAGAGAGAGAGAGAGAGAGAGAGAGAGAGAGAGAGATCAGTCCAAATGGAGTAGTTGAGTCTTGATAGAGCAGATAAGATAAAGAATCTGGATATATTTGGATGGTAGAAGCTACCGATCTTCTGATGTAAATAAGATTTAGAGAAAGATTTTAAACAATGACGTGGTCTTTGGATACAGTAGGTTAAACAATGGTTCTTTTTGTTATTGGGTGTTTTTTTTTTTTTTTTTTGATTTTCGAGACAGGGTTTCTCTGTGGTTTTGGAGCCTGTCCTGGAACTAGCTCTTGTAGACCAGGCTGGTCTCGAACTCACAGAGATCCGCCTGCCTCTGCCTCCCAAGTGCTGGGATTAAAGGCGTGCGCCACTACTGCCTGGCTTTTTTGTTTTGTTTTGTTTTGTTTTGAGACAGTGTTTCTTAGCGTTGCCTTGGCTGTCCTGGAACTCTCTTTGTAGACCAGGTTGGCCTCCAACTCACAGAGGTCCACCTGCCTCTGCCTCCCAAGTGATAGGATTAAAGGCATGGGCCACCACCACCCAGTTTAAACAATGGTTCTTGACCTTAGATAGTAATTTCATATATTTCTAACTAAGTTGGTGTTTACCAAGATGAAGAAACCTGTGAAGAAGAGGAAAGGGTGTGGCATCTGAAATGCATTCTGGATCCTGAGGAGATGCTAAAGTTGAAGGGTGAAGACCTGTATCACAGACACCTTCTCAGGAGTCAGTAGGGATAGCAGTTAAAGCTCTGAATGAGGTCACGTGAGGACTAGGCAGCCTGGAGATCTGAGGCATCCGTATCTCCGGAACAGGGAGATAACCATGGAAAAGAAAAGGCAGGATACCACCTGTGGAAACAAGGGCTCTAGCCAGGACACCTGGCCCAAGTGGAAGCTCCCTAGATGTAGGTGTGAGTAATTTCCCAGGCTTCTTCCCTCCCTCGAGTTGGATGCTGGGGAGTGTGTGTGAAGTTGCGTGTGCATGCATGAGCAGACGTTAGATGTCACACATGACTGGTGCCATAGAGGAGGCAGCATCTCATCTGTGAGCCTGACAGAGGCTGTCCTCTTGTTTTCAGACGAGAAAATAGAAACTAAAAGCCCAGGTGACCTAATCCCAAGGTTCTCTTAGCGACAGGTGGGACTGTCAGAAGGAGGGATCCAGGTCTCTAAGCCTCTACTGAGTCATGCTTAGCTCTCACTGCTCCTGGAGACACACTATGACTGGGTTGCATAGAGATGACTTGAAGTGAGCTTTAAGTTTAGTTTTTAATTTGTGTGCGTGTGTATGTGTGTGTGTGTACGTGTACGTGCAAACGTTCATGTGTGTTTCAGTTCAGGCATGCATGTGGAGGTCAGGGGACAACCATGGACGCTGGTCCTTGCCTTCCACTTTGTTGACTGGCTACCTGGCCCAGGATCTCCTGATCTGGATTCTCAGGCTTTCTGCTTCCCATCCCCCTGGGAAGACACTGAGATTACAGGGTAATACATGGGGATCCGAACTCAGGTCCTCGTGCTCACCTCACGTGGCAAGCAGTCTACCCACACAGTCAAGGCCCCAGGGCAGAGTTTTACAGCTTTTTGTTCCCGGGAGTAGAGTTGCCGATATAATGAACCCCTGAAGGGATCCAGACCTTCCCTGGGAACTGTTTTCTCTGAGCAACAGCTCCATGGAAACAGGAGACTGTATTGGGGGGACTTTCACACTGGGAAGGAAGGGACAGCCATAAATTCTCCTTAAGGATTAACAGGTCATTTCAGAAGCTGTTTGGGTCCTCATTGCCCTCTTCCACTTACTCTGCCAAATAACTGGTCTCATCTCAGTGTCTTGCTAGAAGCGTTATATTCTCCCCAAGCTCATTTTCCTGCCTGGCAGAAGCTGCTTCTGAGCTCAGAGGCCCCGCTGGTCAAGCTTAGCCTTGCCCTGGGCAGAGATAAACAGGCCCAGAATCCATTTCTCAGATTGCAACACCTTGAGTCAGGCGGGGTCGGACAGCTGCTCCCTCCCAGGCGCCCCTTGGCTGTACCTGATAAGGAAGCACATAGCTCATTCCAGAGCACCGTCTTCCAGTACACAAGTATAAACAGACACTCCCAGGCCCCGGTGTTGTCTTAGAGTAAATTATTGACATTCTGAGCCGCTGAAACAGGGGGAAAAGGCGAAAGCAAATCTAACAGATTCAGTGGTAACTTCAGTTTTCTTTAGCTAAACCGCGGGAGAGTTTTTGAGTTTACACAGTCAAGGGCAGGCTCAGGAGTTGCCTAAAGCTCCGGAAGTAGGAAGGAAGGTCAGACTAGGGGAGGTGCATTCACCAAAGAACAACTGGCAAAATACCCAGAGAGAAATGTGTGCCTACTTTTGACCCAGAGAGGGAAAATGGATGTGGTAGCATCCTCAAGAACAAGTAAACAAAATCAATTGCCCCAAAGCAAAGAACTTCCTCCTATAAATGGTATGTAAGTCGTGGGGAAAATGGGCTGCAGGGGCTATGGATAAGGCCAGCGCCAGTCCACAGTAAACCTGGTCATCAGGATTTCCCTTGCCCTCTATCAAAGTCGCTCACAGGTTCTAGCCCTCGGATCTAGGGCTCTCACATCAATCTTTTCCACTGACTCCATCAACCGACTCAAGCAGAGTAAGAGCATCAGAGTCCATATTTTAGAGATGAGAAAATTTGAGACTCAGGGAGGATACAAACAACTTCCTGAGGCATAATTAAAAGCAGGGAGGGGTGGATTTGTCTTAAGTAACCGAGAGAGTTAAAGTCCTTCCTAGGGCTGGGGAGATGGCTCCGCAGTTAGGAAAAGGTGCAGCTCTTGAGCAGGATCTAAGTTTGTTTCCCTGAGGCTCACAGCTGACTGTAACACCAGTTCCAGGGCATCTGATTTTCTTTTCTGGCCACCCAGCTCGGGGTGCACTTTCATTCCTGTGAGCAAAGACTCATATGTGTCAAAGGGAAATAAATGCATCTTTAAGAAAGAAAACTGCTGGCCGGGGTGGCACACGCCTTTAATCCCAGCACTAGGGAGGCAGAGGCAGGCGGATCTCTGTAAGTTCGAGACCAGCCTGGTCCACAAGAGCTAGTTCCAGGACTGGCTCCAAAGCAACACAGAGAAACCCTGTCTCGAAAACAAACAAACAAACAAACAAAAAAAAAACAAAAAAACAAAAAAGGAAAACAAAATAGTTCATAGTAACACCAGGAGTCTCCTTTAGGATGTTCTGTCTGCTGAGACCACTTGAAGGGTTAACATGGGGAGAGAGCAGCCTTGCCACCATCAGTGTGGCCTGCACGTTTCCATTATGAAACACTGCTCTGATTCTTTTGCCGAGTTCTTTGCTCACAGTAGTTCTGTCGGCGAAGAGGGAAGCACCAGGTAGAATTCCTAGGCCCCCACTCCAGGCCTCTCTTCCTTGACCCCCCCCATTTCCTGTTTGTTCTGTACATATGCTGTGGTTTTAGAGACAATAACCATGGGTCCTCTAAGTGCCACTTGGTGTAGGGGGAGCAGAGGGTACATAGTTTCTGCCTTCTTGGTCTAGGACTGTATAAATGTACTAAGAGGCAAGGGGTGGTCAGATAGGTGTTCTGAAATTGAGACTCCTATTGGAATACTGGAGGCAGAGGCTCTCCGACTTTGGCCAGCATCAAAACCATCTGAGGTTGCCCGTTAAAGACAAGGACATTGCGGACTCACCCTGGACCTTCTGACTCAGTCCCCAGGGGCAGTTTCTGGACACCTGTGAGCTTACAAAGCTCTCTAGGTGATTCTGAAGCATTGGGCCATGTGTGAAAACCACTGTCTTAGCAGAGGGGTGGGAGTTCATCAGGCCACGGAGGGTGGGGGAGCCACTCTAGGAGAGCAGGTAGCAGCAGTAACAGCCTAGGGACTCCGGTGTGGACAGTGAGAAAGACAACCCTTAGTTTTTCTTTCCTTCAAAAGAGTGATCAGATAAAGGGGGCTAGAAGTCCTTCCACATGTCTGCTGGTGCATGTGTTGAAGGAGAAGGCAGTGAATCATGCTTTTTCTCCTCAGAACAGAGAATGGAGGTTACAGGGGCTGCTGGGAATGGGGGTGAGGAGTTATTACTAGACTGGCCCACAGTTTCTTTTGGGATGGATGAGAAGTCTCTGGAAATGAACAGTAGTGACAGTTGCACAATAGCTAAGGCTGTTTCGTGCTCTTGCATTGAATATTTAAATATGGTTGTTGCCGGGCGGTGGTGGCGCACGCCTTTAATCCCAGCACTCGGGAGGCAGAGGCAGGCAGATCTCTGTGAGTTCAAGACCAGCCTGGTCTAAAAGAGCTAGTTCCAGGACAGGCTCCAAAACCACAGAGAAACCCTGTCTCGAAAAACCAAAAATAAATAAATAAATAAATAAAATATGGTTGTTGCAATTAAAAAAATAGCTGGCGTATTGAGGGCTAGAGTGATAGGAGCAAAGAATGCTCAACTTTAGCCCATTGCTCTGGTCCCAGAAGTGTGTGTGTGTGTGTGTGTGTGTGTGTGTGTGAGGTTATTAAAGGGGACCCAGCTCACAACACCTGACTTGTCAAAGTACTAGTGTAGTCCCAGGGGAAAGATGATAGCTAAAGCTTTGGAGCCCTGTAGAGCAGTATCTCTCAAACTTCACTGTGAGGGAACCACCTGAGAACTTTGTTCAACTGCCTACGCTAACTGAGTAGGCCGAAGGCTCTTCTAGGGGCTTTTGTTTGTTTGTTTTTCAAGACAGGCCCTGCTTTAGTGGTGTTTCTGACACTCAGGTCATTCTGGGAGGGCTGTGTAAATTTTATCTTCATTCCCACTATATCCTCATGAACTCACAGCCATAAGAACTCAGTGGCACTTAATGTTCATTAAATGAATAAGCAAATACACATGGTTGAAATGGGAGTTTGGAGGGCAGGCCTATCTTTGTTCTGAATTAGGACATATTTAGGGTCCGTCTATCAGTACCACACATTGTGAGTTTAAAACTTACCTCAGATTCTGTAGAACAAGGATGTTGGTACCCAATTATTTCTGTTCTTGCCACCTTGCTGCTTCTACTGCACTCCAGGAATTACTGGTCTTGTGTGGAGGATTAATGAAGCCTGGTTTACAAGCTCTGAGGAAGCCTTGCTGCAGTTTACAATCCCTGCAAACGAATTCTTTCCATCTGAAAAGGAAGTAGAGTGCAGAGAACATGCTGGTATGGGAATTTCCAGATTTGGACGCCAGTCTGAGTAATTGCCACTTTGGCCTCCTCCATATCCAAACAGCCCTTTGTAACATTGTGTGTGAGGGTGGCTCATAAAGCACATGAATGCAATCATACTGCCATTATTTACTACCATCGTTTATGTTGATGGTAACGACACTGGCAGTTGAGCGATGAAGTGGGGGGGGGGTTAGGGGGGAGGGGACAGAGGGATGCAGGCGGGCAGGAGAAAGAGGAACTACATCTCCCAGAACTCCCTGGAGAAATCTACCCCTCGACGACGCCCCGCCCCTTCCCCAGATCCCCGCCCCTCAGATGACGTCACAGAGGTGACATCACGGCGCCTTGAGCGAGGCTCGGGTAGAGAGGCCGACCGTGCTGGAGTCGTCGGCTTGTGGAGGAAGCAGCTGGGAGCTGGCGAGAGCGTGAGCGGGCGGGCAGGCGGACGAGCGAGCGCAGGCGGGGGGGAGCGGCGCACGGCGCGGAGCAGCGCCTGCCCGGGCCGCGGCGGAGCCTCAGCCGGAGGGCAGCCCGAGCGGGCGCCTGGATCCCCGCCCCCACTCGGCGGGGCAGTGCCCGGTGTTCCCCCGTGCGGGGGGCGGCGGCGGCTGAGCGGACCCCACGGGACCGCGCGGGTGTTGCCACCTCGGCCGAGGAGCCGGCGCGGCCGCGGGACCCTGCGAGCTGGGCCCGGGGCCCGTGACAGACGGGCCAAGGAGGGGAGAGAGGCGGCGGCGGCGCAGGCGACGGGGAGGCAGCGGCGGCGGCGACAACATGTCATCCCCCAGTCCCGGCAAGAGGCGGATGGACACGGACGTAGTCAAGCTGTATCCTTCATGGAGGGGAATTCGGACTGCGTGTGGGGCGGGTAGGGGTGCCCAGGCGAGGGCTTCGGGGCACTCCAGGCCACTGGCCGCGCCTCCCCTCCTTTCCCCGGTGCCTACGGCGGCCCCTTAGCACCTCCCCGAAGCCGAGGGCTTTTTCAGGTCCCCTTTATCTGCAGCCCCCCGAGATGTGCGTTGCTCCTCGCTCTCCCTGCACCCCCCGGAGCCCGTGACTTTTCCTCCACGACGTTTGGATTCCTAAGACGGCCCTTTCTTGGGGGGTGGGGTGGCTAACTAGCCACCTCCTTCGTCACCGGGAGCTCATCTTCAGGGTCTTTGCTTCCTGTTTGCTAGCTTTGGATTTATGGACTCATGATAGAAATTTCCTGAGAGGGAAACCTTTCTTCTTATTCTTTTTTCTTTTTTTCCTGAGGTGTCCGGGTTCCTTCCACTCACAGTGCTGTTTAAACTGGGGTAACTCAATCGACCTTCTTTATCCCTAATTCCTTTCTATATTAGGAAGAGAGTAGTCTGCTCAGGCCCCTCTTGTAATAAAGAGCTCCGTGTGTTTTAAATCAGACACTCTTGTTAAGCCTTCTGGTCTGGAGAACGTCCCTGTTTTTCTCTCGACTGACAAAGCCTATCCCACTCGTAGTGCGTGCAGTGAGGACCCCCAGGCCCTCTTAGCAGGCAGGCCACCCTCCTCCATATTGTGGATCTGACAGCTGGGAGGAAGGAGAGAAAGGGGAGCTCCTGAACAAAATAGCCCCTGTCCTAGCCACTTGAGCAAAACTCCCTCTGTGAGAGTACGGTTCTTGGGGACTGCTTGCCCTGATCTGGGCCGAGTGGCATCTTTTATTTTCTATCCCCTTCCCCCAACTTTATATGTGCACCCGAGGTTGCAGTGGGCGAACTGTAACCGATAAGTCTTCCAGGCAGTGGTTTTGGTTGGAATCCAGACTGATTATTTCATGACTAGCTAGAGAAATTCGCGAAGGTTCCTGAGACAAATCGAGTATTTAAGAAATGTTTTTTATTTTTTGAGGGCCAATGGGGGGGGGCGAGAAGCTGGTGTTCTAAATAGCTAATCCCTCGGGGGAAGGTGAAAGGCTGTTAAAAAGAGTCCTGTCTCCTGTTTCTCTTTCTGCCTAGCCCCCATCCCCCACCGTTTCCCCCTGTTGCAGGATTTTGTTTATATAACTCAAGTTGTTTGGCTAGATTCTTCAGGTGAATTCCTTCTTTAATTTGTTACTGTTTTTGGTTGTTTTTACCTTTTCGAGCGATCCGTGGTGGTTGGCAGAAACTCAGTTATGGAATTTGCTGAAGTTTTTTAAAAAGTAGTTTTTGCATAGGATTTTAATTTGGGGGATGGGAGAGGAAGTTGCCTAGGCAAGAGTTGTGTGTTTTTTTTTTAATCTTTTTTTCTGTCCAATCCATCTTTTCAGTAATAAGACCTCGTGTTTTTCTCCTTTGCCAGGGGCTAGACATTAAGAATACTGAATACTGGGTAAACTCTGAAGTTTGAGGGTTGGGGGAAAGGGTAGTAGGAGGGATCAGAGCAGCCAGTAATAAAGGGTAATATGCCAGATACACCTAGGCACAAGTGAAATCAACTCTTTATGAGCCGTTTGTGGCTGATTGCTTTTTAAATCTGTGAATGATACCAGGAATGTTGGCTTTTCCTAAGACCACAGGAAAACTTGTAACTATGGCTGTGTGTACATTTTACACAAAGCAGTTTGAGGCTTTATTTTTGTTTAGAAACTAGGAAATGACATGGTGGCAGACTCAGAAGTTATTATTGACTTGAATTGAGAGTTGACTGTCACACCTAATGTGAATTTCACCCTAATATATAATTGGGATGGGGGGAATCCAGCTGTTTTTGATCGATGTCAGTTCCTCGAATTATGTTCATACATAGATTTCCTAAAGACTGAGGATAAAGATCGAGGCCCAGCTTGACCTGATGCCTTTGCCATACACTGCCTTTTGTTCACGTAGTAGTTGTGGCATCTAGAATGATTACCGCATTTAGGAGTCCGGGTGTGTGTGGGGGGTGGCGGGTGTGGGGGGTGGTGAGGGAGAGGGAAACAGACAAAGAACAGCAGGGTGTCTCTTTTCCCCTCTCCCTAAGTGGCTTATTTCATAGCTTATTTTTAGTAGAAGATGAAGAAAGGCAAAGATGCCTTGGCTTCTGTGCTTTCCCCAACCTTCCCTTTGCTGACAAAAGAAAGCAGGGCTCTTTAAAATCGTCGCTCTCTGAGATAAGAGGGTAGCAGTTTTGATTTGAAAGCTAGAGGTTATCTCTGCCTCGTTTATTTTCTGGTTTCATGTCGTTTGGAAGTTAAAAATTTTCGAATTTCCTTTTGTGTGTTGGTGTGTGTCGTGGAGGATTTTATGCCCTCCTTTCTCAGTTGAATTCCCATCAGTAGGCCCAAGTGGAGTTTACAGTCTTGGGGTAAGGTATACTTAGTGAAAAATTGAAGAGCAGATTCCCCAGCCTCCTGCTGAGATGAGTGCAATTGCTTGTCAGTGCGAGGGTTAACCACGAAGATGGTGGTAAGGAAGTGGAAGGAGGTCTAAAGGAATGTATAGCACTTCTTGTCCCTGGATGATTTCTTTGGTGTGGAGGCTAATAGCCGGTTTCATCGAAGTCTCCTGTTTCAGCCCATTTTTGGCTGTCTCTGGGCGTAATTATACCACAAGGATTTACTGCCTGGCAGGGAACCTATATAGTAGGAAAGTAGCGGTGTGGGGGTAGGGAGGGAAGAGGACGTGTGACTAATTGGTCGCTGCTTTCCACCACCTATCTAGATACCGTCTCTCCGGAGTCTGATTTTTCTTTTGTGACTGGTTGGTAAGAGAGCTGACTCCCAAGTTATGCAGGGAGTGAGTGTTTTGCACCAGTGCACTTAATCTGCTGGGCGATTATGCTCTGAAACTCTGACTCATTCATTGTTTCTCTTCTGAGCCTCAGCTGAGGGTTGTGCAAACCTCCACAGGAGCCGAGAAACTGATTTACATGACTTTTGGACGCTGTGGAATCAAAGCCCTTGTCCTTAGCCTCGGTCCGGTGGAATGGTCGTGGATAGTGCAGCCATTTGCTTGCCAGAGTCAGGGAGATTGCCAGCCTGAGAGCAGCCCAGAATCACCAACCTTTGAGGTTTCCCTCGGCAACCACTGATTATTTAGATTGTCTGAGACCTGGGACTCTGGTGACCTTAAGCCTGATTTGCCCTAAAGGAATATTGGTAGAAGTTCTCCCCGGTGGAGGAACAAACAGCTCAGGTTACCCGGGTTTCCTTGTTGGTGGGGGTGACTGTCTCGCCCTGTTGCACAGCCCTGGTGAGCCTTTTATCTGTGAACCAGTGCCCCTGCTGAAGGCTAGAACTGCTTGTTTTGGAAAAGCATATGCAGGCAAAAGGCCGTAGGCACAGCTCCTTGCAGCTCATTGGCTGCTCTGTTACTACCCGGAAAAGGAGGAGGGGTGGAGCTACCAAACAGCTGATGGGAGTGTGTGACAAGAGTGTGTTTACATACAAAAGAGGTGGGGGCTGGGGAGGCCTTGTGAGCTGCTCACAAGACCAAGTGTATTTTCGAGCAGGAAAAAACCCTGTACTCTTATTAAGATTCAAGAAAATTAAACTAGAAAACGGGATCTTATCATAATGGGTACTTGGCTCACCCTGCTGTTGCTGTAATATCTGGAAATTACAGAATACTGAGTTTTCAGAGACTGTCTTTTCCAGAAGGATTTTGGTAACAAGACAGGTTATGATGTTTTAAATAAAGGTGTGGTGGAAATGGACCTCCAAAGCTGAAAGCCTGGTGGGTTTGCAGCCCTGAGAGATTATCCAGAAATTTTCTGTAGTAAGTTTGAACCCTTAAATATTTGTGCCCCCTATTTGTGTCAGGCACTGTGTGTCTGTGGAGAAATAGTGAAAAGATGAGTGGTGGACATAGTGTTTATGGGATTAGTTATTGTTCCGTTAAGCCGGGAAGGACAGCATGTCAGATCAGCATTGTGTGTTAGCATCTTGCTTTTTAGAATATTTTGTATTTTCAAAATTAATTTTTTTCCTTCCTTTTTTTTTTTCTTTTTTTCTTTTTCTTTTTTTTTTGCCAGGCATGGTGGTGTCTCACACCTTTAATTCCAATGATTGGGAGGCAAAGGCAGGTGGGTGTCTTTGAGGTCAAGGATAGTTAGGCCTTCATAAAGACTTTGTCTCAAATAACCAAACCTGGTTTCTTTTTTATAAAATTGAAAAGTATTTCTCATATATCTCAATGCCTTTTTTTAAAAAGTAGGCATTAGAACAAAAGCAAGCATGAAATCTGAAGGCATTTATCATTGACTTTAACTTTGATGTTTTGCTGTTAATCAGCAGTTATTCTATCCCCAAGTTAGGCATTGTTACTGTTTAATTTGTGTTCAAAGTATGGACAATCTTTTAACTAGCCCCAGTGTCCATTGGCAGCCCGTGGTTGACCTCTTTTTCCTGTGGCCTCTCAGTGAGTTGGTAAGATGAAAGTTAGAACAGTTTCATAGTCTTAAAGCTCAAAGTTAAAGATTTGGCAATTCCCAGATTTTTGAATTTGTCTTCCTTGTGTAGATTTTGGTGGCAAATAGATCATTATAATAACACTTTGATAAAGCAGAAATTTGTATGATTTTTGCAGTGAAGGTGTAGTGGAACAGGCCTAAAAGGTGGTTGTTTTTTGTTTTTTTCGCTAGCTTTGGAGCCTATTCTGGAACTTGCTCTGCAGACCAGGCTAGCCTCGAACTGAGTGCTGGGATTAAAGGCATGTGCCACCACTGTCGGGCAAAGTTCAACTTTTAGAAGGGAAAAATCTTGTGTAGGTGTGATCTGTAAGAGACCTTTCTCTGTGCAAACATTAAGACGACCTAGGTTTGTTGGTTGGGGTAGTGCAACTACCCAGTACCTTGTATGGTGTTTATACATACATGCAGTTGGTATCCTGTTCTGTGTTCACAGATTGATGGTTCCAAGAAACATGGTTTTTAGACATGCAATTCAGATCTTACAATGCTTACAGTGTAGTAGCTTTTCCCCTGGAGATCCAGAGAGACTGTGTTTTAATAAAATACTTTAATGAAAGACTTAGTTGGGTTTTGAAAGTGTTATAATAAAGTAATTGGAGAAAATACAGGTTACAAAAAAGAAAAGAAAACAGCCACTCATAATCTTATCCTTTAAGTAATAGTTCTCAAACTTGAGTGTGATCTTAATTACTTGGAGGGTTTGTTAAAACTGGTTCTGGATCCTGCCCCTGTACTTCCTGCTTCAGGAGGTCCAGAGAAGGGTCCAGGAATGAGAGATGCTGATGTTCCAGTGACTGGCATAGAAATCATCCTTAAATGCTAGCCTGTTGGTGTTTCCCTGTGGTGTGTTCTCCCCAGGATTTATTGTCCATATTATACTTACCTGCTTTGTTTTTGCTTCATATTTTTGTAAATGCTTTCTCCTGTTAAAAATACTGGATATAGCTAGTGTATTGAAACACACCTATTAATCCCAGGATTCCAGACATAAAGGCAGGTGATTCTCAGAAATTTGAGGCCAGTCTGGGCTATATAAAATGATAGTAAGATTTTATCCCAATCTCAACCCCTCTCTGGGGCGGGGGGGGGGGGGGAATATCTGAGGCTGCAGGTGATAGATTGTTGGCCAGCACACATACAAGCTCCTGCTTGTGATCTAGAAACCAAAAGTATCCAGAAAGGGGAAAGAGTAGACAGAATGCATAGCTTCTGTTATTGTACTGTGTCACTCATGGTTGTGCCCCCTCCCCACCCTTGTCATATGCTTTTTAGTTTTCCTTACCAGCTTCACGTTTGGCCTTGGCTTTTACAAGTGTAGAAGGAAGTGTGTGCATATGTATGCATATAGGATGTCCATGAGTATTTTGTTCTTATATCCATTAATCTTTTGTAGTTTCTTTTCTTTCCTTTCTTTTTTTTTTTTTAAATATTTATTTATTATGTATACAGTATTCTGTGTGTGTGTACGCCTGCAGGCCAGAAGAGGGCACCAGACTCCATTACAGATGGTTGTGAGCCACCATGTGGTTGCTGGGAATTGAACTCAGGACCTTTGGAAGAGCAGGCAATGCTCTTAACCTCTGAGCCATCTCTCCAGCCCTTCCTTCCTTCCTTCCTTCCTTCCTTCCTTCCTTCCTTCCTTCCTTCCTTCCTTCCTTCCTTCCTTCCTTCCTTTTCTTTCTCTTTTCTTTCTTTCTTGAGGCAGGGTTCCCTGTGTAGCAGCCCTGTCTGTTCTGTAGACCATGTAGACCAGGCTGGAATGCTGGGATTAAAGGTGTGCACCATTACTGCCCGGCATAGCCTTTGGTGTTTTGATACATGGTCTTGGCTATGAAGCATAGAATGGTCTCTTACTTGAGATCCTGCTGCCTCTGAGTGCTAGGAAACTACCTATTTAAAAGTGATAGATGTGGTAAGTTTTGTGCTCTTAACATATTATCCATGACACCTGTCACCACAATCAAAAAGAAACAGATTCATCTTCCCCCAAACTTTCTTTGTGACAGGGTTTCACATAGTCCAGGTTAGTTTTGATCTCCTGATTCTCTTCTACTGCCCAAGTGTCCAAAGTTTCTTTATGTTAATTTGTATTTCTTCCCTCCTCTCAGCCTTTGGTCGGATTTCTATCCCTAGATGATTTTCTGTTTTCTAGAATTACATACGAATGGAATCATAGAGTGTGTGTCCCTTTTACGCGTAGTCCTTCATTGGTCATAATTTTGAAGTTCATTGTGTGTTCTTAGGTTGCTGAGCAGTATTTAATTGCGGGGATGTGCTGTAGCTTAGAAGTTTGTGTATTTGCTGTCATCATGTGTGTACAGAACTAGGCATTGGGCTCAGGGCCCTGTGTAAGTTAGGCAAGGTCTGTCATACTGTACTTCTCCCCAGACCTTTATGTTGTTTTTAGATGTTTAGATAACTCCTGTTTTTTAATTGCCTCTACCTGTGTGTGTGTGTGGGGGGGGTTGTCAGACCATTTGTGGCAATCAGTCCTCTTTTTTTTTTTTTGGTTTTTCCAACATGTGGGTACTGGGAATTAACTCAAGTGTTAGTCTTGGTGGCAAGTGCCTTCACCTGCTGAGCCAGCCGCCTGCCCACCCAGAGTTTTGCTGTGTAGTCCTTGACGTCCTGGAACTCTGTAGACCAGGCTAGCCTCAAAATCACAGATCCAACTACCAGGGCAGAATGTGGGGATTAAAGGCTGCCTCTGTCTGCTGAGCCATCTTGACTTTAAATTTTCAGCCAGTCTTACTAAGTTATCTAATCTGGGCTGGGCAATGATAGCACTTACAAGGCAGACGGGATCTCTGTGAGTTTAAGACCAGCCTGGTCTACAGAGCGAGTTCCAGGACAGGATTCAAAGCTACAGAGAAACCCTGTCTTGGGGGTGGGTGGGAATGGTTATCAAGTCTGATCTTGAATCTGTAGCCTATGCAGGCCTTGAATTTAAAATCTTTCCTCCCCAGTTTATCAAAATAGGATTACAGGCATATACTGTAAGCCTGGTAGAATTTACATCGTGATGCTTGGGTTAGTTCAAGTTGTAAGTTAGGTGGCTGTGAGCTTTTATATGGATATGTGCTTTCTTTAGACTAAGAAATACTTGCCTCATGAGGTAGGTAGGTGATTAACACTCTGCTTGAGACAGGAGCTCAGTCAGTATCCCGTGCCCTGCTTCTGGGATTGAAGGTTGTACCACTTTGCAAGGCTCTGTTTTATTTTTTAGAAGATAATTTGAATATAGTTTTCACTACTTTTATACACAGGTAAAACTGATGCAACCGTTTGTTTCATTTGGGTGTTTTAAAGGACTCACATTAAATAACACCCTCCTAAAGCACTGGTTCCTAGCCCTACTGTCAAAGCTGGTGTGACAGATCTCTCCCCCATTTGAAATTGGTGCTTCAAGGATTAGCAGATGGCTTGGGGTAAAACGTATGAGAATCAAAGAGTTCTGATTCATAGAACCAATTAAAAGCAGGAATCTGTACCCTGTGCCCTGTGACAAGTAGGAAGTGACACCTGGAGAACCCTTGGAAGACATAGGTGAGGTAGTCTGGTGTACAACAGCGCCTGACTCAAAGTAGAAGGCAAAGTCTAGTAGCTTAGGTTGTCCTCTTGCGTGTCCACCCACACTCACATACGTGCACACTCACATACATGCATACTTAAACACATACACTATATATTCTTTTTTATTTATTTATTTATTTTTTAAATATTTATTTATTTATTTATTATGTATACAATATTCTGTCTGTATGCCTGAAGGCCAGAAGAGGGTGCCAGACCTCTTTACAGATGGTTGTGAGGTGAGCCACCATGTGGTTGCTGGGAATTGAACTCAGGACCTTTGGAAGAGCAGGCAATGCTCTTAACCACTGAGCCATCTCTCCAGCCCCCAACACTATATATTCTTGTTCATATGAAGATTGAAAAAGGAAAGTGAATGAAGTTTTTTTTTTTTATGGTTATAACTTTTGCACTTGCTGATGAGACATTTACAAGGTCGGCACACCAGGCAGTGGTGGTGCACACCTGTAATCCATCACTGGGGAGGCAGAGGCAGGATGGTCTCTTATGGGTTCGAGGCCAGCCTGGTCCACAAAGTGAGTTCCAGGACAAGCCAGGACTACATAGAGAGATCAACAAGTGCAATATGGTTAAGATATATTATCTTGTTTGTTTTGTTTTTGTTTTTTGAGACAAGGTGTTTCTCTGGCTTTGGAATCTGTTCTGGAACTAGCTCTAGTAGACTAGGCTGGCCTTGAACTCACAGAGGTCTGCCTGCTACCTCCCAAGTGCTGGGATTAAAATTGTATGCCACCACTGTCCGGTTTAAGATGTATTAACTTATTTTTTTTTTTTTTTTGGTTTTTCGAGGCAGGATTTCTCTGTAGCTTTGGAGCCTGTCCTGGAACTCCCTTTGTAGACCAGGCTGGCCTCGAACTCACAGAGATCCACCTGCCTCTGCCTCCCGAGTGCTGGGATTACAGGCGTGAGCCACCACTGCCCGGCAATTTATGGTTTTATATTGCTGCATTTTGAGGATTTTTCAGCCAGTCTTTGACAGATTATCTTGTGTGTATGTGACAGGTATAATTACATGCCTGGTGCCCAGAGAGGTCAGAAGAGGTGTTGCATCTATGGAACTGGAGTTACAGATGGGTGTGAGCCTCTCTGTGGGTATGGGAACCCAACCCAGGTCTTCTGTATGAGCCAACTTTCCAGCATGGTGCCCCCGCGCCCCCAATCTGAGTCCAGAACTATAAACGAATTAGTAAGTCTCCTTGGTAACAGTGCTTGGAAAATAAAATTTGCAAAGGAAAAAATCTAGATTTGGTTTTTTTCATTAACCAATGGCCATTTTTTGCATGGCTTTACGTTTGTTTGTTTGCATGGCCTTAGGTTCTCACTGCTGTGAATTGATAGTCAGATCAGATCACTAATCCAAAGTAGAGAATTCCCTCAGAAATCATCCCATAATGCAGATTTTGTTCAGTCTATATCTCTAGTATAAATTAAATTTATATTAAATTAGACTTATACTAAAGTGGATGAACATAGGAAAATGTCATTTTATGATGAGTTTTAGCTTTATATTGGTAATATACTTAGTATATATTTATGTAGGAATGTTTTAAAAATACTGTTCCTGTTCAGAACATGGAAGTGTAAAGATACTATGTGAATCATAGCATATGTACTCCTTATATTTATTTTTATTTTATGTGTAATGAATGTTTTGCCTATATGTATGTCTGTGTACTGAATGAGGGCATGGGCCTGTGGAAGTCAAAAGAAGGTTTTGGATCCTCTAAAACTGAAGTTATAAATGGCTGGTTGCCCCTGTAAGGATGTTGTCTAATTCTGTCACCTGAGTGCTGGGATTAAATGCTTGTTCCACCACACCTGGTGATCTCTCTCTGTCTATATGGGGTTTGTCTGCTTATGTGTCTGTGTACCACATGGCTTGCAGAACCCACAGAGGTTAGAATACAGCGTTCAATCCCCGAATCTGGAGTTACAGGTGAGCCCTCATGGGGTGAGCCTTCATATGGATATTGGGATTTAAACCCTGGTCCTCTGGAAGTACTCTTAACTATTTAGCCCTGTCTAAATCCCACCTCCCTTTGTTTTTAAGTTGACTGGTTTTTACATGTATTTGTGTATGAATATTGGGTACATATGTAACTCCCCCCCCCCCCCCCCCCCCCCCCCCCCCCCCCCCCCCCCCCCCCCCCCCCCCCCCCCCGCGACAAGGTTTCTCTGTAGCTTTGGAGCCTGTCCTGGAGCTAGCTCTGTAGACCAGACTGGCCTCGAACTCTGAGAGATCCCTCTGCCTCTGCCTCCTGGGTGCTGGGATTAAAGGCGTGCCCAGACACAGAAGAAGCAAGATGTGACTGCTTCGCTGAAAAATGTACCGAGCCACTTGGCTAACACAGATAAGAATAGTGGTGGCAGAGAAACCCTGTCTGGGGGGGGGGGGGGGAATAATGGGCTAATATAAGAGTTAATAAGAAGCCTGACCTAATGGGCCAATCAGTTTATAGTTAATGTAGACCTATGTGTGATTTCTTTGGAACTTAACGACTGCGGGAACCTGGCAGGACAGAAACCCCAACAACATAGTAGTTTACAACTTTGGTATTTATCTTTTGAAGGAGAGAAACATCAGGGAAACCTTTGATTTTCTTAACTACATTAAAGTCAGTGGATTGCACCTTGACACCTTAATTTTGTGTGTATTGTTGAGATCCAGTATTGAGAGTTGAAACAATGTAGCCCGTCCTGGTCTGGAACTGTGGTTCAGACTGGTTTCTAGCTTTTAGTGATCCTCTTGCCTCAGACTTGTGAGTGCTTGGGTTACAAATCTGAGCTGTTCTATCAGGCTGCTGCTGCTGCTGATTCTGACTCTTACTTCATTTTGAATCAGAGTCTCATGTTAGTCCAGACTGACCTGGAACTTGCTCTCTGCTGGCCTGGCCTTGACCTCACAGTCTTCTTTCTCTTCAGCATTTCAAAGTGCTGGAATTTATGGGTTCAAGTCCAATGGTATTGTTTGTTATTCCTTAGAGCAGTGGTTCTCAACCTTCTTCCTAATGCTTCTGCCCTTTAATACAGTCCTCATGTGGTGATCCCCAACCATAAAATTATTTTCATTGCAAGCAACCCTGTCTCGAAAAACCAAGAAAGAAAAAAAAATATTTTCATTGCTACTTCACAAGTGTAATTTTTGTTGCTGTTATGAATCATAGTGTAGGTACCTGATGTGCAGGACATCTGATATACGACCCCTGCAAAAGGGTCATTCAATCCCCAAAGGGATTGTGAGTCAAAGGGCCGAGAATTACTGCCTTAGGCGTTTTTGTCTTTGGTGAAGAAACCTTTAAAAGTTAGTTTTTGTAGTAAGATTCATGTGTTTGATATCCAGAAGCTGAAGACCAGTTTTCTTTTTCTTTAATACCCAGTACAATGCCAGACAAGGCTGAGGATGTAATCTCAGTGCCCTTAATACAATTCTTCGCATTACAAATAAAAAGAACTATCTACTTGTGCTTGGTGATTCCACAGCTGCATCCCAGCCCCTCCTCTCCACTATTTTAGTGACCTAGTGTACTATGCTGAAGCCTTGAACTAGTTTATATTAATTTAAAGGCACGAATGTCGTTCTGCTTACTTAACGGGAAGTAGAATTAGAAGTTTTATTTTTATAGAAACAAATTAGTAGTGTATGACTTGTATGCTTTAAAATAGGAGCCTATTTTGCGGCTGAGTGAATTGGATATACAATGGTTTTATTCTGCCCGTTATGGCTATTTTATTTTTTCAGTGTTATTCAAGTGTTTTGTCAGCTCTGATGAAGTTCTGTTTACATCTGGTAAGTCAGTTTCAGCAGCTAATTATACTCACATAGTTACGCATGATTTTGTACTTGGAAACCTGCACTACATACAAGGGCATTATAAAACACGCAGGTCTTTTCTGCAAATAAGGATTTTTGAGTAGACATTAATGATTATATCCTCTAGGCAATGCTACTTTGGTCTTAAGTAGCAGTTTAAGGAAGTACTAATGCTTTGATATATGCTTTCATAGTAAGAAATAAGCTGGAAATTTGTTGTACTGAGACAGTCAACCTAGGTAGCTCTGTCTGGCCCGAAACTGTAGAATAGGCTCACTTTGAACATAAAGAAATCTTTTTCCTAAGTCTCCTGATTGGTGGAGTGATAGATCTGTTCGACTGCTTCTGCTTAGAAAGGTTTTCCTGAGCCAGGCAGGCTCCAGAGCTACAGAGAAACCCTGTCTCGAAAATCCAAAAAAAAAAAAGAGAGAAAAAGAGGGGGGGGGGGTTCCTATGTAGCCCTGGCTGACCCTGAAACTGCAATCTCCTACCTCAGTTGTCCCAGAACTAAGATTACAAGTATAATAAACTTCTATGCTTTTTGTTTCTGTTAGTGTGTTTTGTTTTGTTTTTGAGACAGGGTTTCTCTGTAACAGCTGTGGATATTCTGGAACTTGTTGGCCAGGATATTGAGTAGACCAAGCTAACATCAAACTCATAGAGATCCATCTGCCTCTGCCTTCCAAGTGCTGGGGTCAAATATGTGAACCATCCACTTGGCACATTTGACTTTTTATTTTTTAGTTTATTTGAATTTTTTTGGTTTTGTTGGTACAGGGTTTCTCTGTAGCTTTGGAGTCTGTCCTGGAATTAGCTTTTGTAGACCAGGCTGGCCTCGAACTCACAGAGATCCTCTTGCCTCTGCCTCCCGAGTGCTGGGATTAAAGGAGTATGCCACCACCGTCCGACTTTTTATTTTTTATTTATTTATTAGACATGGTTTCTCCCTGTAACAGCCCAGCTGTCCTGGAACTAGACTGGCCTTGAACTCACAGAGATCTGTCTGTCTCTGCCCCCTGAGTGCTGGGATTAAAAGCCTGTGCCACCACCACCTGGCCCACATTTGAACTTGGAATTAAGAGCAAATTATTACTTTTTAGATAACCAAGATACAAGTGATGTGATCTAAGAACACAGCTTCGGGGGATTTGTTTAGCCATTATTATGACCGATTCAACTTTTATCTGTTTTTAGATAGATAATGTGAAAAGATACATTTAGAATAGGTTGCGCCACCGTGCCTATCATTTGGGTGTTTTTTATTTTGCTGATGCTTTTGTTGTTTTGTTCTTTCTGGGAAGTAGATGGTTTTGTTACATAAGTCTTAATGTATATGCATCGTTGAGCGGACTGTGTTTATTATTGAAGCTATTGGATAAGTATAGCTGTTGGAAAAGTAAGATATTATAATGTGGTCATATCCATTTGGTTTCTTGTCTGAAATGCTGAGTTTCTTTCACCTGCCATTCTTAAAGAAGGATAGAAATGCAATGTTGTAGCAGCACCTCACTAGTTTTGAGTGTAGGACAAATTTGAGACTAAAATACTCAGAACTCTTTAGGACACCTGTGTTTCTGTGCAGTCTGTGGGTCAGAAGTGTAACCAGCAGCTCACTGGCTCAGTAACTCTGCCGGTGTATTTTTAGATCTTTGTATTTAAAAATACACACACCTGGCTGTCACATAGGTGCTGAGTGTCAGCTGTGTGACATTTTAGGTCTTCTTGCTGGCTTGTTGACACTGGGCTGGCATTCAGCTTGTTTTTTTGCACCTCTGCTTCCTTTCCGCACCTTAGATTTGAGTGCTGTAAACTATGATCCACTTTCGGTAAACAGAACTAGTACTCTTTTATTGTTTCCTATAGCCTAGGTTGTCTTGGAACTTTACTATGTAGGCTCCTTGTTTTCTTTTTGGTTAGATTTTTTTTAATTATTGATTTTAATTGAGCTCTACATTTTTCTCTTCTCCCCTCCCCTTCAATCCCCTCCCATGGTCCCCATGCTCCCAATTTACTCAGGAGATCTTGTCTTTCTCTACTTCCCATGTAGATCCATGTATGTCTCTCTTAGGGTCCTCATTGTTATCTTGTTTTTTTTTTTTTTTTTTTTTGAGACAGGGTTTCTCTGTGTAGCTCTGGCTGTCCTGGAACTAGCTCCTACAGACCAGGCTAGCCCCGAACTTACATAGATCCATCTGTATCTGCCTCCCGGCTGCTGGGATTAAAGGCGTGCACCACCACTGCTAGGTCCTCCTTGTTTCTTTATATAGAACAAAATGACTTCAACCTCTTGATCTGTCTGTTGGAACTTCATGAGTGCTGGATTATAGCTCAAGTCACCATGACTGACAAAAGTATTAAATGTGAAAGTACTCTCCTTCCTTCCTTCCTCCCTCCCTCCCTCCCTCCCTCCCTCCCTCCCTCCCTGCCTTCTTTTCTCTTTTTTCCTATTTTTTTCTTTCCTATTTCTTTTTTTTTTTCTTTCCTATTTCTTATGGGTGTCAAATCCCCTGGAATTGGAGTTAGAGATAGTTGTGAGCTGCCATGTGGATGCTGGGATTGAACCCAGGTCCTCTGGAAGAGGGTTGGTACTCTTAATCACTAAGCCATCTTTCCAGCCAAACACACATGTTTTTAATTTTTCATGTTTGCTTTGTTGATGTAGTTTTTTTGAGACAGGGTCTCATGTAGCTGACCTGGAACTGCCCCCCCCCCCCCCTTGAGACAGGGTTTCTCTGTAGCTTTGGAGACTGTCCTGGAACTAGTTCTTGCAGGCTATGCTGTCCTTCAAGTCACAGAGATCCACCTGCCTCTGTGCTGGGAGTAGTGTGCCACTACTGCCTGGCTGGAATTGTTTACAGCTGAGATTAGCTTTGAATGTTGAGGTTAAGATCTCTTGCTTCTGCCTCTTAAGTGCTGAGATGACTATGTACCATGAAGCCTGCCCTTGACCTCAAACATCTGCATTGAGTCTTCCTGAATGCTGGTATTGTGGGTGTGTCAACATACCTGTGTAAGTTGTTTCTAGAGCGAGTGACTAAATGCTCCACTGTTGACCTATGCCGTCTTTAATTGGTCCTTAATTTCCTTATGCTTATTGTGTATTACAGTATTTTACTTAGTATTCTGTTTTGCCTTTTTTTAAAGTTTTTTTTAAGTGTTTTGCTAGTATGTGTCTGTGCTTGCAGTGCCCTCATAGACCAGAAGAGGGTGTTGGATCTTGTGGGGCTAGAGATAACAGATGGTTGTGAACTACCATGTCATGTGCTGGGAATTGAACCTGTGCAAGACCAACAAGTGTTCTTTTTTTTTTTTTTTTTTGTATTTTGGGTTTTTTTTGTTTTGTTTTGTTTTTCGAGACAGGGTTTCTCTGTGGTTTTGGAGCCTGTCCTGGAACTAGCTCTGTAGGTCAGGCTGGTCTCGAACTCACAGAGATCCGCCTGCCTCTGCCTCCCGAGTGCTGGGATTAAAGGCGTGCGCCACCATCGCCCTGCTTATGTTGTGAATTCCAAGCCAGTTTGGACTACAAGTGTTCTTAACAGCTGACCACTGACCATCTCTTTACCCCTCCCTTCATTCTCGTAGCGTCATTGGTTTTTGGATGTTAGGGTATACTTTTTGTGTGTTAAAAATCCAGACTTTAGTTTCTTTTCTTTTCTTTTCTTTTTTTTTTTTTTTTTTTTTGGTTTTTCGAGACAGGGTTTCTCTGTGGTTTTGGAGCCTGTCCTGGAACTAGCTCTTGTAGACCCTTAAAAGAGCTAAGGGTCTTGTTAGCTCCAGAGTTACTACTGGGGTTTCTCTTTTGAGACAGGGTCCCTCATTATGTAGCCCTGGCTGGTATGAAACTTACTATGCAGGTCAGGCTACTTTTATTTTATTTTATTTTTTATTTTTCGAGGCAGGGTTTCTCTGTGTAGTCCTGGCTATCCTGGAACTCACTATGTAGACCAGGCTGACTTTGAACTCATGATCCACCTGCCTCGTCCCCTGACTGCTGGGATTAAGGGCGTGAGCTACTCTGCTTAGCCCCATTGCTACTTTATGCACAGCATTTGTGACTATCTACGTGTAATGAATGCATTTGTGTATGAACTGCCCCTGAATTCTAATACTTTAGATAGTGGTTTCTGTTTCAAGATTTATTGCTAGGTATTTGTTTTGTTTGGTATTGGCAGTTAACCTACAGCCTTGCACATGCTAACTGATGATTTCTGTACCACAGAGGTATGTTCTTGCCCATAAGTACAGCGCCTTTCCCGGCTCTATATGTCCGTGCATGCTCAGTTAAAGGAAAACACAGTTGTGCTCCTTAGGTCATTAATAATTCAGTTCTATTTTGGTGTGTGTGTGTGTGTGCATGCATGCACGCTTTGCTCTGCCAAAACTAGCTTTTAGCTTCTGATCCTCCTGTCTCCATGTTCTAAGAACTGGGATTATATTGGTAAATGTTTAATCAGTTGGCCCTTCTAAGGTTCCATTACACACATTGCTTGAAGTTGCTTTGGGGATCCCCAAGGCATTTTATCCACAATCCAGAACTTGATAATAATGTTAATTCATTGATTGCCCTTTGTGCTTTATTTACATTTATACCAAGGGTGCAAAACCAATGGCAGGACCTTAATGTGCCCAGATCATGTTAGCAGTTGTGCGCTTTCACATGTGTTGCAGGTTTAGAGGGCAGTTTGGCTGGGTCTGGAGTACAGGTTTGCAATCACAACTGCTCAGGAAGACAGGTGGGTCTTTGTGTGCTTCCATTGGCCTACAGCCTGTCTCCACCCATAGACAGAGGATAGCCTAGTGTAGAACACTTGCTTAATATACACAACTTCTGCTGAAAAGAATGAGTGCTTCCCTGAAAGCTTGCCCTTGCATAGGATATGATTAAAGGTGGCTCAGCAGTTAGAACACTAGCTTGTTCTTCCCAGAGTGCCCAAGTTCAGTTCCCAGCTCAAAATGGCAGCTCAAAACGACCTGTAACTCAGGTCCCAGGGGATTTTGCCCTCTTCTAGCCTCTGGGTGTTTGAGTTGCCATCTGAACTGGCTGCTTTTTGGGGATGCCATTTCTATTTGAAAGTGACTGACAAACTATTTAGACTTAAGTATTTGTCAGTACTTTGTGAGAAATGAAGCTAAGCCTTAATTTCTAGGCAAACTAATACCGTATGTCGCCGGTGATAAAACCAGAACTTTAAAGCAGAGTCAGTTACTAAGCACATTTAGTTTTCTAATACTTACATTCCTGACGGTGTTTTGATGTTCTGTGAGGAAGATATGTATATAAGTCAGTGAACCATTATTTTTACAATTAGGAAATCAGACTTGGATAAAAGACTCACAAAGACTAAGGTAGACTATTAGCAGTATTCTGATCGCATGTTTTGGGAGGTTTCCTACATGTATTGTTTTAGTGTAATGTCAATGAACTGTGTCCAAAAATATCTGGAAAATATTAATCTTTTTTTTAAACTACATTCAAAACATATTTTGTCAGATTGATTGTGTAAGAACAGCTGAGACTCTACCTACCTTCTCTGAGCCAGACTCTAAAGATAGTTGTGAAGTCGTTTAAAAATGTCATTCTGGGGTCTGATTATGGCTCAGCAGTTTAAGAGCATTGCTGCTCTTGCAGAGGACCCAGGTTTGATTCCCAGCACCCACATGGTGGCTCATAACCGTCCTTAACTCCAGTTTTAGGGGGTCCAGTGACCTCTTCTGAGGTCACACACACACATACACAGACAGATATGCAGGCAAAGCACATAATACACATCAGCATTTAACATACATTCTGACTAAGTTTTGTTTTGGAAATTAAAGCATTTATAAAAGTGCTCTATGTTAACAGGATAAGACTTACTGCTTTAAAGTCTAAAAAGGTAACTTGGTAGATATAACTTACATGTAAAGAATGCTTGGAGGCCCTTAACTTTTATTTATTTATTTATTTAAAAAAAAAAAAAAGACATGACAATCCTGTATATTGCAGGCTGCCTCAGACTAACTTACTGTGTAGCTAAGGATGGAGTTTTGATCTAACTGCCTTAACTTTCCGTAGTGCTGTGGAATTGACATACCATTGGGCCATAACTTGTTTATGTCGTATTGGGATCTAGGCAAGAACAGTACCAGCTGAGGTACATCTCCATTCACCTAGTGTGTGCTGGTGTGTCGTGGGTGTGTGTGTGTAAGAGAGAATATGGGCATGTGTACGATAGCACATGTGGCGGTAGAGGACAACTTTTGGGAGTCAGCTTTCTCCTTCCACCATGGGTTCCAGAGATTTAACTCAGGTTCTAGGCTGGGTGGCAGACTTTTTCCTTGTTAAGTCACCATGGGTTCCAGAGATTTAACTCAGGTTCTAGGCTGGGTGGCAGACTTTTTCCTTGTTAAGTCACCATGGGTTCCAGAGATTTAACTCAGGTTCTAGGCTGGGTGGCAGACTTTTTCCTTGTTAAGTCACCATGGGTTCCAGAGATTTAACTCAGGTTCTAGGCTGGGTGGCAGACTTTTTCCTTGTTAAGTCATTTCTCCAACTGGCTGCCTTATTTTTGAAGACAAGGTCCCCTGCTGAGTCTGGAGCTCACTGATTATCAGTGTCCTGGGATCCACCTAGTCCTGCCTCCCCAGAGCTAGGATTATAGATGTGCGCTGCAGTACTGGCCTTTTTAAAGGCAGTTTCTGGGGATCTAGCTCAAAACCTCATTCATGGTTGTTTGGTAATCACTTTTTCAATGGAGTCATCTCTCCAGACCTCCCAAGTATTAAGAGTGGGGCTGGAGTAATGACTCAGCAGTTAAGAGCACTGACTACGCTTTCAGAGGACCTGTGTTCTGTTCTTAGCACCTATGTGGTGGCTCACAACCATCTGTAAACTCTAGTTCTGGGAGGTTGGTCCCTCCCCATCTAACCTTAGGCATCAGGCACATAAATATATGCTGATAAAATACTCATACACATAAAATTAAATAAGTCTGTAAAATATTTTGTGTAAGGAATGCTGAAATCCCAAAGTTTGAGAACTAATAATCTAACAAACATAGTTGAAAGAGAAGTTGTCACTTTGCGATAATGTCTAGGGCGTGCTTTAATTGTATACAGCACCGCGCCAGGCAGATTAGTAGGTTCTTTATAAAATGTATGAATCATACTGAATTTAATTATACAGCAAGTTGTAAAAATACACATTGAGCCCAGAAGGAAAATTGGTGTGTGAAGATGGCAAGCGATTTTCTGTTAGTAAACAATGTCAGGTTTACATCATATTTTCTAAATTCTAAGTCAGTTTTTTCCTACATCTCAACATCATTGAAATTGAGATGTCTTAAAATTGGTGGTGAGTCAGTCGGTGCTGCTTCTTTCTTTCGTGGTGTGTCATAACATAATGATGTTGTGTGTGTGATGAAATATGGTAGCATCTTTGTGTGGAGAGCAGCATAGGATTGCAGTTTAGTTCCCTGAGATACAGGTTTTACTGCATTAGATGGTCTTCTCAGGCAGTAAATTGACTCGGGGCAGTTGATAGTGTTCCTTTGTCGCCGTTTCACTTACTAAATATCAGTCCACGCCAGAAAAGTAGACTTCAGTGTTAGAATGCAAGCTTTAACAAATAAGTCACGGACAGGAGGCAGGCTTACAGCTCGTACCTATAATCCTAGCATTGTAAAGACTGAGGCAGGAGAGTCAAAAGTTTGAGGCTGGCCTGGGCTATGTAGTGAGTACCAGCCTGTGTATGGAGTGAGACACTGTCTTAGAACGTTTCAGGGGCTATGGATGTAGCTGAGTGCTAGGGTACTTTTCTAACGTACAGGAAAACCTGAGTTTGATTCCTTGGGCTGCACAAATAAGCATACCATGTAAAATCGTGTACATCTTGGTTTTTTGTTTGGTTTGCTTTTTTGAGGCAGGATTTTTTGTCACCCTTACTGTCCCGGAATTCACTCTCCGTAGACAAGGCTGGCCTCGTCTCTGCCTCCAAGTGCTGGAATTAAAGGCATGTGCCCCCACCGCCTGGTTAGTAAATCTTATGTGCAAAGCTGTTGGCTTTTTGTTTCTCATCATTTTCTCCCCACTTTATTGTTTTGTGTCTTTTCTGTCTCTTTTCTTTTTTTTGAGACAGGTTCCCCCACTGAGGCCTTCCTGGTCTTACTAAGTTCAGAGATCTGTCTGACTCATGGATGCTTGCTTATTTATTTCAGTGTGGTTTTGCTCTGTAGCCATGAATTCTTGGTCCTCCACTTCCCTTGAGTATGCTGGTATTATAGGTGTGTGCTAATACACACAATGTATCACTTATTTTTCTCATTTCCATGAGGTTAACTGACTTATGGTTTGAGGGGATTGTGGCCTTCATGGCAGGGAAGGCCTGGTGGTGGACAGCTCCTGGCAGGAGAGTAGAAGTACTACTTCTTGCTTCTGTTGAACCAGGAAGTGGAGCGAGGCCTCCACACATGGCCTAGCTATAAACCTCAAGGCCTGCCCTCCACTGACCTACTTCCTCTAGCTAGGCCTCATCTAAAACTTTCACAGCTTCCTGGAACAGTGCTACCAGCTAGGGACCAAGTTTTTAAAACATGTGAGCTTGTGAGGGGCATTTCACATTCAGATAGTAATATGTGCATCTTTTTCCCCTTCTTGAGATCTTAGTTATATCTACTTAAAGAGGATTTTGATCCAGCTGCTGCCTCTAATTCACAGTGCTTGGAAGACCGAAAGAGGTTAGGGAGTAAAAGGGTCAGCTTGGGTTATGTAGCGAGACTTTACTTCAAAATGAAAAAATGAAGCCAAGAAGAATAAAACCAGGCACTGTGGTCTTTGCCTTTAGTCCCTGCTCCTCAGGAGGACTGGGATGGGGGAGGTGGGATCACTTTGAACCCGAATGTTCTAGTCTGGGCTGTATAGTGAGACCCTGTCTCATAACAGGGTGGATCTCTCATAAGAGGAGAGATGGCTCAGAGGTTAAGAACACTTGATGCTCTTGGCGAGAATCCAAGTTCAGTTCTCAGCTCCCATATCCGATAGCTTACAGTGACTCCACCTCAAGGGGATCTGATACCCTTTTTTTGACCTCTGCAGGTGCCTGCACACATGAGCACAAGACCACACACATACAGATAATAAATTACATTTATTTATTTGTTTATTTATGGCTCTTTTTGAGACAGGGCTTTTCATTGTAGCTTTACTGTCCTGGATGGCCACAAACTCACAGAGATCCACTGCCTCAACCTCCCTAGTGTTGGGATTAAAGGCATGTGCCACCACTGCCTGGCACAAATAATAAACTTTTAAAGCAAAGTTAATTCATTGAGTTTTTTTTTTTGTTGTTGTTTGTTTTTTTGTTTTTCGAGACAGGGTTACTCTGTAGCTTTGGTGCCTGTCCTGGAACTAGCTCTTGTAGACCAGGCTGGCCTGAACTCACAGAGATCCGCCTGCCTCTGCCTCCCGAGTGCTGGGATTAAAGGCGTGCCCCCCCCCCCCCCCCCCCCCCCCCGGGCAATTCATTGAGGTATTAATATTGTGCACACTTTAGTAGCTTATAAATGCTGCCAGTCTATTATTTTGTTTTATTACTATTTAGCTCTGGCTGCTGTGTAGACCAGGCTGTGTACCTCTGCCTTCTAATACTGGATTTAAAGGTGTGTGCCACCATCATCCAATTCTTCACTGTACTTTAGACATAAGTAAAGTGGGGATCAAGTCTTGGAAAAATTCGGAGTTATTATCTGTAATGTAGTGGAACTCCCTGTGTAGCCCAGAATGGTCTTGACCTACAGCAGTCCTGTTTCAGTTCCCCCGGTGCTGGGATTACAGGCACGGAGGCACCACACCCAGAGGATGCTTCCCTAAAGAAGCTAGATGACAAGACAAATGAGGAAGGCTGGATGGTTAGTGGTTTATTAAAAGATCTGAGGCTGTAAGCGAGCCACTCTAGATCTATCTGTACTAGAGTGCAGCGCGTCTGACCAAGAGTGTGGGCTCCTGTTTGGTGAACAGCCTGAGCTTTTCTTCTGATCTGGGAATACTCTGGGATCTCTGATCATACTTTTTTGGTGTTTCTCCTCAAAGGAGGACTGTTGGAGAAATATGTATCCATGAGGTTGTTGGTCAGGGAGTCATTCTTGCACTTAGGTCAGTGAGTGACGGACAGCAGGCACTACTCGGTTATCTCTTACCTTTCTCATTAAGTTGCCTTCCTTATCCCCTGAGTAGCAGGTTTAGTACTTGTTAAGGTACTAATGGCAGTTTTAATTTTTTTTAATTAGTTTTTTGTTTTGTTGTGACAGGGTCTCTACATAGCCAGTTTTTTTTTTAAATTTATTTATTTTATTTATTATATACACAATATTCTGCCTGTATGCATGACTGCTGGCCAGAAGAGGGCACCAGACCTCTTTACAGATGGTTGTGAGCCGCCATGTGGTTGCTGGGAATTGAACTCATGACCTTTGGAAGAGCAGGCAATGCCCTTAACCACTGAGCCATTTCTCCAGCCTCATAGCCAGTTTTGGAACTCGCTGTGTAGACCAATCTAGCCTTGAATCTCCCAAGAATCTCACAGCACTCCCAAGTGCTGGAACTGAAGGCATGTGCCACCATTAAATTAGACCATTAAAGTTGAGCTCCTTTACAATTAAATTAGTATCTTGACACTTTAATCCAGAGCATATAATTTCAGAGTCAGGGTGTTACTACTGAGGATTGGTAGAGGAGAGGTGGTGGGTTGATTCGGAAGAAGGCCGCCTGCATAGAAGTCTGTCCTTGATCTTGGACTGCCTCTTACTTTTGGGCATCTGTGCCCTTAGGTGTCAGAGAAGGAATTGTCTCTGTAATTTTGTCTTAACTATCTCAATATTCTGTTTCTATTTGTAGATATTTGTATATGAATATATTTATGTCTATGTACATGAGCATATGTGATTTTCAGACATATGTACCTGGTATTGGCTTCTATGGAAAAGAGAATTGAGAAAAAAGTTATAACTTAAATTTAAAAGCTTATTTTGAGTTTTTGTTTTGTTTGCTTTTGTTTTTTTGAGACAGGATCTCACTGAGTAGCAGCAGCCTTGGCTGTCCTGGAACTCGCTCTGTACTTATTTAAAATTTTTATAGATAGATCTTACAATTATTTAATTTATTTATTTTTGGCATAAATTCTTAGTCAACTTTAGAAATCCAAAGTGGAAAACCATTGGCTCATTCATTTCTAGCTTTAAAATATGGCAGTAAGATGTGGTTGTGTATTTAGAAGCTTGTATCAATATGGTTAAGTAGCTAAAAGATTAAGCCAGTGGTGAGCTGTTACCCTTTCATTTCTAGAAGTGGATCCCCTGGAATTAGGTAAAGTGCTGTGAGAGGCTGTTTGTGTGATGCTGGCTGGTCTTAATGCATCACCTGCTTACCAAAGCATTTCTTTGCTTTGTTTTCCAAGTTTAGGTCAAACTTGCCGACTGTAGGACTGGTATTACAGGTGGTAAATTAAGGTGAGTAGTCCTTGTCTGGTGGAAAGCTGGTCAGTCTAGACCCTCTTTTCATTTTGTCCTGTGCAGCAAGTGCATCTGTTACTTCATATTTTAGGAGTAGGAGGTCCCTTGTCTCAGTTTTGCTTTTCAGGGACATCTCAAGAATTAGGATGATTAGTAGATGGAACAAGGACCTCAAATAATATAAATTTCTCTTTTTCTGTAAAATGTGGTTTATGCTGCAGACACTTAGAGGCAAGATATTAATTTTTAAAAGATTTTATTTATTATGTATATGGGTTTCTTCCTTCATGTATCCTGCAGTACAGAAGAGGACACCAGACCCCATTGCAGATGGTTGTGAGCCACCATGTGGTTGCTGGGAATTGAACTCAGGACCTCTGGAAGAGCAGCCAGTGCTCTATTCCTCTGAGCCATTTCTCCAGCCACCGAGGCAGGATATTAATTGGAGTGATTTTTTTTCCCTAGAAATTATAGTATTTAAAGTAAGAACCATGCTCAATGTGGCGGGGCATGCATCGAGGGACTGAGTTAGAAGTGAGGGCAGTCTGGGCAATCGCGTTGGACGCTCAGAGCAAACTGTTATGATCATCATCCATCCCACTTGGTTTTGTTCTGAGACAGGGCGTTGCTGTGTTGCACACAGTGGCCCGGAATTTGTGATCACCCATTTAATTCCCCATGACAGTGTTATTGGCATGTGTCCTGCATGCTGCTCAGAGTTTTCAACTTTAGTTTTAAGATTGCAGGCGTCTGTCTTTTACCTTTTTGAAACAGGTAAATAGTAGAAATTGTTTTTGCTTTAAGCGGAACTTAGTTTGGTAATTCGCTATCCTAGTGGGAAAATATTTATAGCCTAGTACGCAATGTATTCGGTCCTATCCAGGCTTTCTTTTAATTGGTTTAACAGATGAACTTCACAGGTGTTTTCTCTGTCAAAGAGGAATGGGTATAGCTTTGTGTAGGGTATTTTGTTGTTTTTATTTTTGTTTTTGAGGCAGGGTTGCTCTGTGTAGCCCTGGCTGTTCTGGAACTCACTTTGTAGTCTTACCTTGAACTCAGAGTTCCACTTATCTCTGTCCTGTCAAGTGTTGGGATTAAAGGTGTGTGCCACCACCTCCCGACTTGGCTTGGTAAATTTTTTTTGTTTTTGTGTGTGTGTGTGTGCATTTGTGTTTTGCCTGTGTACTTGTCTGTATGAGGGAGTTGGGTACCCTGGAACAGGAGTAGCAGCAGACAGTTGTGAGCTGCTGTGTGGCTGTTAGGAATTGAACCTGAGTTCTCTGGAAGAGCAGCCCGTGCTTTTAACTGCTGAGCCAACTCTCCAGCCCATTTGGGTTGGTAATTTTTAAGAATTTGAAGAGTCTTTCATAAGGCTATTTTCATTGTTTTGAGTAAACACTGGTTCTTTTTCTAAAATTTTAATAATTTTTTAGTATATTTTGCCTGCATGTATGCCTGCAGAAGCCAGAAGAGGGTGTTGATCCCCCTGGAACTGAAGTTAAGCTTGTGAGCCACCATGTGGGTGCTGGGACTCAAACTCATCCTCTGTAAACAGCCAGTGCTGCTAACTGCTGAGCCTTCTTTCTAGTTCCTACTGTGGTCTTTGGAGACAGGGTATGTAGACCAGCCTGTCTGAACTGGTGCCACACTCCCTTGCCTTCTGAGGTGTACACTGCCAGCCCTGGCTTGGTTGCCATGTTTTATTGAGGAGAATCCTATGCATGTAGAACCACTTTTCTGGATCTTACAGTTAGTTCAATTTTTACTTATACTTCCTAGATTAAATATTTTCCTTCGTGCTATCTCTAAAATACTTTTTTTAAAAACTAGTTTGTATTTAATTTGGGGAGAGTTTTCTGAGGGAACCATGCTTGAGAAGAAAAGTGCTGAAGAAGAAAAATGTCGCCACCCTGGTTTCTCCAGGGACAGGCAGGTTCTGCGTCCATCTCCAGCTGTTCACCCTGATGCACAAATAGCCTGCACACACAGTTTGACAGTCGAAGGATGCTCTGGGCTGGGGCTTCTGGTTTACTTCCTGCGTTTAGCACTTGTTAAATGCTTGTGAACACCTTTGCAGTGAAAGGGGGTCCGAGCATCTGGGTGGAAGGTGACCACTCTAAAAGAAAGCAGCATAATCCTGCATTTGTAGGTAGCTGAGAGGCTAAAGAAACTGGCCTCTTGCAGGTGGTTTGCCCATTAGCTGTGACCATGAGCAGTGTTATTAAGCAAGTGGACAGGATGTTCTGTGTACTGTGTAACCTTGAAGCCTTCTACTTTCATTTTCAGAAATGGAGTCTAAAGTAGAAAAGCTGTTTTCTTCCTCTAAGCATTCAAGACAAAGTGTGACTTGTAAACGTGAAGTACTGGGAGGGGCAGTTCTTTCCTTTCTTTTCTTTTTTTAAATTTACTTAGAAGTTGAGCATAGGTACATGTTTTGTTTTTAAAGTGAGAAGTTGTGGCTGGAAGGTGGCCCAGTGGGTGGAGGCTTGATGCTGGGTCTGGTAACCTGAGTTAGATCCTCATGACCCGCATGGGAGAGGGAGAAGACTGCTCCACACGCTGTCCCCTGCCTCCACTGTGCACTCTCCTGCACATCACCCGTCTACCGGAGTAAGTGTCTTGAGAAATAGTTAAGTGAAAAGGAAACACAAATTACTAACCTTGTGTATATACTGTTTCAAAGAACTGACAAGGTTAAAGCAAAGCTGGAAGCCAAGGGTGCTGGTTTCTGGGATGAATAAGCTGCTGGCAGGAGATTATTTTCCCGTGTCTTCTTGGCTGTTCCTCAAATTGAGTATCTTTGTGGGGAATGGTAATATGTTTGTGTGACAGGATTTAGCTGTCATAACCCTGCTGGCCCACAAACTCATGACAGTCCCCTGCCTCAGCCTCTGAGGTGTTAGGATTATAGGCACGAGCCACTATGTCCAGGTGAATTGAATATCTTTAACATATTAAGCATTTATTAATATATTAAGCAGTTAGTTATACTGCACATTAAAACTTTGTTTTTAGATTCCTGGAATAAATTTAATATCTGCTTAGGGAAAAAGAATCCAGAATTATTTGAAGAAAAAACAGGTGGGAAAACATGAGCCACTTGAAAGTTTAAAATGCATCTGAGAAAGCTCAGAGACTAAGGGCTTCATGAGCTTTGTTTTGTCTTTAATAATTGAACTTGACATGAAATGTACGTGCCTGCGAGCACCAGCAGTGGGGCTTAATGAGTAGTTTAGACTGAAGCAGCAGATGAACACACATCCTACCATTTAACAAAAGGGAGGCAAGCCTGCGGTTTTAGTGTTCTGAACTGTGTTTCCTTCACTTCTGTAGATCTATAAAAGTTATCCGTAGCTTCCCCTAAAGACTATGCCTAGTGGTAGTGGAGGAGGTGGGTTGTCATTATCCTGTAGCCTACACTAGTGGCCAGAGGCTCTGTGAACGCCTCCTCTAAGCCAGACATATTATCAGTAGCAATTGCAACTGACATGGCCGTGTGTCCTGTACCAGGCATGCCTTTTTTTGTTTTTTTTGCACTTTGTGGCTTCCTCAGTCCTCAGAGTGACTGTAAGAGATAGCTAGTGGTCTTCCACAGAAGAGAGTAGTAAGGCTTAGGTTAAGTAAAATTGCAATCAGCATAGGCCGCCCAAGTCTGGAGTTTTCACTCTGAGCTACTAAATTCTGTATGACAGATACTCCCTGGCCTGGGTGGCAAGGGGTGAGGCCTCCGTTACCAGGGAGTGTCTCAGAAGATAAGTTAACTTCATAAGGCTCCTTGAAGCCTGACTCTGTTAGTGAGAGTGTATGCTTTTTCCTCAGTGTATCATGTAACCTCATAGAGTACATTAATGCAACATCTGATTTACAGAGATCTTGTTCACAGAAGGGTGGTTTAAAAAGCTGATTTGTGAACTAGTATTTCTCGCTAGGAATCCATTGTTGCCTGACAGTAGTGCCTTACTAGTGCCCATCCTGTAGGAGTTCTAAGATGGGTGCCCAGTCAGTGACCCGCCTGGGTTCTAAGGTCTGCACTGGACTCAGAGGGAGACAGACGAGCAGCCATGTGTTCCTCCTAGTTACCAGATTCTGTTCCTTGTGTTTTCAGATGTTATGGGAGTGTGGGTAAGTACAGAGCCAGAGAAGTCAGACCTGCTTTTCCACCCACTCCCCAAGGTGTCCTCGTGGGACACACAGGCCACAAGTGCTTAGAATGGCAATTGGACATTGGTGGTAGGAAATGAGGGCAGTGGTTTGTTTTGGCCCAAAGCAGAATTGTATATACAAAATAAAAATTTAGGCTTCTCTTTATTTCATAATCATGTTAATAAATTGTCTTCTTCTGACTTATAGATTGTGTTTTCCAGTCCTTTGCAGGGGAGCGGGGGAGGGGGTGTTGAGACAGGGTCTCACTATGTAGCCCTGACTGTCCTGGGATCAGGCTGACCTCAAACCCAAGAGTTCTGCCTGGCTCTGCCTTTCTACTCCTTTTTGCTACCAGGGCAATCCTGTTTAAAGTTTAACTTTGGCCTTAACTCCTGAGCAGTCCTCTGTCTCAGTCCCTGGAATGCTGAGATTGCGTATGTGTGCCACCACAGTGGTGTGTTTTTTTTTCTTTAAGACGGTCCCACTAGAACTTGGTATGAGTTGTATGCTGGTGTCAAATTTATTGAAACCCTTGTATCAACCTCCCCAGTGGTAGGATTAGAGGCATGAACTACCACGCCTGGTTTGGAACTAAACTTTATACAAGGCTTATCAATTAGCTTCTCCCCAAAATTTATTTTTTACTCCCAAATTAAGCTTGTGCCTCCTCAGCACTGGAGTTAGAGATTGTCAGGCTCTTTTATTCTGTGGATGCCTAGTGATCCTCCAGTTTACTGACTGAGCCATCTCCCCAGCCCCAACCCCACCTTCCTTTGGTTTTTCGAGACAGGGTTTCTCTGTGGTTTTGGGCCTGTCCTGGAACTAGCTCTTGTAGACCAGGCTGGTCTCGAACTTACAGAGATCCACCCGCCTCTGCCTCCCGAGTGCTGGGATTAAAGGCATGCGCCACCACCGCCAGGCACCCCCACCTTCCTTTTTGAGACTTGTTCTAGTGTAGCCCCTGGTGACTCCTGAAGATGACCTTGAACTCTTGATCCTGCTGTCTCCACTTAGCAGGTACCAGGCATGGTACCCCAATTATTTTTGTTCTCACATAGCTCCTCCCATTTTCAGTCATTTGCCTCTGACTTTTTCTTCTTGCTCCTTATATTATAGTTTTGATATTTTCTTTTGTCTTTTTTTTCCCTCTGAATGTCAGGCCTTAGCATGGCTAATTTCTTTCCTTAAATTATCCTGACTACCTTTCGCCTCTGGGCTTTTACCTTTCTCTATTTCTGTGTACATTTCTTTACTTCTCTTTCTTTTTTTTTTTTTTTCTCTTTTATTTATTATATATACAGTATTCTGTCTGTGTGTATGCCTGAAGGCCAGAAGAGGGCACCAGACCTCACTACAGATGGTTGTGAGCCACCATGTGGTTGCTGGGAATTGAACTCAGGGCCTTTGGAAAAGCAGGCAATGCTCTTAACCGCTGAGCTATCTCTCCAGCCCCCCCATTTCTTTACTTCTTTGTGTCTTGCTGTGTAACTGGGTGGCTGGCCCCTGGTGTGGTCCTCTCGTTCTCTGAGGCTTTTTTCCTCATTCTGGTTCCTTTTATTTATACTCTCTGCCTGCTAGCCCCGCCTATCCTTGTTCCTGCCTCGCTATTGGCTGTTCATCTCTTTATTAGGCCCATCAGGTGTTTAGACAGGCACAGTAACACAGCCTCACAGTTAAGCACATGCAGTGTAAACAAGTCATACGCCTGAAAATAATATTCTGCAACAGGGAAGGGCTGTTGGGGTCGGACCAATGGTAACCCACACCCCAGGAATACATTGGCCCTGGAAAGTGGGCTGAAAAGTAGAAATGTACCAGAGGCCTTTGCGGCAGTCCTTGAGGTTCGGAGGCAGGGCTTGTGCAGATGGGTAGCTGTGCCTCAGCGGCAGTGATCACATCTAATCTACACAACAGATCAGCTACTTGGCTTCAGAAATGTGGAAAAAAACCCAAAACTGTGAAGTAGTTCTGAAATTGAAGATGTTTGTTAAGACAGGGTTGATCTTTTCACAGTAGGGTTCCTCCAGAAGAACCTCTGGACTCGCTGGAATGCATCTGTTTGAAATAAGGAAGCATATTTCAGTAATAGACCCATCCCCATGTAATTTCCTGGTTTTTTTTTTTGTTTGTTTGTTTGTTTTTGTTTTCCGTTTTTCCTAGACAGGATTTACATAGCCCCTAGCTCTCCCAGAACTCTGAACCACCTGCCTCTGCATCCCCAGTGCTGGGATTAAAGCTGTGTGCTACCACACCTGGCCTTTATGCAATTTACTTTTAGTGGAAAAACAATAGAAATTTTTGGATATAATCCTCATTGATTGGTATTCTAGAAAAGTGATATAATAGGTAGAAGCCTTGATTGAGAGATATAAAGGTTTCTATCTTATTCATTGGCTTTTTTTTTTTTTTTTTTAAATTTTGAGACAGGGTCTCACTGTATATTACCTGACTGGCCTGAAACTTGCCTTATAGACCAGGCCTTAAACTCACAGATCTGCCTACATCTGCCTCCTGAGTGCTGGGATTAAAGACATGTTACCCTACTTCTTTAGTTCTGGAAATAATAAGATGTTAAATCTTATATTTTAAATATATTTAAATTTTAAAAATTTAATTCTTTATGTGTATGAGTGTCTTGCCAGCATTCATTTGTCTGTGCACCACTCTGCATATTGGTGCTTGAGAAGATGAAACGAGGGCATTTGTATTTGTCCACTGGGACCAAGTGAAAGACTGTTGTGAGCTTCCACGTGGGGCTAGGAACTGGAGCAGGTGCACTGGAAGAGCAGCCGTCTTTCCAGTCTCCATCTCCCACGTTCTTGTTGACCATCTACTGACGGTAAGAAAATGGTACTTCCGGACTGTCCCATTAGCTGGAGTTAGAAGAAAATAAAAAGGACCCTTGTGTGCCATTTTCACGCTAGACTTTGTACAGCAGTAACGTGGGCTATGTATAGATCTTGATCAGTTGCCCTTGGGCAAGTGAAACCCTCGTTTATAGTATTTGTGGATTTGAGGTGTAAATACTGTTGTTCTGGGGCAGGCCTGTCTACAGTGTGACTTTGGGATGAGGTGAATACATGACTTGAATTAACCTCAGCTAGCCATGATGTGTATTTTACAGTTTAATTCTTAAGCCCTTTTCTCTCCCTCACTGCGTGCGTGCGTGTGTGTGCACCATTTGGAATTCAAAGGACAACTTGTCTAATCCATTCTCTCTCTTTTTTTAAATACCTTGTGGGTCATCTTACCTGCCTATTTTTTAAATGTTGGACTCAGTTTTTTTTTTTTAAATATTTTTATGGCTTACTTAACTTTTTTTATGTGCATTGGTGTGAAGGTGTCAGATCCCCTGCAACTGGGTTTTCAAACAGCTGCCATGTGGGTGCTGGGATTTGAACCCAGGTCTTCTGGAAGAGCAGTCAGTGCTCTTAATTACTGAGCCATCTCTCCAGACCCTGAACCCAGAGTTTTATAGTAGATCCTTGTCTCTTACTGGTTGACAGATTTTTTTTTTTGCAGGGGTGAGGGTGGGAGCAATATTTAAATGTTTCCAGAATTAAAAGTAGGTGACAGGACACCCCATTTTCAAGCCCCAGTCTTGGATGGCCAGATGTCTACTAGACGTCTTTACTGATCCTGACCTTCAGATTTTATTGCCCTAACTGGAATCTGTGTCCCACACTCTTGGTGGATTTTATGATTCCCAAGTAAGTCAAAGTGTTGCTGTTATCCTCAAACATTGTTCATACTTTTTGAGCTTGGCTAACTCCCCTTTGTTGCCCTTATCTCTTGCCTAAGTATGTAATTAAACCAAGGTAATTTCTTGGGCCCAGATGAACTAAACTCACAAATCTGAAAGTTAAAACTAGAAAGCCAGTATTTGTCAGTGTGGACAAGTGTCTTGTCTCTGTGTGGGTGGACATAACAGGGACATGCCAGGAAAAGGATGTTTGAGAAAGAGCTGCGTGCGGTGGCCTTATTATTAATTTGCTGCTGTGACCAGCACTCGGTCTTTCTCTCTGGAGTCTCAGTGGTCCCTGCCAGCGTCTTTGCTGACTTTGTTTTGGTGCTCATAGAGTTCCCCTTTTCTGGCAGTCGGCTTGTTTCTTGATGTGTGTGAATGTGCTTAGTCTGGCTCTAGTAGAGCCGTGCTTTGTAAGAGACCAAGCTTTTCTTTCGGATGGTAGCCCTGCCAATGCTTCCTGCTAGGCGCATCGTCAGCACCATTCTGTTTACATCTGCCTTCACCTCAGAGTTTATTTTCAGGGATGTCAGGTCACTTAGTATCGGCACCTGTTGAAAACTGCTTCCTAGGCTAGGCTGAGTGTGAGTGCTTGCCTATCACCTTCCTTCCCGATAACAGCGGAAGGAACCGGGAGCTGGCTAAAGACACTCCCATTTCCCACTGTCGTCTAGCAAAATGCACAACTGTTCTCAATATATTCACTTAGTCTTTTTCTTTTTAAAATAATTTAGTTTTATTTATTTTTTGCCCTCAGTGTGTGTCTGTGTGAGGGTGCCAGATCTTGGAATTACAGGCAGCTGTGAACTGCTATGTGGGAGCTGGGAATTGAACCCAAGTCTGGAAGAACAGCCAGCGCTTTCAACTTTGGAGCTCTCTGTCCAGCCCAAGAAGCAGCTGTCTGTAGAAACGGGAAGTTAGGGCTAGCTACACAGAAGAAACAGACAGCAAAGTTCCTGAGGGTGATGTTCGTTGTATTTCAGGAAACGAAAGACAGCACAGCTGATAGAGGCCTTTTGTGTCAGTCCCTCTGTGAGTTGGACGAATGAATCTAGACAGGACTTGTATAGGTTAATACCTAATTGGAACTGTTAGTGTTAGAATTGGGATTCTTGTTATTTTGTGATTCCCCCCCCCCCCCCACAGGGTTTCTCTGTATACAGCCTTGGCCGTCCTGGAACTAGCTCTCATAGACCAGGCTGACCTCAAGCTTAGAGATCGCCTGCCCCTGCCTCCCAAGTGCTGGGATTAAAGGTGTCCACAATCACCTCCCAGCTTGAATTTGGGATTTTAAGTGTACGTTTGGCATTTGCTTTTCTGATCATTTGTGAGTGATCAGAATAAGATTGAAGACTATAGTTGTACCAGGGGATAAGGGGGTGGCTTTTAACTCCATACTCAGGAGGCAGAGGCAGGTCAATTCCTTCTACAGAGCAAATTCTAGGCAGCCAAGGCTACACATAGAAACCTGTCAAAAAAAGAAAGAAGGAAAACTGGAGTTGTTTCTTACATGAGATATGTATTTTTGCAGGAAAATCATGGGAAAGAATTAAGATGAAGCCTGAAAATGCTTAGTAATGAGGTTGTTTACTTAGTTTGAAAGCTTTTCCTCAGATCTATCTTGAGAAAGTTGGAGTTGTACTGTGTCCTGTATCTGTGACTGCTGTGACATCATGACTGAGACATTTGTGCTGATTTCTGATGGTCTCGGTGGCGCCCGCGCTACACACAGGAGAGGGGAACCCAGGAGTTCCGTCCGCACTCCCTACTCTATACCTACCCACTTGTGTCTGTGTCTAGCTTTCTTTTCTCCTCACTCACTACATGATTTTGGTGTGTGTCCCCCCCCCCCTCAAATTATTCAGAAGTATTCCTATGAGCAACTTTTGTTTCCTGCCTGTACCCAACCATATTTAAGTTCAACTTTTACTGTTTGTGTTTATTTAAATCTCAAACATCTGTCTCTTATTAGGTCATCTTCCATAAAACATAGCCACTTTCCAAGCAAAACAACAAAAAGCCGGGCACTTGTGGGAAATGCCTTTAATCCCAGCACTTAGGAGGCAGAGGCAGGCGAATCTCTGTGAGTTTGAGGCCAGGTTGTTCTATAAGAGCTAGTTCTAGGACAGGCACCAATTTTATATTGTTTTTGTACCAGGTAGCAGCCTGTTTGTTGCTGTATCAATCACCTCTGCTGGTCGGGAGCAACCAGTCCTGTTCAAATGGCAGAGCCCTGCCACCACCACCTGTTACTTACATGGTGCCGGAAATAGCTCTCCAGCACCCGTGTATCACATTGCCGATCCAGTTACAGTGCCCTTTCCTGTCCCTGCTCTTGACTTTCCAGGGTTTTGTGAGCTTTTATTGGATTGATTTGCCTGTGGTGAAAGCATTTCTTTTTTTTATATATTATTGTGGGTAAGAACAGTCACAAGACTACTTTGTGGAGTTGGTTTTCTCCATGCATGTTTATAGTTTCTGGAGATTGAACTCAGACCTCTGTGCGTGTGCTGCACACATGTAACTGCTTATACCATCTCACCAGTGCAGGTGTTTCTCGTTGTGTGTGTGTGTGTGTGTGTGTGTGTGCGCGTGCGTGTGCGCGTGTCTGAGTGAATGCCATGTTTATTTGGATGCCCTCATAAGACAGAAGAGGGAAATCAGATCCTTGGGAACTAGAGTTGAAGGCATGTACAGGTGCTGGGAACTGAGCTGGGATACTCGGAACAGTAGTGAGGGCACAAACTCCCGCGGGCCAGGATGGCCTTGTACTCTTTCTGCTTCAGTGTTGTGATTACGGATACTTATCACCGTATCTCGTCTGATTTTGGGGATTGAATTTAGACTTCAAGCATCCTAAACAAGTACTGTTACTGACCAAGCTACCTTGTCCATCCCCATAAAAAATTCTTCTCTTTTGCTTGTTTTCTGTGGACTTTTAAAATAAAATCAGTGATATAGTTGTTTTCTTCCCTTTTTCCATCCTAATCATAAGCATAAATAAGACAGTTGCAAATAGTGATTTATTTGTGTTTTTGCATGCTGTGGCCAGTGTATGTAGGTCAGAGGACAACCTGCAGGATTCAGTTCTGTCATTCCACAGTATGGGTTCCTGGATTGAACTCAGGCCATCAGTTTTGGCGGCAAATCTGATCTCACTGGTTGGTCATCTTCCTAGTTTTTGTTTTAAGACAGGGCCTCACTAAGTTGCCCAGGTAGGTTTGAATTGGGAAACCTTAGCCTCTAAAGTAATCGGGATAATGTCTGCATCACCAGGCCTGGGTCTAGTGGGTTTTAAGCAGACTTTAATTCAAGAAGAAGCTGTTGTTTTCCACATTACTTTAGACTACTTTTTAAAAATAAACTCATGACAGTAATTACTATTTCTTATAAGTCTTCCAGATGGACGGTAGAAAATGGGCACGGCTGAGTAAAGGCGTACCAGCTCATCTTAAAACAGTTCCCTGTTTAGTGGATCACTTAGCATACCCACTAGTTTGTTGTTTATTTTTTGGTTTTTATTTTTTGAGGCAGGGTTTCTCTGTGCAGCTCTGGCTGTCCTGGAACTCACTCTGTAGCCCAGGCTGGCCTTGAACTCAAATGCATCTGCCTCTGCCTCCTGAGTGCTGGGGTTGAAGGCAGCTGCAGCTGCTGTATTTATTTGTACTTTGCTTTCTTCATCTTAAAATCTCGGCAGTGAGTAAACTTGAACCTCTTACTCCTTTGGGCATGTTGTTTTAAAGAGGACTGAGTGTGTGCTGTTTTCTGGTCCTTTTAAATTTGTATGAAATCAAAATTGAATGCCACTTAGTAATTGACGCCTGCTGTGCCTAGTGAACGTGGAGCAGTAAAGGGAACAGCAGGTGTCAGCCACTCATACTCTGGAAATGCAGGCGTGTCTAACCTGCGTGTGCGTCACAAGAATCCTAAGACAGCTATGAATGTGGCCCAAAATCTCTGCAGATGACAGCAGACATGACAGTGTCGGAAAGGGAACAAAGCTGTCCGTACCAGATCTTTACAGAAGCCATTTCTCACCTCTTCATAAGGGCAAACTAACTAGTTTATGTAGATGTGTGTTTTTTCTTTTTTTCTCTGGGTTTACAGACATTTCTAAAATTTTAAAAGCTTTTTAAGAAACATTCGTTGTTATTGAAGTCATGCAAGTAAGGTGGGGAACTGTTATCTCCGGACACCCACACTTACTAGCTGGATGTGGTAGTACACACCTGTAACTGGGGTTACTTAGTTTTTGACCTCCTTGGCTGTATAATGAGTTTGCGTCCAGCCTGGGCTACATGAAACCTGTCTCAAAAAAGCCAAAACCAAACAATGCCAGCATTTGGAAGGGAGAGGCAGGCAGCTCTCTAAGCCAACCAGGACTTGATAGCAAGCACCAGACCAACCAGGACTACGTAGTAAAACCCTGTCTTTTTTTTTTTTTTAAATGAAGCCAACATTTTAGCAACTTTAGAGCTTTGTAATGCTTGTGTAATGCCTGTTCAGTCAGCTGCAGAGTCTAATAAGTCTCCTCTCATTGTGACCCTTGTCTTTGTAGAAGTAGATTGTCCTCCTCTTTGTTGGCCCTGGCTTTTCCCTGTCTGCACACTACAACTTGTCCATCCCTGAAAGCACACTGACACGAACTGTGCATGGAATACTGGAGCCCTGACGGGATCAGGTACCCTGAGGCTGCACTATCAGTTCTTGCCCAGCCCTTTCTTGTTCTAGCATTCCTTCATCAAAGTAAACTCTTAATGTTCTCTGGACCTATCTTAAGTCTTTGCTGTTTTTTTTTTTTTTTTATCTTAATGTTTTGTTTTTATGAGACAGAATTCCCAACTCACTGTGTAGCTGAGGACCACCTTACATTCCTGATCCTTCTGCCTCCACTCTTAAGCCTGGGGTTATGGGTTATCCTACTACTTCTGTCTTAAGCTTATTCCTATCCCCATATGTCCAAATAACATTGATTTTTAAGGTACTGTGTAGACTTAAGTTTGATGTTACTGTTCTGTTACATGTATGATAGTCTTTGTGTGTGTACCTGCCATGGTATTTGTATGAAAGCCACAGAATAACTCGCAGGAATCCATTCTCTTCATTTGGGTCTCAGGATTGAACTAAAAGCCACCAGGGTAGTGACAAGCACCATTACATGCAAAGCCAACTTGCTGGCCTTGGAAGAATTCTGACTCCAAATTCTAGTTGTGTTTTTGCTTTTATTATTTCTATTTTGTTGGGGTTTAAAGCTTGATCTTTGAAATGGGGTACCACATTTTAGTCCAAGTCTGCCTTCTGGAACTCACACTGTAGTCTCAGGTAGCCTCAAATTTTCATCAATCCTCCTGCTTTACCTTCTGGAGTACAAGAGTACAGACATGAGGCACCGTGCCTGGATTGTATTTCTTACTTAAATCAGTATATCTTACGTTCCCATACTATATTTTTAGGCTTCCCCATAGGCAGACACTGGTTAAGAGTGATTTTTGTTTGGCATCTGGTGCTTATGTGGAAGATGTGTGGAATTTTATTTAGTAAACAAGCTCTGGTAGACATGAAGTCTGTGCTCTTTTGTGGACAGTTTAAGGAGTTCCTATTATTTCATATAGAAAGCTTAAAAATGGTTTTGGGGAAATACAGAGCATAAAATTTCTTGACCTCAAAAGATAATGATACTTACCTATTTGTTGATTGCCCTGTAGTGTTTCCTTTCAGGCTCAGAGAAACAAAATAATGATTTGCCCTAGTTCTTTGCACTTGGGTTTCATAACTAACTAGAACCCCTTCGCGCGCACACACACATACACTCTCTTTCTCACTTTTCTTTGTGCTTATTTTCTTTAGGATTCTTGTGTTATTTTTCTGTGTGAATGTGATTGTGTCTTACGTAAGTGAAGTTCCAGGTTTCACTTTTGATTTTTTTTCACAGTTGTAAGCCACGTGATATGGATTCTGGGAACCAAACTTGGACCTTCTTATTTTACATGTATGTGTGTTTGGTCTGTGTGAATGTCTGTGTCTGCACCATCTATGTACAGTGCCTGTGGAGCCTGAAAGAGGAGTTACAGATGGTTGTAACCAGTTCCCTGGAAGAACAGTAAGCCATCTCCACAGACCTCTGCTTATTTGCCTTTTTTTTTTTTTTAATTTTTTGTATTTTTGAGGCAGTGTTTCTTTCTGTAGCTCTGATTGTCCTAGAACTCACTCTGCAGACCAGGCTGGCAACCGCGATCAATCCGTGTCTGCCTCTGCCTCTAAGTACTGCTTTATTTTTTAACGTCTTGGATTTGTTTTTATTTTTTATTTTTTTGAATAAGGGTTCTACTATTCATAGGGAGAACACACACTTTTTTTCTTTTGTAGAGAAAGGCTCTCAGTTTGTAGTTGAGGTTGGCCTGGAGCTTGCTTTGTAGCCCTGGTTACACTCAAGTTTGAGGAGTTCTACCTCAGTCATGTTCGGGGCCTAATCTTGTTTTTGTTTGTTTGTCTGGTTGGTTTGGTTTTTTGAGACATGGTTTCTCAGTAGCTAGGGAGCCAGTGCTGGAACTTGCTCTGTAGATCAGGCTGGTCTTAAACTCAGGGATCTGCCTGCTTATGCCTTCTGAGTGCTGGGGTTAACGGCGTGTGTTACCACTGCCCAGACAGTGCAGTCTAAGTACCTCATTCTAGCCAGCATCATGCTTTTGTGCAACTTACAATTTTAGGTTTGTTGTTCTGTCCAGAGGCTGGTTGTCATGGGTTCATAAAAGTCATATATTTCTCTTTTCACTGTGATTGGATTGGTTATAGACATCCTGACGAAGCCATTTTTTTATTCTGCGACTTCTTACCTCTTCTTCGCCTCTTCCCACTTTCCAGTTTCCATTGTTCCCAGCCCCAAACCACTTAAGCTTAACTGCAGCGTTAACTGTTGATTTTTTTTATCTTGACAGAGCCATCTTCTTGATGTGAAGTTTGTTTTCTTAAAATCTGTATCACTTAATATTTTCCTTTCCCCAGACCAAGTATTGTGCCTTAGGAAAATAAGGTCATTTCATAGATTTTGGAGGGTTTTTCCCCCCTTCCATTTTTGAGAAAGATTCTCTTGTTGCTAAGATGAGCCTCAAACTTACTATGTTCCAAGGCTGGCGTTGAGCTCTTCATCCAGTCTTTACATTTCAGGTGTTGTAGACCAGACTGGCCTGGACACACAGAGATCCGCACGCGTTAGAGTGTGCTACCATGGCCCAGCAATTCCTAAACTTTTTTTTTTATATCTAATTGTCTATTCCTAAACTTTTAAGGCTAAGATCTTAACTATTTTGCTTATTGAAGCTAAAGTTCTCTTCATTTCTTACAGAGCCTGTGAGAGAAAGTTTGAATTCAAACAAAAATGGAATAATATTGCAGACAGCTCCCAAATAATGACACAGAGAGTTATTATTAATTATGAAAGTTCGACCTTAGATTAGGCTTGTCCTACTATCTTTTTGGGTTTTTTTGAGACAGGGTTTCTCTGTAGCTTTGGTGCTTGTCCAGGAACTAGCTCTTGTAGACCAAGCTGGCCCGAACTCATAGAGATCCACCTGTCTCTGCCTCCCTGGGATTAAAGGCGTGTGCCACCACTGCCCAGCTTGTCCCACTATCTCTTATAACTTAAATTAACCCATTGATTTTAATCTACTTTCTGTTGAGTGGCTCGTTAACTTCATCTTTCTGTATTGTCAATGCTACTGCTTCCTCCATGTTTGGCTGGCAACTCCACTTTTTTCCAGAGTTCTTTCTCTGCCCGTAAGTCCTGCCTATACTTCCTATGTAGCTATCTGCCATTCAGCTTTTTATTACACTATCACAGCAATACATTGTCACATGGTGTGCAGATAGCTCAACAGTGGTGGCTCGCAGGCAGGTGGATCTCTTTGAGTTCTGAGTTTGAGGCTCACCTGGTCCGAGTTCCTAGGACAGCCAGGACTATACTGAGAAACTCTGTCCTAAAACACTCCCTCCCACCCCCTCAAAAAAAAAAAAAAGGAAAAAATGAAAGAAAAATAAGGTGTCTAGGAAGATGGCTCAGCAGTTCAAGAATACTTGGCTGCTCTTCCAGGGAGGACTTGGTTCGATTCGCAGCACCCACATGGCTAAACAAAACCATCTTTATTCCAGTTTCAGGGGATCTGATGCCCTTCTGGCCTCTGTGGACGCTGCACACAAACGATGCAGTAATAAACACAGGCAGAACACCTATATTGCATTTAAAGCAAGAGGACCCGGGTTTGTTTCCCAGAACCCATAGCATACGGCTTACAGCAGGCAGTATCACTGAGACCCCGCAGTTCAAGTCTTGTGCCCCACACTGGGCTGTTAGGAGACCAATCCTAGATATCATACATCTTAAATATTAAGTATCGCCATGCTTGTCCATCTATAAGAAGATTCTTTGAGAATTACTCCATCTGATAATTTTCACCTTGACAGCCAGGTATTTGACAGCTGCTCAGTTTCTCAGCTTCCCTCTGTGGTCATTTCTTAAGGAGCATTGGAAACAGATCGGTCTCAGTGTGGAGGGAAGCAGCCATGAAGTGTCTGCTTCTAAACAAAAGCACATTCTTTGTCCTCCCTGGGACAGCTCCGGAACCCACGTCCTTGATGAAGGCCTTATCATCCACGAGCTGAGGACACCCTGGTGTCCTTGACCTGTCCGTGCTGTTGATATGGCAGAAACTTGGTTAGCCCATCTCACTTTGGAAGATTTCTGCACTATATAAAAATCACTTACAACCCTGATAGACACATTTTGCCAAGCATGTCAGTTATCTCTCAACAGTTTGGAATTCACCTTTAAATATTAGATTGCGTAACCATAATGCCATTCAGGGAAATAAGGTGGCTGATATTTTAAGAGTGAAATGGACTTAAGGTGAAACACTAAGTAGGGAAGAACTAATATTTTGTGAATAACATAGAAATGAATAAAAGGTGATTTGTGGGTTTGACAGGTTTTTTAGCAGCAGCACCTGAAGAACTTGTAGACTTTTTTTTTTTAATGTAGTAAAAGAAGTCTTTTGTAACACCCCAGATGATAAAGGAGTTTGTACTACGTGTCCACGTTGGCTAGTCTAACCAGCCTGTCTCGGCAGATGACTGCCTTCCCCTGTCCCTGACTCCGCTGCAGAGAGGACACTTGTGGCTTCTGCACCTCCCTTTCCATCTGATTCAGCGTCTGTATAGTTCCACCAAGACATAAACTTATCAATTTGTATTTTTTACATTTTTTATTCAATTTTCCTTTAGATTCTCATGCAGAATGAATTCTTATGTATGATTCAGTGTGTAGAGACCTGTTGTATCTGGCATGTGGGCTGTACTAAAGACAGAGCAGCATTGATCTAATCTTGTTTTAACATGATGAGAGAATCTTTGTCAAGTAGATCGAGTAGATTAAGTGCTGTTTTATTGCAGCCTTTTGATAAAGGACAGAAAAGATGTCTTTAGTTTTTCTAGAACTGACGACCACAAGTATAAGTCACAATTGTAAATATTTAAGGTTTCTTTTGAGGTGAGGAGGCTGTAGTTCTGGGATTGAACCTTTATACATGTTGTCATCCCCAGCTCTTCTCCCTCTTTTCAAGCATGATGTGATCCCGTTGTGTGACTGCTGCTGTTGGCCCTTTTTTCTGTTAGTGAACATTTAGGTTGTCTGTGTTATGAATGTTAACACATTACAGATAGGAGTTTTGGTGAAGATAGCAGTGTGTATGTTGGCATGTACTTGGGAGGAACTTTTCTAAATGTAGTATTTTGCCTGTGTGGTGCCCAAGGAGGCCAGAAGAGGGACTCCAACCCCTGGAACTGGATGATTATAAGCACCTTGTGAGTACTAAGAGTCCAGCCGGTGCTCTCCAGCCCATCAGTTTTCAATGGAATGAAGTCAGATCCCATCCTACCAGTGAGGACTGGATTTAAAAAACTTAACAGCTGGCCCATAGTGCTGCATGCTGTAAATCCCAGCACTCAGGAGGTAGAGGCCAGCCTGATCTACATAGCAAGTTCTAGGAAAGCCAGGGTTACATAGAGAAACCCTGTGCCAAACAAAAGAAAGCAAAAAAAAAAAAAAAAAAAAAAAAAAAAAAATTGATGTAAAATTTGAATAAAAGAAAGCTTCATTTTAGGTTTTAGACTGGTGGTAGAATCTGTTCTCCAAAGCACAGGGCCATGCTCCACTCAGCACGGGCTTTTTTTCTGTTTCATATTTATCAGTTTGCAGCTTGGGGGTGGGTATCTCATTTTTAAACTTTTTAAATTAAGTTGAATCCTTTATATCTTATCCTTTACATTTTCTTTTAATTGTGGGGGGTTAGGGGGAAACGTGTATGTGACTACAGAGGAGGCCAGTGGTCATCCAGTCAAATCCCCTGGAGCTGGAGTTGGGGGAGGGGGTAAGTTGGGACTTTTATCTCTCACAAAATATAAGATTTTTATGTTCCTCTTAGATTTCAGAATGTCTTGTAGAAGCCGAGTCATTACATACCTATAGATGGAGATTTGAAAGGGTATTTATCAGGAAGATCCACTCTAACTTTCCACACGCCGCCTTCATATGGTGCTGGAACAGAAATAGAACATGTTATCCATTAGGTCAGGACTGTGTCTTCAAATTAGAAAATAAATACAAGTGTAAATGAACATCAAATCACTTTCTCTCCTGAACACAAAGTGATCTGGATCGGGGCATAGACAGAAATTATGCCAGTTTTCCTATGTTCAAACTTTTTGAATACATTTTTCCTTATTGTTACAGGGAGATCAAGGCCTTTGCCACCTAAAATTTCTGTTGTGGAGTCATTAATGGGTTAGGCCACAAAGCAGAAACAGGACTCTACAGCAGTAGCCTGCTTTTTTACTAATGTGGATTAATTTAGTATCCTGTAAATGACGCATACTATTCTGTGTGTGTGCATGTGGGGGCTAGAAGTGTGTGTACGTGGAGGCCAGAGGTCTGTGTACTGTGTATGTATATGTACACATGCGTTCATATGTGTGTGTGTGTAGCCCAGAGGTCTGTGTGTGTGTACACATGCATTCATACGTGTGAGCGTGTGGAGCCCAGAGGTCTGTATGTGTATATGTGTAGTACATGCGTATTCGTGTGTGTGTGTGTGTGTGTGTGTAGGCCTGAGGTCAGCCTCATGTGTTGTCTTAGGAGCCATCTTCTTTGTTTTGAGCAGTGGGGATTGGTTGGTTGGTTTTGTAGCAAGATCTTACTATGTAGTTCTGACTGCCCTGACACATGCTGTGTATATATATCAGGCTAGTTTTAAAAGACTGGGATCCGCCTGCATCTGCCTTTTGAGTGCTACATAAAGAGACAGCCCAGTTATCAACATGTGAGACAACACAGGAAAGAACACAAAGTGTACCATGGTGCTGGGTAGTATTGACTTGGGTCACCTGCAAGAGCAGTGTGTGCTTAATCTTACTGAGCCATCTTTTTAGCCTCTCTCTCTCTCTCTCTCTCTCTCTCTCTCTCTCTCTCTCTCTCTCTCTGCCTTAACTATTTGGACCTTTTCTTTGTCATGATGTCTTCCCCCTTACTTTTCTAATAACATTTTAAAATTAACTTTGAGGGAGAATGTTGGAAATTGCACCAGGGTTTTCACACATGCTTGGCCTACCATGGTTTTGAGGCAGGGATCTCACCAGGACCTAAGACTTACTGGTTATGCTGACTGGTCATGGAGCCCCTGGGATCTGCCCGTCTTTGCATCATTGGTGTTTGTTAGGGTTGTAGCTACACACCACCATGCCTAGTTTTTGGAGTAGGTGCTGGGGATCAAACTCAGCTCCTCATACTTGCATGGCACGCTCATTGCCAAGTAACATGTCTCCCTGGTCCTGACTTTAAACTACTAGAGTTGTTATGTATGTTTTACATTTACAGCAGTGTGTCAAGACTGGTAACATTTGTAAACTGGCAAGTCTCAGGTGTTACCTATAGCTCTTTCATATGCTATATAAAGCCTGTGTAATTTCCTTTACTTTCTACTTCAGCATCGAAAGCAAACATGAGGTTACAATTCTAGGAGGACTCAATGAATTTGTTGTCAAGTTTTATGGACCACAAGGAAGTAAGTACATGTGTGGGTATGTGTTCTTTTTTTATAATCTTTACTAGACAGTAGGGCTATCAACAGGTTGATAGGCTTTGGAGCCAGCGAGTGAAGAAATCTTTGTTATTCATGCATTTATTCTCTCAAAAATTTTGGGTTTTGTTGTAGATGGGCAAACAAGTGTTCTTTGAATAGGATCCAGGTTAAGTTTCTGTGTATATTAAGTATATATTCTGTTCTGGTTTTTTGGGGGGGTGGTTGGTTGAAGTAGGAAAAATAAGGAACATGACTATCTCTTACTAAATAATTAGTGGTGTTTAACAGTATCATGTAAGAGTGAATATTTGCTTGACTCTGGATAATAGAAAATGTGTGTGGTGTGTTTTGTTTTTAATTGTTTTCTGGTACTGGTGGTTGACCCCGTGCTTGTGCATGTTGGGGAAATGCTCTACCACTGAGTTACATTCCTCCGCCCTTTCTTTGTTTACTTATAAAAGCGGTTTTTTTTCTATCCAGAGTATTTTGCCTATATATGTGTGTGTGCGCACCATGTGTGTCCTCGATTCCCTGAGAGGCCAGAAGAGGTCATTGGCTCCCCTGGAATTGGAGTTAGGGGTTGCTGTGAGCCACAGTGTGGGTGCTAGAAATTTAACCTGGGTCCTCTGCAAGAGTAACAAGTGCTCTTCATTCCTGAGTCACCTCTTTTGCCCCCATAAGCAGGTTCTCACTCAGTTGTCCAAGCTTGAGGTTACTCTACTTCAGTCAGCCCTTGGGCCTCAGCACCTCAGCTTCCTAACTAAATAAGTGACGATGGTTCTAATAGAACAAGCTGTTCTAGGAGACAAGCCTGAAGAAAAAGCGAATTAATCCGAACATAGAGTTATCTCCTCTGCTGATTATAGTTTGGTCCTGAACTTTTTTTCCACTTTGAGACAGGATCTCACTCTGTAAACCAGGCTAGCCTGGAACCCGCCTTATCTCCTGATTGCCTGCATTGTAGCTTATGTCACCATGTCCAGCTAGTTCCTGACTCTTTAAGCAATTAGTTTGAGGCCTTTTTCAGGAGAGAAAGTGATTTGATGTTCATTTACACTTGTATTTATTTTCTAATTTGAAGACACAGTCCTGACCTAATGGATAACATGTTCTATTTCTGTTCCAGCACCATATGAAGGCGGCGTGTGGAAAGTTAGAGTGGATCTTCCTGATAAATACCCTTTCAAATCTCCATCTATAGGTATGTAATGACTCGGCTTCTACAAGACATTCTGAAATCTAAGAGGAACATAAAAATCTTATATTTTGGGAGAGATGATTAAGTTCCAACTTACCGAACTGAATTTCTCCTTTCTTGGCTTTTGAAGGCGTAAGTCACGAACAAGGCCACACCAGTTTGGAGTTATGATTAATAGGGTGTTATTTATTTAAAGGGGAAAACTTACAGATCACCGTCTCAGACAACAGCCATCTGCACAACCAGGAAGGGAGTCTAGTCTCCGGCGGAGCAGGAAGTGAAGAGAGTGAGCAGAGGAAATAGCCCCTTTTTTAAATGGAGAGAGACCACGCCCCAATGGGCTGGTATCACAGCAGCTATTGGTTGGAGGGGCGGAAGGACCTCCTGCAACAGGCTTTTAAAAAAAAAGGTTTATTTACTTATTATGTATGTGGACCTTTTGTATACATGTATGACCTCACACTGAAAGAGGACATGGGGTCCCATGGGGCTACAGTTATGAGCTATCATCAGAACTAATGCCTAGTCTCCTGCAGTTTTTTTTTTGGATTTTTCGAGACAGGGTTTCTCCGTAGCCTGTCCTGGAACAAGCTCTTGTAGACCAGGCTGGCCTCTGCCTCCAGAGTGCTGGGATTAAAGGCATGCGCCACCACTGCCCGGCTCTCCTGCAGTTTAGACTCCTACTCCAGCAAAAACCTTTTGTTCTGAAGTTTGCTTTGCTCCCAGGCTTTCAAGTTTCTGTGTAGAGCAAATAGTGTGTTAGGAGGATGTGTGTAGTAAGGATGATGCAGTAGTTGGCAGCCTTGCCACAGTCTTAAACCACTTCACTTCCTGTAGAGTTTTATGTACTAAAGAGCACCTGTAATTCTTTCCTAAGCTGGGGAATTCTTAGTGTTCTTTCCCTTCGGGTCTTTAGGTAGGTTCTCTAACCCTGCAGCCATCCTCGAGATACTTATTTATGGATCAACAGATGAGAAATGGCTTCAGTGCAGCAGGGGCCTCTGAGCTGTAGCCATAGGGGTGGCAGCAGCTCATGGGCATGCTGGACAGCAGCCTGCGTGGCTGCCGATCAAAGCCTTTCCCCAACTTCATTCCACATCCACATCGACGAGAAGTGGGTGTCAATCTCTTCAGAGGGCTTTTCTGCTGTGGTTTCCCATGCCTGGTTTATTCATGTGTCTCCTAACTTTAGTGTCTTGTTCTATTGCAATATTTCAAATATAAACTTTAAAATGTGTCATAAACATCTATTTAAAGACAGAAAATTGGCATTCCAAGTATATACAGTTTTGTTATTTTGCATTGCTGCTTACAGGAAACAGGGCTTGTAGAAGCCAAACATATACTGTGGGAATGCAGCCTGTTCTGTAGAAATGTAGCTCTTCCTTAAACTTTAACCTGTTGTCCCAGGCAAAGGGTACATTTCACTATAGCTGTCTAAACTATCCTAAAAGACTCTTTTCTGCTCCATTGCTGGGGTCAGACTCTGGACCTGGCACATTCTAGGCAGGCACTCCACCATGTAGCTGCATGCGTCTGCTGCCCTAAAATACCTAAAGTATTCTTCATCTGCTATCTAATGACCCAAATTCCCAAGTTAGCGACATGGTATACAGTTGGTTATGACCAAGCTAATTTAACATTCATAAGTTTCAATTTGCCATTCTCTATGCTTTTCAGAATTTGATACTTTACAAATGAATGTCGTCTTCCTTTGAGGAAGTTGATTTAGTTGAAATACTTGTACAAGCTGTTCTTTCCTTCAAAGGAGAATTACATAAGAGTTAATCAGTTTGTGGGTTGACCCATTTTCAAGTCATCAACAACGTAATACTGTTAAGATGTGCTTTAAGCATTTTGAGAGGCAGTAGCTCATTTATAAAAGGCAAGGCTTAGTTTTTGAATTGTGGAGACATGGAATTAAACAGAAGAGAAAGAAAATGAGATAAACTCAACTTATTCGTATAAAATCTTTCTCACATAGTGTCTGTATCTACAGTTCTTTTTTTTTCAGTTATTTACCTCTTAAGACAAGCACATTTATAGCATATGTGGCTTTAAATGAGCTAAGAATATATAAAACAGTAACTAATGTTAATATATATATATAAATACTGTTCTAGTATCTACAGTTCCTGAGTTTAACCTAAGCTCTTAAATATTAAGAAGTGGAATTGGGAGGTATAGCTTGGTGGCAGAGTGCTTGCCTGGCATGTATGAGGCCCTGAGTTCAGCCCCTAGCCCTTAAATAATAAATAAAACATTTTTTATGTTAGCACTGTGTGTGTGTGTATGCGTGCACCCACGCCCACCCGCCTCTATGTAGACTCAAATAGGCCTTCGGTTTGTCCTTTTGCCTCAGCCTCCTGTTCGCAATTGTATACCATCAACCTTAGCTTGGATTTTAAGATACTTATGAGCATATAATTTGTGTGTATGAGTTAATGTGCAGGCGTGTGTACTTGTTGGTGTATGGAAGTCAGACGTCAACCTCAGGTGGTGTTCTTTAGGAACTATATACTTGGTTTTTGAGACAGTCTCTCTTGCTGGGACCTAGGTCTCATGTAACACCCGGTTTTGGTGTTACACCCTCAGTACAGTTCGCGCACCACCTTACCGAATGCCAGCAAGGCCTGGAGATTGAACAGAACACACAGAGAGACCAGGGTCATTCGATAGGAGATCAATGGAATGCCATTTATTCAGACTGGGGAAAAGTCCTTATCTAACTAACTGCAGCACTAGGACCCCTGCCCTGGTAGGTGGGAAATTACCATATCAACAATGGAATGAAGGCCCTACAGCTAATCAGGGGGGCGAGGGGGGGGCAGGGGAAAATATAGGAACTTAACCAGGCGGGGCAGGGGAAATACAGGAACTAAGAATGCTAGTCATCTGATTAGAAACTGTATGCGCCCCAGGAATAAGGGCTGAATGCTAGGTCTTGTTGACCAGAAATTGTCCCTGAGATGCGCCCAGGAATAAGGGCAGACCAGGGCGCTACAGTCTCACAGTTAGGCTAGGTTGCCTGGACAGTGAGCTCCAGCCTGTCTCTGTCTCCAGCACTGGGATTAAAGACAGGTGCCACTGCATATAATAATTCTAGGGTTTTTTTTTTCCCCTTTGTGGACAGACTTTATTTTTCCTTTTTTTTTTTTTTTTTTAAGACAGGGTTTCTCATTAGCTAGGGAGCCAGTCCTAGAAGAACTTGCTCTGTAGACCAGACTGGCCTCGAACTCATAGAGATCTGCCTGCCTCTGCCTTCTAAGTGCTGGGATTAAAGGCATGTTCTACCAATGCCCAGTGAGAGGAGGATTGCTTGAGCCTACAAGTTTGAGCCAGTTGAACAACATATTGACACCCCCCTCCCAATCTCTTTAAAAGATAGGAAGTTGGACCTGGTGCTTCATGCCTCTATAGTCCCAATAATCCGGTGGTTGAGGTAGGAGGATTCCTCTGGGCTAGGAGTTGGAAATCAGCCTTGCAACATATCACGACCTCACCTAAATTGTATTTATATAAACACAAAACAGGAAAAAATGAACACTACTTGAAGTGGTAATTACTTGAAGTGTCAGCACTATGAGAGGATGGAGTCAAGAGGGCCAAGGACTCAAGGGACTACATAGGACCCTGTAGGTGAATTAGGTGAATTCTGTGTGCTTGTTGTTAATTGGCTCATTAAGTACTCAAAGGGTATGGCCACACTTCTTGACATTAGGAAGGTTGGTAAGAATAGATGGACATAAAGTACCAAATATTCCCTAGAAGATGTGTGAAGCCGTGCCTCTAGAAAAGAGAGTGTGAGAAGAGTTTTTGTTAAAAAAGACATATTTTGCTCTCATTACAAAGCGTTGGAGATGTGAGGGCAAATGGGAATTTTAGAAACATTCAGAATCCCAAATAGTCCTCAGTCCATGAAGACTGCTGCACCAGCTCTCATTCTGTTCTCCAGATTCTGTGTGTTAGCTAGAGAAAGCTTCCACCAGTGCAAGATGTGCAGCAGCTGCGCAGCTGAGAGCGTCTTGGAAAAGGGCAACACCACCACCACCATTGTCCAAGTGCATGGCAGCACATCGCTTTAGAGACAGGTGGATGTTACTCTAGTTTCAGCCTATTCTGCAGAACTACATTGTAAGTCCCCAAACAACAACAAATTGTTTTATGTGTAGCCAAAAAGAGTAATGATTTTTTTAAATGAAGTTATAATTGGTTGAGCTACAGAGTTTGTGATTTTTTTTTATAGCCAGTCTGATAGTGTATATGGTTGGTCCTAGGTCCTTTGAAATTTTTTTATTTTATAAATTAAAAATAAAAAGTAAACCAGGCATGGTGGAACACATGTATAATCCCAGCACCTGGCTGCAGAAGCAGAGGGATCAGGAGTTAAGGTGTTCCTTGACCACATAGTGAACTTTCCTGCCCTGTAGCACAGACCTTTAGATCAGACCAGCCTGTCATCTAAGTAGGATAGTTTAGGTTGTCAGACTAATCAAAATCCTTCTTAAATTTTTAGTTGAAAGCTACTCTAGTAACCACACTATTGTGCTTGTGCTAGTAATGAAGGGTAGTACATTGCACTATGGTCAGAAGTTGCCTCACAAACCGGTTGGTGGTGGTGCACACCTTTAATCCCAGCACTCAAGAGGCAGAGGCGGGCGGATCTCTGTGAGTTCGAGGCTAGCCTGGTCTACAAGAGCTAGTTCCAGGACAGGCACCAAAGCTACAGAGAAACCCTATCTTGAAAAATAAAAAAATAAGAAGTTACCTCACTATTTTAGGAATGAAGTTTTGTAATATAGTATGAGTAACTATAGAAGTTAGTATGCTTAGTTAGTTCTGTTTCATATGCTCCTGGATGGAAATAGTCTTTAGTTTCCCCCAGAACTAATGTGCATACCTGAGGTAAGTGCTGAAGTTTCAGAATGGAGAGGAGTGTCTCAATTATGAGAGATTTGGGGTTAGTCACTTTTAACAAAGGCCAGGTCTGTTACACAGAGAAACCCTTTCTCTAAAAACTTAAAAAAAAAAATCTCAGTATATAGATGGAAACTCCAATAATGCTCTATTTTACTAGCAACCCTCATACACAGCCACTCAGGGCTTATGGCATTGAAGGCTATTAGAATGGATTGATATCTATTTAATATCACCCTACAATTTGCCCTCTAAACCCAAGGATTCTGTATCACTGACTGGCCCACCCACTACACACCAAAAACAATCTGAAAGCTAGTTTATTTATTAAGGAATGTGTACAGCATTCCCTGAATGATAAAATGTAACTAATTGTGTAGCATTTGCGTTGTCTCGGTTATAGGCAATCCAGTTACAATTGCAACACGTGGAAGGATTGGGTCAGTCACAGAACACTACTGTGCTTATGGAGCACGTGAGCTTTTGTGGAGCTTTGGGCAGTAGTGGTCGTGCTGCTGGAACAACTCCAAGGAGGGATGCAGAGGAAGAGCTGGGTAGGCAGATAGCCATTTCTGTGGGAAGGCCATGGGGTTTGCAGAGGACTGCTGCCGAGTGATGTGGTGGTGGCTACTCAGTCTCAAGTAGAATAAGGGCTGGCAGGTAGGAAGGAGCTGAATATCAGAAAATCCTAGGTTAGGAAGAGAGACTGTAGGAGAGGAAACGTGACCCAGAGGCATTGTTGTTTGTAGATATGACAGTTCTTGGTGTGTCCTGGGAATATGAAGTGGGAAAGGTGGCGCACACCTTTAGTCCCAGCCCTTGGTGGGCAGAGGCAGGGGATCTTTTATGAATTCAGGGCCTGCCTTGTCTACAAAGCAAGTTCCGAGGCTACACAGAGAAACCCTATCTTGGCAGAGGGTAGGTGTCTTAGTTCCCTTTGAAAAGCATCTTCACACCACTTAAAATTTATGTTTCTGGTGTTGGTGAAAGCCGTTGTTGACGAGCACTTTAGAGATGGACTCATTCAGCTGTCTCAAGGCCGAGAAGTAACACCATAACGAGTTGCCAAGTCTATGGAGTTTGCTACATTCTGGCGGGGGTTTTCTGGTTGTTTTGTTTTTATTCTGTCAGAATACTGTTTAATTACTATTGGAGTATTGTAGATTATATGTCCATTGTGATGCGATTATATGAAATGTAGTATCAACATCAAAATCACAGACACACTTTGACATTTTCTATAAAAAAAATTGTTGTGGGGGGATAGAGAGATGGATCTTAAAAAGTTAAAAGCTCTTACTATTCTTGCAGAAGACTAGATAGACTTGGGTACCCCATACCCATGTTGGACAGCCTGTAACTGCAGCTTCAGGGCATCCCAGTGTCCTAGCCTACTTGGGCCTCTGTGAACACATTTATACACATAAATTTAAATTTAAACCTTCGTGATGGTGGTGATGATGCACTCCTTGAGAGGCAGAGGCAGGCAAATCTTTGTGATTTCAAGGTCAGCCTGGTCTACAGAGCAGGTTCCAGGACAGCCAGGGCTGCACAAAGAAACCCTGTCTCAAAAAAAAAAAAAAAAAAAAGATTAAAAAATAATTTTTTTAAGAAAGTGATGTTTGTGTATGGTGGAGAGTTTCATTTCTAGGATGCAAACAATAGCAAGAAATTATTTGGCTAGACATGATAGGGAACACCTGTAACCCCAGCACTTCAGAGGTTGGGGCAAGAAGGTTCTAATTTTGAGGCTAGCCTGGTCTCCATATTGAGACCTTATTTCAAAAAAGAAAGATGGGGGGAGGTGTACGAGGTAACTTACTTAAGCTCAATAAAATGAAATTAAGTTCCTTTTTTCGTTGTCTTCTTTATTAAGAATGCTGGAGATTAAACTCAGGGCCTAGTGCATTCTAGGTCCTCTTAACACTGAGGTGTATACCCCAGTCTTTGGATTTTTTTGTTATCTTGAGACAGGATTAAGCTCTATACTTTGTAGACGAGGCTGACCTCTAATTTGTTCTAGGTTCTATGCACCACCATTCTTAGTGGCCAAAATTGTCATTACTGCGTGCTTACAGTATGCCGGTTATTGTAAGGATGCTATACTTAGCTAAGTTGTTTCATGTTCCTGACATCCCTCTAGTGTGTGGATGACATTACTTTACTCTAGTCTTGAGAATAAGGAGCTCCCTGTGCTAGACAGTCTGACATGACTTTGATTGTTAGAGACAGAACAGATGTGGTAGTGTGTACCTTCAGAATCCCAGCGTTAGGAGACATTGGCAGGCAGGTCTCTTTTGAGTTTGAGGCCAGCCTGGTCTTCATAACAAGTTCCGGACTAGTAAGAGTTACACAGTGTGAGAGATGTCTTTTAAAAAGTTTAGAAACTTGGAAATTTTGTACTGTCTTCCTGCTGCTGTGAAAATCCTTCCAGATCTCACAGTGTGACTGGATGAATGAGCAGACACTGAAGGATAAGAACGAAACAGTCAGCAGGCAGGCTAAGGGTTTTGGTAACTTACTAGTTTGGTAGAAGAGAAGTACTCTTGAAGGGTGACCTTTCACCTTTGCTTAGTTATAAATGCACTTTTCTTACCCACCCAGTCCTCAGATTCCAAATTAGCAGAGAAAAAGACAGAAGCAGAAGAGAGGACCCTCACTAAGTTATGATTGCCAGAAACTGAGCCTCAGTTCAGAAGTTTCTCTAACACAGGACTTTGAGAGCTCCTCGCTTGGTTCTCACCTGAACAGAGCCCAGCTCCGTCTCGCCTGTAGGGAAGGCCAGGCCGCTGGGAAGGGACTGCTGCCCCAACAGTGTACACAGCTGGGTCATTCCAACGCCGGGTGTTGGGGCGGAGATTAAGACTCTATAAAAATGTATATCCTGAGACAGTACAGGAAAAGATACCTTTTAGTTTTGTGTTTCTGTGTATGTGGCAAGGAAAGAAGGGCAAAGGCCTTCTGGTACCGGAAATTGAACCCGGGGCTTCATACTTAAATAAGCACCAGCTCCACCACCAAGCTGTATTCTTCACCCCTAAGTATATTTTAAACACCTACTTTAGAAAACAGAACCTTGGTTTTGAATTGTCTGTTTTCTGAGAGTGTTTATGTGGGCATATGTGTAACATTAAAGTAACGTTTTCACTTAATATTTTCTCATAAGGATTCATACACTTACAGTTAAATTGCGTCAGCCACACAGCAAACCTCAACCACTTCAGTCCTGGCTATCTGTCTCTGGGATAGAGCTACACGTCTGCCTTTGCCTTTCTTTCCTTGCCGTGTATCCTTAATCATTTCTCTAACTTTGCATTATCATCAAGATAAATTTGGCACAATTTCCAGAAAGGGGATTGACCCCAGCATGTTTATTCACCTATAGATTTGATCATTAGTATGAAGCTATAAAAGTAAAATGTTAAAGCCACAAGGGAGAACACTTGTCTAGTTAGTATACGTGGGACCCTGAAGTCAGTCTCTAGTGTGTGTGTGTGTGTGTCCTGTCTCTGTCTCTAGGACATGCTGCGTTTACTCACATAAAAGCTGTCTTCAAAACACATTCTCTTAAAACACCTTCATAGTAGTTTATGGTCAAATGGAATCAAGTATTGGATGAAATTCTCTTGTTTGGACATACTCCTTAGTGTGGTAGCAGTATTGCCAAAAAGAAGGAGACTGTGCCAGGGCCAACAGGCTCAGGCCTGAGAACCTCCCTTCTCTGAATTCCTGGTCTGCTTTCCCAGTCTTCTCTCTTCCAAACCCACAAGTTTCACTGTTGGCAGCATTGTCCAGACTAATAAATGGCTTTGTCAGAAACTCTGCACACAGCTTGTCCAAGAGTAAATGTAAAGTAAATGTTCCTTTTTATTGATTGGCTCTGGGTTTTATTTTGTTTTTTAACAGTTTGAGCTGAGCATATGCCTATAATCTATGTACTTTCAAAGGAGGTTCATCGCAAGTTCCAGGCCAGCCAAGGCTACATAGACCATGTCTGAAACACACACATTGATGTTCATATTCTCCCCACCCTTCAACCCCTGGTATATCCTTCCAGTATCAGATAGTCTGTTAGGGGAAGGATCCAGATGGAGTTGGAAGTAGGGGTATGATGAATATGATCAAAGTACATTGTATACATGTATGAAATTCTCAAATAATTTTTGAAAGAAATATTTTTTTTTTTAAGATGAAAGCCTGCAATTGGAAGATCTCTTTGTGGTCCGAGAGGGTTTCTCAGGTAGTGTTGGTCTGTTAGTACCTGGTCCTTGAAGGTGAAGTTGTCAGTTGATATTGCTCACTCTGGAATAGTCAAGTGGGTTTCTTTGGCTCTCTGTGGTAGTGTAGCACAGTAGTTCTGGATGTGTTCTAGAATATTCCACGTAGTGGTGCTGCCCTACAAAGCCACTGTCCTTTAATGACTTTGCTGGCCATTTCCTTTAAAGGCCTCCGTTCTTGGAGCTCTTGGCACTGTTAACTAGATCCTAGATTTTTGGCGCTCATAGCACCTCTAGAAATGGAGTAAGAATGGGGGTTTTAGAAGTGAAACAGTCCAGCTGTTCATCTTCAAAGATGACAAAACAGACCCATGTTTGGAAATGAGGTGACTGACTGGACCAGAGCCTGCAGTTTGGTAGCAAAGTGAGGGCCAGAACCCTTTGCCAGGTTAGTACTTTGCCTTTCTCAAAACTTTGATGGTGGTATTCTTTTTTTGTTCCGAGACACTGTTTCTCTGTGAAATAGTCCTGGCTGGCCTCACACTCAGGGATCCGCCTGCTTCTGCCTCCCAAGTGCCGGGATTAATAAAGATGTGTGCCGCCACTGTTCGGCGATGGCGTTAATTCTTTTATTTTTTAATAAATTTATTTTTTATTTTAATGTACATTGTGTTTTGTATGTGGGTATGTCTGAGGGACTCAAATCTCCTGGAACTGGAGTCAGACAGCTATAAGCTGCCATGTTGGTGCTGGGAACTGAACCCAGGTCCTCTGGAAGAGTAGCCCACTGTTCTCAACTGCTGAGCCATCATCTCTCTAGCCCCTGATGGTGTTAATTCTTAGCAGCTCTGGGCTCCAAATCTTTTGTTACTAAAAATATACTTATGAAGTTTTTGGCACTTCTTTTATATGCTCCTATATTTAAACAAGGCCAAATTGAAATTTAGCTGAAAATAGTGTAGAAACTGTATGGACTCTAATTGCACTTACTCTTTAGGCTAGAGCCAAAAAGGGGGATACTTTAATTTTTCATGGATAACTTTGATGAAGTCAGAGCTCTTCACCAACGTCATTCTCAGTCCTTTAAGGTGCCCTATAGCATCAGATCGCTGAGGCTTAATTCCCATGTAGGGATTCCCAATTCCCATTCATTCCATTTTGTGGATATATGCAATTGTTTCATCTAACAAATATTGACGGTGCTCGGAGCCGATTGAGCCTTTTTTGTTTGCTTTTTGACAGCCATTTGTTTAAAACAAGACTATGTTGAGATGCTGTTGTCAGTAGCTTGTCCCTTCTTGATGGTTAACGTTCTCTCTGTCCCCCACCTTGTCTTTTGTTCCTCATCCCTTCACTTCAGCTAGTATCTTGGCTGATCTTCTAAAGTATAAATGAAACAAGCTTCTGATGCACTTTTCACCAAATTGCAACCTCTGCCCCTGGTCTTCCTTTTTTTTTTTTTTTTTACTTTCATAACACTAGCCACCTTCTAATCCAACACATGACGTGCTTGTTGTACAGAACTCTCCAGACAAGCCCTATCTATAGTCAGTTCTGAGAGCCTTTGCTTCCCTGGTGTTCACTACAGGTTCTAGCAGAAGCAGGGTGTTAAGTACCAAGAGCAGTTACCAACTGCTGTAGTTCATATAAGAGAATCATTCTTTTTTTTTTTTTTAATTTATTTATTTATTTATTTATTTTGATTTTTCGAGACAGGGTTTCTCTGTGGCTTTGGAGCCTGTCCTGGAACTAGCTCTGGAGACCAGGCTGGCCTCAAACTCTGCCTCCCGAGTGCTGGAATTAAAGGCGTGCTCCACCACCGCCTGTATCACCTAGGCTGGTCTCAGGCTTGAAACCCTGCTTCTGTCTTCTCATGACCACGTGTAGCACAACCCGAGCAGATCAGGTAATCAGGGCTAATCCTCTCCCCAGTCTGTTTGGTTGGCTTTGTAGCCTAGTTAAAATACCTTTGCAACTTTGATCTATGTGGTTCATTAGAAGTTTTCCCTAAAGCACAGAACATAAGGATTGCTTTGTTATCATCTAAATAGAACTATAATATCAATACATCGGTCTTTTATGTGGTTTTTGCCTTGTTTAAAGAGTGTTTTTAATTTATCCTTTGGCAAATTTATATACACACACACACCTGTATCTTGATCATAGCCACCCTACACACTCCTTCCTTCCATTCTTCTCCAGAAATTCCCAGTATGCCCTCCTGCCTTCATGACCTTCCCCCGCCCCCAAAGCATACCCACAGATCTAGTTCTGCCTGCTGAAATGTTGGCTGTGCTTACTGCCCAGATCTTTTGTGGGTGGCTGTGAGTTTGTGTCTAGAAGACAGAACATTACCACAGCACTCTTTGCCATCTCTGCCTCCTCTTCCATGTTTCTGAACCTAGGCGTTTGATATGTCCCATTTAGGCCTAAGTGTTCAAGCGGTCACTCAGCATTTGAATTAACTACTGTCCACTGAAGGAAGTTCCCCTGAGAAAGCTGAGACCATCACTAACTGTGGGTATAAACGAATATTTAGAAGGAAATATTTAGATCTGTCCAAACTGACAGACACATTGATGTAGTTCATTATGCTGAACTGTGTAGGATTCCAGGTCTTTTAGTATTCTGCACTTCTTTAGCCCCATCCATAGGGTGGGTTTTTGTTGTGCCCAGCACCCTGGCTGCCTGCTAGCTTATGCCCCAAAATAATCACACAGACACTGTGTTCTTTTAAACACTGCTTGGCCCATTATATCCAGCCTCTTCTCGGCTAACTCTCGCACCTGGACTAGCCCATTTCTAATAATTGTTTGTAGCACCCCAAGGTGTGCTTACTGGGAAGATTCTAGCCTACGTCCATCCTGGGTCGGAACTGTATCGATCGCATCTGCCCGGGAGAGGGGAGCATGGCCTCTGCTCCAGAGAGCAGAGCTGTCGCGTCTGAGCTCACTTCCTCTTCCTCCCAGCATTCTGTTCTGTTTACTCCACCCACCTATGTTCTAACCAATAAAATGGGCCAATGCAGTTTCTCTCAGAGATCTTCTGTCTCTGTGTCCCAAGTGCTGGGATTAAAGGTGTGCACCATCATCTCTGGGCTGGGTTTTTATTTAGTTCTTGACTCCTCACTTTCCCCCGCCCCCCAAGATGCCTGTGTATCCTAGCTACCTAGAACCTCACTATATAGAACAGGCTGGCCTCAAACTCAGAGATCCTCCAGCCACTACCTCCCTGTTGCTGGAATTAAAGGTGTGAGCCAGACATTACAGTGTTAACATCCAGCATTCTCATAGTTTAACTGGATGTATGTTATTAGCATTTTCCTAGGGTTGCAAGGAAATTTTTTTCCTTTTAAGACATGAGCGCTCCTATTAGCTTGGGCTATCTCTTAAACATCCTAATTTTCCTGATGAAAAATTAATATCGATGCAGCCTTTTGCACCAAAATTATTTAAGCATTATAGGACTTTCTTGCTGTAATAATAGCTAAAGCTTTAGACTGTTGAAACATAAAAGTTCTAAAGACAAGAATTAAAAAGTGGGATTATTACTTGGAAAGGCTAGAACATAGTCTGCAGTGCCTGTGCTTTTGTGTTATCCTTGTTATGTAATTAGAGGGTGTTCTAAGTCTCCCGAGCTTGTGTGTCTGTTTCCACACCTTCTTTCCACGTGTGCTCTCTGGTTGTGTCCATGCCGCACACCAGCACGCACTTCTTGTCTCTTGGCTTGCTGCTAGAGTTCCCTGACTAAATGCCTGCTAGTAGGTGCTGACAAGCATATTTGGAAAGGGACGAGAGTTCCTAAAGTGATGGTGAGGGTCATCCGAGGGGAACTTGTTGAAATGTGGGATAGGGCAACCCAGTTGTAGTTGGGGACCATGAGTTTCTGCTTAGGATATCGTTGTCTGCATTTGTGTAATGATTACATCACTAATTTTAAGTAAGATGAATAAATTCCTCCTTGGAACTTGGAACAGCGAAATTTTAAGTTTATACTTTCCTCTAGGAATAAATTTTAAAAGCTCTGACAAATTCAGCTATCTTAGAGAATGTTTTAAGTCCTTGCTGTATTTTAATCAGAATTGGCTGAGTGGATAGACTCAGAGAGCTCCTCTGGACTCTGTGACATTCTGTGGTTGGAGGCAATGTTCTGACTTGAGCAGCTTTGTTGGTGTTGCTGTGTGGCAGAACGATGCCTGTAAATATGCTTCTGAAGCTTCAGCGCAGAACCTCCAGTGAAGCCCAGCAGCTGGGTGCTGTGACGTTTCTGAGTGCCATTGTGGCGCTAGTTATACGTCACTAATACTACACATTCCCTTCTGGCACGTTTCTCCATAATCCAGAGACAGTGGCTGTTAAGGTTATCTTATACAGAAAGCTTGTTTTAGGATTCTTGGTGTTTTAGTTAGTTGGTGTGGATATATGGTCTTACTAAGTAGCCAGAGACCTAAGCTAAAAGTAACAATCTGAGTATCGCTATCTTTTTCCATTCTAGAATGGTCTCCAGTACTGACAAGTTAAAATTCACTGTTCTCTGAATACTTTGTGCTGCTAATGAACATCTCTTTTTGCAGGATTCATGAATAAAATTTTCCATCCCAACATTGATGAAGCGTAAGTAACTATTTAAAAATGTTTAAATTTTAGCAGCAGCTGTTCTTGATTAATTAGAGGTCATCTCTTGTTCACTGTTATAAAAGAACCCTCAGTTATCCTTTGGGTTTTATGAGGAGGTATCACTGTATAAATGGTCACTTAAACTGTAGCGTTCTAGGGATATGAACCATTGAGGTTCCAGTACAATTATTGATTGAACTGTCACATTTTTTCCGTTTTCATGACTGGGCCTTTCATTTCTTTGGTATTCAGCTGAGATAATCCACATCTCAATTCCTTAAGTGTAGACCCAGCCCAAAAACCTGTTGTCAACGCATGGGTTTACTGTTTGCAGCCCTGAGACAAATATGAGTGATGAGAGCTTCATTTTAGTTAATCTCAATTATCTATTTCTTAATGACTTTTTAAAAGATTCCATCGTAGTCTGTCTTGTCCTTCTAGTGCTTCAGTTTTTTCTGTCTCAACAACTGCATAGGAAATTTTTGTTAACCTTTTATATAGGTTATGTGTCTCTTAATCTTTAATACCTTATGTATTCACCATCCTAATGATAGGATGTTCTCTTAGGTTGCCCCAGGAAAGCAGATTCAGAAAGTTAGTTAATCTGTAGTGCAGTAATGTTAGGACTCCTAAGACGCAGAATATGAACACACTTGACTGTATAGTGAAATTCTGCCCTCAGAATACAGGGTGTATCTGCCCTTGTTCCCCGGGTTGATTCTCAACCTCGTATCCTTGCTCTTGTTCCTTGTTGGTTGTAAAGGAGGCACAAAAGAGCCTGTGAACACCTGTGCCCCTCCTCTCCATACTCCCTGCTACATCTTAAAGGATGCTACTAGTGTTTTTGATAAAATTAGCTGCCAGAAACTTGCCACTAGATTTCTCAGTTTTTAAAAGTGCCATTTTTTTCCATCTGTTTCAGGTCAGGAACTGTGTGTCTAGATGTAATTAATCAAACTTGGACAGCTCTTTATGGTGAGTTTGGCCGTGTAATATTTTTGGAGATACTGCGACATATTGCCTCAAAAGAATGTTTGGCTTTTCTTCAGTGGCTAATATGTTGTTGGGATTGGGAAAGAATTTTGAGGGGCTGAGTGGGAAGGTTTACTCAATGGGGAAAAATGGAGGGTGGTTAGGGAAATGGCTTAGTGGTTAAAAGTGTTTGCAGCACAAGCATGAGGACTGGAATCTGGATCCCAGAACTCAGGAAAATGCCAGGTGGGCATGGGCCTGTCTGTAACTATAACCTCTCAAGTCAAAGACGGATTCCCTGTGCAAGTTGGCCAGCTGACTTGGGAACCTCTGGTTTGATTGAGAGACCTGCCTCAGTGACCAAAGTAGGAAGAACATGTGCACACTATACACAGACACCCATGAAAATGGAAAAAGAAACAGTCTGAAGCACAAGCTTCAGTTTAGTGATCTAAACTTAAAATAAGTTAATGAAGGGCTGAAGAGATGGCTCAAGAATGGTTAGCAATGCCATGCAGCGGTTTTAATCCCAGCACTCAGGAGGCAGAAGCAGGCGGATCTCTGTGAGTTCGAGGCCAGCCTGGTCTACAAGAGCTAGTTCCAGGATAGATTCTAAAGCTACAGAGAAACCCTATCTTTTTTAAAAAAAAAAAAAAAAAAAAAGAGCCAGTCTTGCTTAGGAGTTCAGTTTCCTGTACCCATGTCAAGCTGCTGGCAATTGCCTATATCTTCAACTCTGGGAGATCTGCTGCCTCTGGCCTCAGGTACCTGGATTCATGGGGAATATACTTCCCCACCTTCGCAACAAATAGATGTAATTTTTTAAACATTTTAAAATTTAAAGAGTGTTGTGACCCGTACCCACAACTCCAGCACTTAGGAAGCTGAGGCAGGAAGAAATTTGAGAGCATTGCTGGCTACACAGGAAGACTGACTGGAAAATTAAAAACAAAAACAAAAGAATTAGTGCAATTTATAAGATTCTGAATTAAAGGTGCGGACATATACAAATGGCTTTCTGTGGTTGTGTTCTGAACCATGCTGTGGTGGGCATTTCAAGGATCTCTTAGTCACCCCTGAGTTCTGAAAGTTAAGACTGATCATTGTAACAAATGAACAGCTGACTGAGTCAGCTCTGGAAACTGCTGTGTTGAATATCCCAAAGGCAGGAGGAGTAAGTAGCAAGCTTGTGGTTCCCTTGGCTTGATACCTGCTTGGGGAGCTGAAATAATTAAAAGTCTATTTAAAGTGAATCAGTAATACTAAAGCAAAATAAATGTTTTCTATTTACCCACAAGTCTAGATCCACAGTCGTAATTAGACACTCCCTTCTCTGGTATCCTGCCACAGGAACCTTTCCTGCACTGTTTGTTTCTCTGTTAGTAAGACCAGAATTCATCTTGCTGTTCTTGCAGCTCCCACTTTGACTTGATTTTGGTTTTGTGTGTACCTATTGATTTTCTTGCTCTGTAGATTGCTATCTACCTTAGGGACTGTTGGGTGTGTGTCTGGTTTGTCTTTAAGTCCTGGACTTTCGGTTATCACGATGCCTCTCACTAAAAAGGGTTAGAAGAATGACTAATAGCACAAGAAGAGAAGGGAAAGGTCACTTGAAGCTGCGTTGTCAGAGACGGTTTCCGTAAAGACTTGGGAGAGCTGCGAATGGAGGTGCGCACCTTTAGTCCCAGAGCTAAGGTTGAAGTCCGCCCAGGCAAGAGACTTTTTCTCAAAAGAAAAGACTTGAGAAGACAAGCAAGGAGGGGTTCTGTGGGAGGAGCTGGTGAGGGGAACAGGAAAGAATGGTTAGTTGCCAGAAGCTCATGGTTCATCCCCTTTCTTCCTGATCATACATTCAGGAAGTATTTTTCCCTTGAATTCTGTCCTTTTCTCGACCTCGGGCACTGTTTTCTCAGATGCCTCCCTTCCTAGGCAGCCCATCATATAGCTTTTGTTTTGATTTTGTTATTGAGCTACTGGATGTAAGCTCCCTTAGAGCAGGACTTCATAAATGTTGTCCATTTACAACCCCTTTTAGCTCAAGAAAAACTTAGTTTTTATTGTTGTTGTTTGTTTTTCTCTGTACTGTTATATTTAGAAGTCTACAAATTGGATCTTTTAAGAAAGATTCACAAAATAGTCATCTGATCTTAAAGATTTCTTTTTTATGTTTAAGGGTAAGCTTATGTACTGCCTTTGTGCTCAGAGGCTATGGAAGCCATACTTTAAGCAGCCATGTTGGTGCTGAACCAAGCCCAGGGCCGCTACAAGAGCTGTCACTGGCTTAACTATTATTATTATTATTATTATTATTATTATTATTATTATTATTATCATTATCATTATCATCATCATCATCATCATCATCATCATCATGATCAATATCATTATTAATTATTATTATAATAATTAACTATTATTTTTCTATCCCCTAGCCTAAGAAATATCTTTTGACCCTGGATATATAGGCATATACAACACATATACAAATTAAACATATACTAGTAACAAACCACAAAGACATTTATTTTAAAACAATTTTTGGCGTGCATATGATTTTACCATTTATTAAAAATGAAAGCAAACTTGCATGCTAATGGAAATTGATGAATTGTGTATTTTTAAATAATTAAATATTGGCTGAGTGTTTAATACTACTAAGTATAAAGTATCTTGATTGTTTTTCAGAGTTGATTGATAATGGTCAATACTGAAAGGGCTACCTTGATTAATATATAATACAAGATGACAGATATGTTTAGGAACATTTCAAAAGATGTTAGAACTTCTAACTTGATACTTACATGCAGAGGAAAAATAATAGAAATATTAACAGTATTTTTTGTCCTTATTTAACTTTATTTTATGTGGATTGGTATGAAGGTATCAGATCCCCAGAAACTGGAGTTACAGACAGTTGTTAGCTGTCATGTGGATACTGGGAATTAAACCCGGGTCCTCTGGAAGAGCAGCCAGTGCTCTTAACTGCTGAGCCATCACTCCAGCCCCCTCCTTAAGCCTTTTCTTTGTGTAAGAGCAGAAAGCTTTGATAGTAAAAACACGACAGTTGAGGCAGCATTCATTGATGTGGTATAGCATCATGGCATATGCAGTGCAGAATGCACATCCGTGTTGAGAACCAGGGCTGCAGTGAAGTTCACAATGCAGCACAGACACGTACTGCTGAGATCTTTGGATTCATTATATGTTTGATTTTGGTTGTTGCTTTGTCCAAAAGATTTACGTTTTTTCATACCCTCTCTCCATACGTGGTCAATGTCCACAGTTGTAAGAAGCGGAATAATAAGGGAGGAACTTGTGTGGTATTTTTACACACATGCTCCTATAACAGTGCCTGCTGTACAGTAAGTTTCAACTATTTTCTAAACTAAAAAGATGAGGCAACCAGAGCGCACACACTCCAAGGGTGATTTTGCATGTGTGTGTACACATATGTATATGTGGATAGATAGTACATTCACATTTTAGAAATGTGTGTAGCAAAATATGACAGCCAGGTTCCAGTTACACTCAAGTAAGATAGATTCAGTTTCACTAACTTCTATACAACTGTCCAGAAAACCTTATCAGTTATATGCAAGCTATCACCACCATCCCCAGTAGAAAGATGCATGTTAGCTACACACACGTATGCACACACACACGCGCGCGAGCGTCACAGCCCTCGAGAATCTCTGTCTACTTTTTATGTTTCTATATTTACCTGCTCTGAACATTCCTTCTCAGCTATGTGCCCTTTTTGTGATGTCTCCGTTCAGTTTGCATAATCGTAGAAGGCTCATCCCTGTTTTGTGTATCAGAATCTTTTCATGACTAAATATCATTTTGTTGTTACCACACTTTATTGATATATTTATCTGATGATGGTTATTTGAGCAGTGCTTTGTACAACTTTTGAAGAATTTGAGATTTATGTTATATGTATGCGTGTTTGGCCTACATGTATGTGTCTGCACTGTGTGTGTGCAGTGCCTGCAGAGATCAGAAAAAGGTGTCAGATCTCCTGGAACTGGAGTTAGCAGACAGGTGTGAGGAACCCTGCAGGTGCTAAGAACAGAACCTGGGTTCTCAGAGCAGTCAGTACTCTACCCACTGCGTCCTCTCTCCAGCCTCGATGCACAGGTCTTGATGCGGTTCTGTGCTTTCATCTGTCTGCACAGTTGCTGCAGCATTTTTAAATTCCTGTTAGAAGCTGTAAGATTGTCAAAAAAAAAAAAAAAAGTAAGAGTAGAAGCCAGTGTGACTAAAGTTCCATCGCGCTATGGAGTGCTAGTGTTTGTTCTTGTATTTTCTTGCAAAGTATTTAATAAGCAACAAGTGCTGAGCCACGTTGGTCAAAGAGAATTGAAAGTACATTTCCACGGTACACAGTGTTACACAACATGAGTGTGGCCACTCTGACACTTTAGTAAGTACAGGAAAACAAATACTGAAGACTGTAGTCAAAGGTAAAATGAGCACAAGAAGATTGCTTTGACGTTTGCCCTAAACAGAACTCTTTCTCTGGAAAATCCAATGTGTCAGGTACTGGGAGAGTTGGTCAAGTGCCAATGATGGTTTTGTGGGAGTTTTTAGCATTTATCTGACTTTGAGAACTGAACCTTTGTTGCAGTCTGATAAAGCCTCTCTCATCGAGGGTTAGTACAAAATTGGTGTGTCAATCCACCTCCCGCGGTAATTCTTAAGAGGGCTGTGGCGGGCAGTGGTGTGGCGTTCACCTTTAATCTCAGCAATTGGGGAGGCGGGAGAGTGGATGTCATAGATAGATCTCTCTTGAGTTTGGCCTAGCCTGATCTACAAAGTGAGTTCCAGGATAGCTAAAGCTACACAGAGAAACCCTGTCTCAAAAAAAAAAAGAGTTAGTACAAAGACTCCAAAAATTCTTCTAATATTAGACTAAATAGTGAGGGAAGATGACTTGTTAGCATGAGTACACCACTGAAAAGCAAAGGGCTAGCCTGGACTCAAAACCTGTTACAGCACTTACTTCTGAGAGAAGCAGGGAGGAAACTGGCAGAAAGGCAGCTGCTATTCAGTGTGCCAGGGGCATGTGCAGTTCACTGGGCACAAGTGTGTTTAGAATAGCAGTTCCAGCTGAAGCTGAAGATTTGTGCTTGCCATAGCATAATATTAAGCACTGTTCATGCTAGCAGTAAATTTAGTCCTTCATCCTCTTTGCAAAATAAAGCCAATTACTGGTAGCCTATATGATTGGCACATTGGTTCTGTTTTCATGTCTCTTTGCCAAGTACACACGAAGCTTGTTGGTTCAGAAGTTCCAAATTGGAATGATCATAATTTAATCACCAAGTGATTTTATATTTCTTAATATTGCAAGAGAATTAATTACAGTGGGTAATATGGTTACTTCTGTAACAATGATGTCACCAGTTTGAAGTTCTCTATCTAGCATTTATCTGGTGGTTATCTGATGTGCTCTTAATAACATTAAGGGAAAATAGCAGATGCCTTGGCTTGTAGCACAGCAGCACCTTTTCTTGCATCTCTTCCTGCTCTTGTAGACATCCGTGAGGAAAGCACTGGGAAACTTACACACTGCAGCCAAGGGTCAAAGACAAATGAAATTTAAGAATTGATGGAGAGTCTGGAGAGGGATGGCTCACCAGTTCAGAGTTTGTTTGTAGTATCCACATCAGGTACCTTACAAGCTACCTTATAAGACCAGCTCTCAGGAAATGCTTCCATGAGATGAACCTTAGGTATTTTTGTTGTTGTTGTTGATATTTTGGTTTTTTGAGTCTGTGTTTCTGTGTAACCCTAGCTATCCTGGAATTCCCTCTGTAGACCAGGCTGGCCTCAAACTCAGAGGTCTGTCTGTCTCTGCCTCCTGAGTGTTGTGGCTAAAGGCGTGTGCCACCACCCCTTTCACCCACCACCTTTTGCAGGCATTTTCTTGGTTAATGGTTGATTGATTTAGAGCCAGGCATAGTGGGACACACCTTTAATCCCAGCACTTGGGAGGCAGAGGCAGTTAGATCTCTCTGTGAGGCCAGCCTGGTCTACATAGTGAGCTCCAGGAGAGCCAGAGCTACACAGAGAAACCCTGTGTAGCTCTGGCTCTC
>NW_026067921.1:9052554-9071649 GCF_014885135.2 Alexandromys fortis
GGGGAAGAGGGCACAGCACGCTGAGCAAGCTAGGCAGATACCTCCTGGTATCTGCTTCAGTTCTTGGGATTCTTGCCTCAACTTCCCTTCATGATGGATTGGAATTGGTCATGTTTTATCACAGCAATAGAAACCCCAACTAAGGCAGGATCTGACTCCTCCTTCTGGCCTCTAAGGGTACCCATTCTAAGGCAACAATCATTCACACAGAAATACGCATGTTATATAAATAATAAATCTCCAAAGAAATAAGTGATGATAAAGTTCATTAAGTCATGGATTGATTTTAAATTTTATTTATTTACTTTTTTATTATGTATACAATATTCTGTCTGTGTGTATGTCTTCAGGCCAGAAGAGGGCACCAGACCTCACCACAGATGGTTGTGAGCCACCGTGTGGTTGCGGGGGAATTGAACTCAGGTCCTTTGGAAGAGCAGGCAATGCTCTTAACCATTGAGCCATCTCTCCAGCCCCTTAAATTTTTTATTTGTTTAATATTTTTTTAATTTGTTATTTGTTTAATATTTTTGTTTGTTTTTGGGTATTCTTGTGTCTTCATATATGCAAACATGTGATGTGGGATTCCCCTCTGTTTGCTGTGAATACCATTGGTTAATAAAATGGCTTGGCCTGATAGGGTAGAGTAGAGCAACGTATTTATGACACAAAGGTAAAATCTTTCCCTTTTGTTTTTGTTTTTCGAGATGGGCTTTTTCTGTAGCTGTAAGTGTCCTAGAACTCGCTCTGTAGACCAGGCTGGCCTCAAACTCACAAGAGATCCGCCTGCCTTTGCTTCCTGCTGGAACAATCAGGCCTGGCCTTTTTTTTTTTTTCTTACTTTAACAACTAAATTATTGCCTAGTAGTTAAAAGTTTTAATAAAAAATTTAGTGTAATCCCACTGGCTGATTGATTACAGATTAACCCTCATTTCAGGAAGGTTGATTACAACTCTTAGTGTGAGATAAACAAGGCTGTGTCAGGTTTGAACTACAGTGACTTAAAAGCCACCCCAGTGTGTTGAGAAGTGTTTTGAGATTGACTGGGCAGTGAGCATTATCTTCTACAGCGCTCATCTGAGATAGATAGGAGTATGCATTTTTTAGATCAGCCTCACTTTATGTACATTGGGGAAGGAACTACAGTTAAACAATTAACGGTAAAGAATTTGGTATGTTTATGGGTTTAGATAGCTTTATTGATTTTAATTTTTATTTTATATGGATGAATGTTTTGCCTATAGTATGTCTTTGCACCACATGCTTGCCTAGTGCCCTCTGAGGCCAGAAGAGGACACCAGATCCCCAGGAACTGAAGGTACAGACAGTTAGTTGTGAGCCACCATGTGGGTGCTGGGAATCAAACCCAGGTCCTTGAGAAGAGCCACCAGTGGTCTTAACCACTGAACCATCCCTTCAGCCCCAACTTTATGACAGAGGCTTGCTATGGAGCCTTGACTGGCCTAGTATTAGTAGGCTCACTGTTTAAACCAGTGAGCCTACCATGTGCCTCTGTCTTCCAAGTACTGAGATTAAAGAAATACACTACCATTTTCAGCCTAGAATGCTTTTGTGGACCATTTGTAGCAATGGTCCATGTGCTAGAGATGTTTCTCATTGGGAAAACACTTATTGTGTGCAAGGCCCTGGGTTCAATCTCCAATGCCACAATAAATATGTAAGTAAATAAATATGCATACATTCATGCAATTGGTTCCTATGTTCAGATTGGTGACAGAACATGTTAGTGTTCTCCAAATTTTAGGGTCCTACATCTTTCCCATAGAACAAAGCTCAAAATACTGAAAAGTCAAATTCACTAAACATACCATGTATGTTAAAATTATTAATTTCTGCTAATTTCTTTGTTTGGGTTTTATCTGCATAGATGAGCACATGTGTAACTCATGAGAGATCTTCTATTTCATCTACGCACAGTCTTCATTCTCCCTCCCTTTCCTACCCCTTCCATAACTGTATCTGGTTTTTGCTCTTTATTTTGAGGCAGGATCTCATTGTGTAGCACAGACTGGCCTTGAATTTGAAGTCCTCCTGCCTCTTCCTCCTGAGTTTACAGGCTTGGGCCACCAAAGCCAGCTAATTCTAACACACTCTTGAGTTCATCTTAGCAGTTAAGTTGTGAAGCATGACCCAGTCCTGATGCCATGTAGTTAGAGTGTATTAGTGCAGTGCACAGGTGCTGTAGGTCTGTGGTGGGTTGCTCCAGCAACATTTATTTTCGAGAATGTTACTTTAATTGTTTTTAAGTCAGACTGCCTACTGAAGAATATTCCCGGGGCTGGAGAGATGGCTCAGAGGTTAAGAGCATTGCCTGCTCTTCCAAAGGTCCTGAGTTCAATTCCCAGCCACCACATGGTGGCTCACAACCATCTGTAATGGGGTCTGGTGCCCTCTTCTGGCCTGTAGGCATACACACAGACAGAATATTGTATACATAATAATAAAAAAAAAAAGAATATTCCCGACTAACTATACTAAATTTTATTCCAGGGGATGTCTGCTACTTTTATAGCCCCCTTATCAAGTTTTTCTCACCCATAACTGTGCAAGTTCTCTGCAGTATAGGGCTGTCTGGTTGCTGAGGCATTGTGGTCTGAGTGGCTCTAGCTGGAGGAAGTGCGTCACTGGAGGCATGCTGTCAAAGTTTAGACCCGGTACCGGTCTGCTAGTTGCTATCTCCTGACCAACAAGAACCTCCTCTGTACATTGCTCCCAGTACCGCCGTGTGCTGTCCAAAAGTCCATGGGGCCAAGCAGCCATTTGGTGTAAACATGTGCCAGTAAACCAGCCTCCTTTAGCTGGTGTCTGAGGTGGTGGGCTGACCTGTGCAAGCATAAGTGATGCCGGCGGGGCTAGAGAGGTGTCTCAGTGGTTAAGGCTTTCTGCTGTAGAACCGGGAAGACCTAATCCCAGTGTTCATGTATCAGTCCGTGTACTCAGGTACACCCATCATACGAGTAAATAAACTCTAACAAAGTAACTAATGGGCCAGCCATGGTGTGCACTCCTTTAATTCAAGCACTAGGGAAGCAGAGACAGGTGGGTCTCTGATTTCGAGGCCAAGCCTGGTATATATAGTGAATTTCAGGACAGCCAAGGCTACAAGTGAGACCCTGTCTTTAATAATAATAATAATAATAAATCAGTTGTGATTTGAAAGAAAATGGCCCCCAAAGAGAGTGACACTATTAGGAGGTGTGGCCTTGTTGGAGTAGGTGTGGGGTTTGTTTGTTTATGCATTTATGTATACAAATGCTCTGTCCTCGTGCACACCAGAAGAGGGTGTCAGATCTCAGTACAGATGGTTGTGAGCCACCACGTGGGTGCTGGGAATTGAACTCAGGACTCTGCAAGAGCAGTCAGTGCTCGTATCGCTGTGCCGTCTCTCCAGCCCAGTCATCTGAACATTACTGTGTTTGTTGCTTTTTTGAGACAGGGTTTCTCTGTAGCTTTGGAGCCTGTCCTGGAACTAGCTCTTGCAGACCAGACTGGCCTTGAACTCACAGAGGCCTCTGCCCCCCAAGTATTGCGATCAAAGGCATAGGACATCACCACCTGGCTAGGTGTGGTTTTGTTTAGAGGGACTGTGTTACTGTGGAGGTGGGCTATAAAGAGAAACAACACAGAAAAGAGAAACAACAGAATTTCTCTTTGTTATAGAATCTACTCCGATGAAACAGCACATTCACGTGAATATTTTAGGCTAGTCCTTTAGTCTGAAATGTGTTTTATAGTTATTTTAGTACTGTGTGAAACATCCTGATGAAGAACAGCAGTATTATACTTCTCTTTTTACAGGTGAAGAAGTTGAGTGCGGAGAGGAGAGAATTAGAAGATCAATGAGCAAGTTAGTGGGGGCCTAAGATTAGACTTGAGGCTTTCTGTAGTACAAATTATAATTGGTGTCAGTAATAAAAACCCAGAGCCAGATATAAGGGTTAGTGTTGAAGATCAGAGAAGCAGAACAGCCAGCCACTAGCTCTTACCTCAACCTAAGACTGAAACGGTGATCCCTGTCTCCACAAATCCTTAGACTGAATCCTCAGACTGCATTTGAGCTTCTGTCTCCTCCCACCATATATTCCTCTCCCTCCCCAGCCACATCGCTCCTGCCTCCACCTCGTAGTACTAGGATTAAAGGTGTGTGATCACGAGTGCTGGCATCACCTTCGCGTGAGCACTGTTTCTCTTTTAGCCAGACCTTGAACTCAGAGAGATCTGTCTGCCTCTCCGTCTCCCTAGTGCTGGGATTAAAGGTGTGTACCACCATTGCCTGGCCTCCATGGCTAATTAGTGGCTTATCTCTGCACTCTGATCTTCAGACAAACTTTATTAGATCACAAACAAAATATCACTACGTTCATCCACTTTTCATTATTGAGGAGCAAATATCTCTTTTGATGAAGGTAGTACAACCTAAAGGAATTTACAAAGCCAGATGTCCACAGTGCATTTGGTGACAGTTACTCCTATGTATTCTCCTGAGGCAGCCCCTCAATGCTTCTAAAATAGATCCATAGTCTTGCCTGTGTTTTAGAATACCTCTCCTGGAGGAGGTAGTGGCCACAATATTCAGGAAAATGTGATGAAAGGGGTTCAAGAGCCAGACATGTGGCGCGCACCTTTTAATCTCTAGTGCTCTAGAGGTAGAGACAGCCATTTCTGCCCAGGCCGGCCAGGGCTAAGTAGGGAAAAAAGGCTCTGGAAGGCTTGTTGGCTAGAGACTCTTCAGCAGCACACACAGATGTTTGGCAGTGAGCCACTCCTTCCTACATGGACTAGAATTCCCTGACTGTGTGTGTATACAGACTTGTAGCATGTATGAAGAAGCCTCTAAAGATTTTTTAAACTAATACTCTGAAAAAATATTCTAGGAAAGAAATTCATTCTGAGAAAGGATGTTCACAGTCCCGACATTCAGGAGTTTGGTGCCAGACCAGGCTACAGAGTTCATTGTGAATTTTTCCTAAGATGTCTGTCATTATTTCTTTTATTTATTTATCTACTTATTTGTTTTTAAGATTTATTTACTTGTTATGCATAGTTTTCTGCCTGCATATATGCGTGCAGGCCAGAAGAGGGCACCAGATCTCATTACAGATGGTTGTGAGCTACCGTGTGGTCGAGGGGGATTGAACTCAGGACCACTGAGCCATCTCTCCAGTCCCACTTATGCTTGTTTTTCATGCAGGGTTTCTCTGTGTAGCTCTGTCTGCCCTGGAACTCACTCTGTCCTTGAACTTAAGAGATCCACTGCCTCTGCTTCCTCCTCCCAGGTGCTGGGATTCAAGTGCGCCACCACTGCCTAGCTCACTGTCTTTATATCTTAGTTTGTAATTTGTATCTTCTCTACCAGTGCCAGTGTTTTGGGTTTTTTGTTTGTTTGTTTGTTTTGGTGCCAGAGTCTTCCTAGTGCTCTGTTACTGAGTTCCATACCAAGCCCCATTCGTGTCTTAGCTGGAATGGAGAGTCTGCGCAGCTCATGTTGTCACTGGTGCCCAAAGGGGGTGTCATCTCCACCCACAGCTAAGGTGAACTTCTCCTTTGTTGCTTTTCTGCTTTACAGGTGTGACTCAGCCCATCTGTAACAATGGAGCAGAACTGTGTTAACGCAGGAAGGAAGAACCAATAATTAAGGGATCTTTTATCTGTTTGGAGCAAACACATTGGCAGAGCTACTTATTGGTAGCTTGAGGAAACTTAAAAGTAGTAGGAAAGTTTGTTAAATCTCCTTCTGGGACATTGCCAAACCTGGTTATATAATAGGCGGTCTGCAGTATTTCTCTAGCCCAAAAACCCTTCTGAACATCAAAGAGAACAAGGTTTTGTTGTTGTTTGGTGGGAATGTTTCAGCAGCTCCTGTCATAAAAACGTGGCAGTGGATGTCCCTAGCTCTCTGTGAGCAGCATGGGCTATTTGCTGTGCCGAGGGACTTGAGAATAAACACATTGCTACTGTGAAGTAGCTGCAGAGGCAGCCTAGACATTCTCTGTCAAAGTCCATTCTGCTGGCCTCGTACTTGTGAGAAGGGGAAACTCTGGAGAGAGGCCAGCCTGTCTCTAGGCATGCATGGCTCCCCTGAACTCTGCAGTTTTGTTGCAGACATGGAGTTTGCGAAACAGTATGTTTCAACCATTGACAGGCAGCAGGGTGGGAATCCAGCCTCTTGGGCAAGTTACAGTTAGACTAAAATGGATTTGGCAGTGGTACCAAGTGCGGCACTCACCTGAGCTTAAAGTGCCTCCGACCAAACCAGATGTGCTAGGTCACAGCTATAATCCCAGCAGCTAGGGGTGCTGAGGAAGGAGGAGCAAGAATTTGAGGTCCGCTTGGGTTATTTGTTTTGAATTTTTGAGACTAGGTTTCTCTGTATAACAGCTCTAGCTGTCCTGGAACTCAATTTGTAGCCCAGGTTGTCCTTGAACTCACAGAGACTCCCTGCCCCAGCATCCTTAATGCTGGGATTAAACAAGCGCGTTGCCACATCCAGCCTAGATTTTTTTTTTCATTATAAATGATAATGAAAGTCTTAGGAGGAACGTGTTTTGTTTTGTCTTCTTGGTTAAAATTTTAGCACATACGTCCTGCTGTGCGATTTTACTGTAATTTGTTTCCATGGGATTGTTGTGAAGACAGCCAGCCTTTGAAAAGCCGAGGTGGAAACCTGAGGCGTGTCTTCACATTCGGGATGGAGCCACTCTGAGAGCAGGCTGAGCAAGCTACCCAGACCTGGTACAGGATCTGCTTACTGCCCATGTATGGGTGTTCAAAATTATGCTTAAATAAAATGAAAAACTTATTTCCTGGTACACTCACCGTATCTTTAGCAGACACATGTGATTCGTGGCAGATGTTTTGAGCAGTACAGAGATAGCACATTTTTAACTCCATAATGTTCTCTTGAAGCACAACTGAATATAATACAGAAAGAACCTGCGGTCTAAAAGGTTTTCTACTCCTCTCTCTCTCTCTCTCTCTCTCTCTCTCTCTCTCTCTCTCTCTCTTTCTTTCTTTCATGGTGGGGAATGTACCTAGGGCTTTGGGCATGATAAGTGAGCCCTCTACCACTGCTCTACATCCCTTGCTTTGTGGAGATTTTTCTAGAGCTGGGTTGGCAGTTTCTATATAAAACTTCACTGTAGCATAAACATGCCCATTTGTGTTGTTTACCTTTAGCTACATAGTGCCACAGCGGCAGAGGTCTACTAAACAGTTTATTTTGGTTGAAACAGGGTTTCTCTGCTGATTTGGAGCCTGTCCTGGAACTAGCTCTTGTAGACTTGTAGACCAGGCTGGCTTAGAACTCACAGATCTGCCTACCGAGTGTTGGAATTAAAGGTGTGCACCACCACTGCCCGGTTTGACAATCCCTTTTTTTATATGTAACATAGGCTTCTTCAACCTTGCCATAAATGTCCGTTTCCTTCAGACATTCTTGTTGTGAATTATTAAAGTATTATAACACTTTAACATCATCTTTGGTTCTTGGTTCTTACCCAGTAGATGTCAGTAGCAACCCACCCTATTGGGGTGACCAGAAATATTTCCATATATTCCTAGGTTCGTTCCGTGGGGAACCACAAAATCTCAGGTTGTGAGGCTTGGCAAAACATGCATGTAGGCAGTCACAGTAAGAACAAGGGAATAGTTTTTGTTCCTTGGGTGTTCCCTTCGGGGACAGGGGTGTGTATATGCAGGGTAGTTGGAGTGGGAGGAGGAATGGAGGCACTTGGGTCTGAAGTTCCCTGTTGACAGGCTGAGGCCCTGCCAATAGAAACCACATCATCTCTGAAGTTGGGGAAGTGCAGACTGTGCCTCTTCCTTTATAAAGCACTAGGTAACTGGGCTTTTGTTTTGCTATGTACAGACATCATGTGGGTATGCTAGTAAGACAAGGGTTAATGTTACCAGTGGGTTGTTTATCTGTCTAGTTATCTATGGTTATAAGTGGTTGTATATGTTTATGCCTTTTTTTTTTCCTTCTCTCCTCCCCTCTCCTTGGAGACAGGGTTTTTCTGTGTGACAGTCCTGGCTGTTCTAGAACTTGCTCTGTAGACCAGGCTGGTGTCATGGCTGCAAGGGGGTGAACTAGCCAGGGAATGCAGGAGAGAGCTCACCCTGGCGGCGAAGATGGGAGAGCTGGCAGGCTGACCAACCCTGCAGCTACCAGGCCCAGAACCAGGGTTATGTGTTAGCTCCTCCCAGTATTCACCCCATCTGTGATCTGCTGGAGCATGGAGGGAGGGGTGGGCCTGCAGACCCAGGGCTTACACAGGCCCGAAGAGTCCCTGTGAGTGCACAGACCAGAAGCCTCAAACCAAACCAATGATTTTTTTTATTTTGTTTTACTTTAGGGGGTCTGATTTTAGAGGACAGGATGAGTGGGATCGAGAGCATGGTGTGAAAGGCACAATGAATAAATAAAATTTAAAAAGACTGCTTGATGCTCTTGTAGAGAACTGAACTTTGGTATATCCAACACTCCTTATCTTTATGGGCACCTGCACGAACGTGATGCACATAAATTAATGCAGCTTAAAGCACATACACATAGATAAAAATAAAATTTTTAAGTTACCATTCTTGACTACTGAACTCCAGTTCATTAGGTAAAATTGCATGTTCCTAGGAATGAACTGTTTCTGTTGTTTTTTTTTTCCCTCAGATCTTACCAATATATTTGAGTCCTTCCTGCCCCAGTTGTTGGCCTATCCTAACCCCATAGATCCTCTCAATGGTGATGCTGCAGCCATGTACCTCCACCGACCAGAAGAATACAAGCAAAAAATTAAAGGTAAGGTGGCGTGTACTTTTAGTTGGCCATTTAAGGCATGCACCTTTAATCCCAGACACTTAGGACCACTTGCATACTGGGATTGGAGTTGGATTAAAAGGAAAATAAGGACCTGTAAAACTTGATCCTCTTCAGTGTGTTCTGCAACTGCCCTTGTACTCACGGCCCCTGGCTGGCCTCTTCACCTTGGTCTGTGTTTGAGAACTTGCCTGGAAAAAAGTGTAGGCGCAGAAAGCAGTACACAGTGTAAGAAAAGCTGAGGTATAGCAGCGTGTCTGCTCCTCCTGCACAGATGATGGCACTGGAGCCCTCATGTTAGGTGCTGATGCGCTCATCTGCACAGGACGCAGAGCACCCGAATCACCAGTGCATCCAGAATGCACCTGCCAGCAATGCAGTAAAAGTACGTTAGGGGAGCTTGGATGCATAGGTTTATCTTCCCCGTTAGTTGTACAAGGCTTATGCCACAGGGATACTGGGGGCTGTGTGTTAAATATGTTTCTCATCCTCCCCAGGCCCCTCTGGAGTATTACTGAGTTTTTACTTAAAGCAGAAATGACCTGTAATTCATTTTCTTAGGTCTCGAGTACTTAAAAATTTTAAGAAGAGGGCTGGAGAGATGGCTCAGTGGTTAAGAGCATTGCCTGCTCTTCCAAAGGTCCTGAGTTCAATTCCCAGCAACCACATGGTGGCTCACAACCACCTGTAATGAGATCTGTGCCCTCTTCTGGCCTGCAGGCAGAGTACTGAGAATACTGTATACATAATAAATAAATAAATCTTTTTAAAAAAATTTTTAAGAAGAAAAATGCAGTTTCAGCCACATAGAATTTTGTTGGGAAACTGCTAAAGTTTTGACACTAGTGGCACGGTCTGCATGGGTATTATAATAAAGAAGTACTTCTGTATTCTTTTACTCGTTATGCCTCAGCAATATAGTATTACCCTAACTGTAGTGTGGGTCTGCTCTGATCCTAGTTACAAAAGGAACCAGACCTGTGTTCATCTTAGGGTAGTAGCTACCCCTCTCTCAGGGACCAACCCTCACTTCCTGTGGTGTCCATGTTGAAGGTCAATTTGCCATTCTTGGTAGTCTGAGATTGTTGTCTCTTAGACCTGAGCTCAGCCCTGCTTCTACTGTACTTTTGTATACTGCCTTGCCTTATTTCTCAAATAAATATTTATTTGCTGCCTTCACTACTGGAGTTGCCCATTTCCAAAGCCCTTGTCTTCTCCTACGGGCCTCTTAGGATCCGGCTCCATGTGTCATTTTCAGCTTTTATCGTTGCTTTCCCTTCTACCAAAGCTGTGGCCTGACTTCTTCCGAGTCTTCCTGGGCCTCACTACAGCTTTGGCGCTTTCTTCTTTTCTGAACCATGTCTTATTCCATTCCCTGAGTGTGACCATCCCCTTATGACCAACTTATGCTTAGACCCCCAGACTCCATGTCTCTCCTGAGTTGCTTATTCATGGCTACAGGTAGCCCTCCAGGTAGGTATGTCTAGGCCTGACCTTTCTCCCAGGATGTCTTTGAACTCTACGGTGGCCGTCACAGCTCGGTGTATTTGCATTACAGAAAAGTCCATAACTTTTCTCCTAGGTTTTAACCTTTAGATTTAGCTGATGGCATTTGAGAATGCAGGGGCCTAAAGAGAAAATGCTGGTTCAACAGCTAAGAACATGAATTGAATAAATGACTTTTCCAAAGTGTCATCGTCACTGTTCTGTTGCTGTGAAGAGATATCGTGTCTAAAGCAGTATATAAAGGAAGAATTTAATTGGGTACTTGCTTACAGTTTGAGAAGATTAATTCATTACCATCATGGTGGGGAGTGTGGCAGACAGCAGGCAGGCATGGTGCTGGGGCTATAGCTAAGAACTCACATTTGAACTATAATTTGGAGGCAGAGAGAGCAAAACTGGGCCCAGCATGGGCTTTTTTAAAAAATATTTATTTATTATGTATACAATATTCTGTCTGTGTGTGTGTGTGCAGGCCAGAAGAGGGCACCAGACCTCATTACAGATGGTTGTGAGCCACCGTGTGGTTGCTGGGAATTGAACTCATGACCTTTGGAAGAGCAGGCAATGTTCTTAACTACTGAGCCATCTCTCCAGCCCCCCAGCATGGGCTTTTGAAACCTCAGAGCCCACCCCAAGTGACAACACCTTCTAGTCCTGCCCAGTTTCATTAACTGGAGACCAAGAATCCAAATAAACGAGGAAATGGGGGACATTCTGACTCAACCCACCACACAGAGGGTCTGAGTTGGACTCTGAGCACCTATGTCCAATAGATCACAACTGCCTAGAACTTTTGCTCCAAAGGATCCACTGTCTCTAGCTTCCTCGGGCACACCACTCCCCAGGTACGGCAGACATGCCTATATCTACATGATTAAAAATAAAAATAAATCTTTAAAAAATGCAGGTGTAAAAAGGTTGAAGGCTAAGCAGTCTGTGGGAGTGGGTGCCCTTGGCATTATCTAAAGATAGGTCACTTTCCTGCTCAAAACCTTTGCTAGTAAATCAGGCACAGTGGTGCATGTCTTAATCCCTGCACTCAGGAGGCACAGGCAGGGGAGAATAACCAGTGCTGCAGAGAGACCGTGTCTCAAAAGCGACAGGAGAGAGTTCGGTCCTTAAATCACTGCCTGGATAGAACGAGCAGGGCGACAGGAGGCTCCGTGTAGTTCCTGACTGACCTCCATGTGAATGTAGGCTGTGCCCACAGAGCCTTCGTTGAGCAGCACCAGCCTGCGGGGGGCTTCAGTGCTGAGCAGTCCACCTTCCCTTCCTCCTGTGAGGTCTGGTTGGATGAGTCTCAGGTACTAAAGTGTGCTCACTCCTCTGTCAGTAGAGCAGTGGTTCTCACCTGCCTGCTGCTGGACCCTTCAGTACGGTGCTCATGTGTGCTAACGCCCAACTATAAATTATTTTCTACTTCATAACTTTGTTACTGTTAGGAATTGTAATGTGAATGTCTGCTATGCAGGATCTCTGTAGGAGCAGTGACAAGTTGAGAACTGCTGCTATAGGAAAGCAGACTTTCTTGATGTACGTACACTCAACCAAGACCCTACGTTCTGCCTCATTTTCTTCTGAGTTTTGGTCTTGTGGTCTTTTTCTTTCCTTTAAGGCCAGCTGAGGGGTATAGTTGATAGAGTGCTTGCCTAGCATATACAACACCAGCACTGCAGAAGCTAGATGTAGTAGCGTGTGCCTGGGGGTTTGAGTCAAGAGGTCCTAAGTTCAAGGTTGGCCTTAGATATCTACATATCTGATGCTTGTGGTAGCTAGATTTTTGAAGCCAGCCTGGACTACATGAGGCTCTGATTTAAAAGAATAAAAATAAAAAAGGCTAGGCACTGCTATGGTCTTTCCATATGGTTTCCATATGGTTTGTCCAAAGTCCAAGGTTACTGGGGGTGGGGTGGGTGCAAAAACTATTCTTTCACTGAACTCTGAAGCTCAGCTCTCAGAAGGCCAATTCCAAGGTTAAGTCATGGATTAAACAAGAAGGTGTTATGTTATTAAGGCCTTAAGCCTCATCCATGGACTTTAAACAGCCCAACTTTCTCAAGTTCACCACTTAGTCAAGTCCTCCAAACTCAGAAGTATTCAGGGTGGGAGCATTCACAGGAGGATGCAAGTTCTGGGCAGGGTAAAGAGTTGCTCCATGGGAGGCTGGGGTGGGGATATTGGGGAGGTGCCTCTGAAAGTTACTGTAAGCCTGAAATGAACTGTATTTTTCTTAAAAAAAAGAAAAGAAAAAGAAAAAAGAAAGAAAGAAAGAAGAAAGAAAAACAAAAAAAAAAGGCTAGGCAGTGGTGACACACCATTAATCTCAGCAGTTGGGGGGCCAAGGCAGTAGATCTCCAAGTTCAAGGCCAGCCTGGTCTACAGAGTGAGTTTCAGGGCAGTCAGGGCTACACAGAGAAACCCTGTCTTAAAAACCAAAAAAAAAAAAAGAGAGAGAGAGAGAGAGAACAAAGTTAATGTTCAGGTTTCATAGCCCCGCCACACAATTTTGGTGACACTAAGACTTTAAATGAACTGTTCTGGCCATGCCATGGTAGTACACGTCTTTAATCCCAGCACTTGGGAGGCAGGGCAAGCGGATCTCTGTGAGTTCGAAGCCAGCCTGATCTACAGTGCAAGTTTCAGGACTGGCTCTATAGCTACGGAGAAACCCTGTCTCAAAAACATGAATGAATGCAGAGCGTGGGGGTTTAAGCGGCCACAACTGCCTCCTGAGCCTGCATCCAATTCCTGTCAGGTTGCAGCCCCTCCCTCTGAGTCGGTTTTATCCTCCCCGTCAGTAACGTGTTCTTAATTTCTCGACCTTCTGAAAAGCCTTGTCCTGGTCAAAGCTTCATAGGCACTTGTTTCTTTGAATATCTAAAAGATGGCGTGGCAGATAGAACAGCTTCTAGGAAGGGTGAGTCAGAAACCAAATCCCTGAGCTGGAGCACTTGGTGCCTCACAACCCCGTTACTCCAACCTTAGGGCCCACACTGGCCTCTTTGAACACCTGCACCTGTGCTCATGCATACATGAGTTGTTTTGTTTTGTTTTAAACTCTAAAGAGTGCATTTTGTATTTGTTGTATTTTTCAAGACAAGGTTTTCTGTGCAGCCTTAGCTGTCCTGGAACTCACTCTGTAGACCAGACAGACTGTCCTTGATCTCCACCAAGTGTTGGGACTGAAGGCGTGTGCCACTACCACCTTACACCAAAAGTTTTAAGCCAGTCTTACATATCAAGTTCCAAAGCCAGCCTAGGCTGCACTAGCCTGTCTCACAGGACACTCAGGGGGAGGCCGAAGCTCCTACCTCGGCCCCTGCTTATCTTCACTCGCAGGCTCGCGTCTTTTGCCTTGATAGTGGCTCCTGTGTCCAGCTTGTGTCCTGATGGGATCCCACCAGCCACCCTTGCATATACTCGTAGGCTGTTTACTCAGACAAGACAGGGTTTCTCTGAGTTCCAGGACAGCCAGGGCTGTTACACACAGAGACCCACCTGTCTCTGCCTCCAGAGTGCTGGGATTGAAGGCGTGTGCCGCCGCCACCCGGCTACAGTGTGTGCTTTTAGGAACAATTTTATTCTTTTTCAGTCAGCACGTTTGTCCTGGGCTCTTGAAGCAGAAATCTTGAAGTGAATAATGCATTGAAGAACCACCCGGCTACTCCTGAGCCTCCATAGGGCAGCTTGTTCCTGATGAGCAGACTGAAACCATTGTTACAAACCCAGCGGGCAGGACCCCTATAGTCTCTACAGACCTGAGCCAGCTGTGATTCCACAGCTGCAGTCAGAGGAGGCTGGGAGTCACTAGTCCTGTTCTACATGGGAAGAAGTCAAACGTGCTTGCCCTGTGCTTGCCCGTTTCCCCCCCCACACACACTAGTCACCTCTCCTTTGGAATCCCCGTGGCTTTTAGAGATGATGACAGCTTCTCCTGGTGCAGCAGGGACGCCTGTGCCTGTGGCCCTGAGCTCATGTTCTGTTTCTTCTCCCCTGTGCAGAGTACATCCAGAAATACGCAACGGAGGAGGCCCTGAAGGAGCAGGAAGAGGGCACTGGCGACAGCTCGTCGGAGAGTTCTATGTCTGACTTTTCGGAAGATGAGGCCCAGGACATGGAGTTGTAGTAGAAAAGCATCTGCTTTTCAGAAAGACTTATTTCCTAACCATGAGAAGCAGACTATAATATTCATATTTAAACAAAGCAATTTTTTTTATTACTAAACAAGGTTTTTATGAATAATAGCATTGATATATATATATTATATATCACCCTTTAGATCTTGATTTCTTGGTCATTTCTCAACCTGAGGTGCATAGCATATCCCCACATTCCATTTCGGTAGCAATATGCAGTCCGAATGCATGCATTCATAAGTCCATTTGGCCAGGCCAGCCTGCGTGCTGCTCAGCTGTCAAGAATTGCCGCTCCGATAGGTAAACGTGAGGAAAACTAGCAGGAAAAGTCGCTTCTTTTTATGGATGGTTCCAAAGAATTAAACCAGATGTACCAGTTGTTGGATGAAGACAGAACAGTGCTTTTCCAGGTGGAAGGGAAAGGCTGAGGAAGAGGCGAGCTCCGGAGCGTGTGAAGCTGGCCTGGCGCAGCCAGCTGCTCCCGAGAGCGACCGCAGTGGGTGACGGCATGGGTTGGGTGAGAAGTGAGACTTAGAGCCTTTTTTTTTTTTTTTTTGACTCAAATTTAGGTGCATTTTTCTAGGTAGATTCCTGGCCCTCTGTGCAACCAGACCTGTAGCCACATTGGTTTTGCTTTGAAGACCCTTTGGGAATGTTTTCTGAACCCAAATCTTTTTCTTGGTACAGCTTGTCATCCAGACCTTTTTTTTTTTTTTTTTTTTTTTTTGAGAGAGAGAGAGAGAGAACAGGACTGGAGGAGAAAAGGGGAGGCTGGTCCCGTTGGAGACCACTGCCCTGGACTGAACTGCAAAAACTGGAAGCAGTTTTTGTTTGGTGTTTTTCTTTTCTTTTGTTCCTTTATATTTTTCTATTTGTGTGAATTGAACTTAGGCAGGTTACAGATTTAATTTTACCTACCAAGAGACAGTCTCCTCCCTGGACAAGGCGCTCAGTGGACCTTCAGGTGGAGGGAGACTGGCCTGGAGGCTCGAGGCCTGCGCCGTCCTGTGATCTCTTGGGTCTCTCTCTGGCAGCTGCTCCTGGCAGCAGCCCAGTTGCCCACCACTTATAGCAGAGGGAAGTGTGGGTATGTAAGACCCAAAACATCCTAATATTTTTTAAAGACATCCTAAATTTACAATGAGTAAGAATTGAACATTGTTGTACCCACAGTGGCTTGAGGTGGGAGAACCACTTTCTTCTGTGACTGACTAGGGAGGGTGTGAGCCATGACAGGTTATAGGCAGGTTGCGAGGGAGGACACTTTGTCCCTCCCGCAGGAACAGCAAGTCAGACAGCTGAAGCCTGACCTGCCGCTGCAGCCTCTGCTCAGCTACCTGCCACCCAGAGCGCCCAGCAGTTCCCATCGGACTCTGGAAGGGATTTGGAGAAAGTTTGGACGCCGGCTCTGTATTCTTTTTGCCGAAACCGGAACAGTAGAAGTAGCCAATCCTAAGAGCATCTGAAGGCAGTGCGTGTCCAATGTGTTTAGTGTAGGAGTGCTGGATTCCATAAGGTTAAGTCGGTGAACTGGGGAGACACCTCTCCTTTTTAATTCAAAAAGCACAATCAGTCTTTCCTTTGAAAATCTATATGAAGTCCAACTTTTAGCATGATTATTTTCCCAAATAAAAAGACAAATAATCTACTTATTCTAAGTTAATTACAGGCATGAAGCAAAAGGTTTTCTTTGGGGAAATGGAGTTCTGTGGGGCTGTGGGTCGGTTCACTGTACTGTTCTCTTGGGCACCCTGCCTGTTGGAAGGCAGCTTTAACTGTAATGCTGTGCTTACCTGCCGTGCTGTCTTCTGTTTGGGGGAAGGAGGGCCTCTGCAGGCACGTCCAGCTCGCTTCCCTGGAAGAGGGGCAGTTTGCTCATGCCATAACCTTACTGTAGGTGCTACTTAGGGTAGGCTTGAAGTGCTGGGTGGTGACTTTTGAGTTCAAACAATAAAAAATTGTATTTTTTCAATACTGTATAAAATAGTACTCTAATTACCTTTCCCAAAAAAAAAAGGGGGGGGGGTCCTGATGATTGCTTTTGATCTTGTTGAAAAAAAAATAGAAAACAAAGAATCCAACAAAGCCTGACAGAGTCAATTTTAGGGAATGGGCATGAGCAGCTACTGCTCTGACTCTCACAAGAATCCTCTCCCTCCCCTGCACACAGCAGCACACACTGATGGTGCAGAACGGCCATGCAGAGCCCAGGGCTGGAGGCCAGGACAGAGGGTTCCCATCCAGGCGGTCATGATGGCCCCCAATCACTACCCTCCGCTTCTGGCGCCAGTCCTGGCTCCATGCTTGTTGCCGCGCTCTGGGCCTTGACTGTTGGGAAGTCGGCTTTGCAAGCTTTCTGACCCTTCCTTGCTTCTTGGTGAGGTAGGGCTAGATGACCATACCATACCCATGGGTGCAAAGGATCAGAAATGAAAGTCTGGCTGGGACTCTGAGGACTCCAGGTCCCCATAATAAATGGATGTGCTCTGGAGTTTGCCTCCTTGGTTACCAAAACCCTCTAGTTACCTGTGGATGTACCTCCTAATAACCCAAGGGGGCATCGACCCCTTTGGAGGCTGAGCACTCTTTCCTTTGAGGGTTAGCAGTAAGTCGGAGCTGTTGCTGGCATTTGCCCGCCCTTTGTCCCTACCGTTTTTGAAGTCCTACCTTATGGTTTACCAGTGGAAGCCATTCTTTGCCCCCATTCAGACGACTGGAGCTCTTGCCAAACGCTGACGAGCAAAGTGGCTGCTGCCTGGCAGCCCAAACCTGCCACGTTCCTGTGCCCCCTGGAAGCCCAGGGCTGGGGCCAGTGGGCCGTGTTCTGTGGTTGCCAACGTAGACCCCAGCAGTTGACATTTTTGTCAGTCTCCACCTTCCTCGAGACTGTGCAGCTTCAACCAGCATCTCCTGTTGACGAGAGTCCTCAGAAGTTGCCACATCTCTCCAGCTCATGCTTTCGTCCACTTCAAGTGCTGTTCTGTTGCCAACTGGCTGATCTGAGCCCCCGAGGGGTGTATCTTCTCGGAGGAACTGTGCCCTGGAAGTTGGCCTTGACCTAATACTTGGCATTTTCTAAGCCACCTTTTGGGGTGGCTAAGAATCATGACAGATCCCCTGCCAGTCTAGTTTCTGGGTCAGTTTTCCGAGAACTGGGATTGGCCTCTCTGTTTTAGTGACTCAGAAAAGTGAAGCCATTTACAAAAGTTAGCGGAGAGTTTTGCTTTGTTTTGCCCACTTCTAATTGGGTCAGAGCCTTGCTGAGTGAAAACCAACTCGTTTCTGATTGGGCACAAAGAACTGCTTTTCTTTTGGACTTCTGAATCCATGTTCACCTTCCTTTGGCCACTGAACACGTTGGCCAGCTCTTAGGGATCGGATGGAGTAAAGGCCCTCCCGGGGTCACAGGAGTGCAGCTTTCCACTTGCCTGAGGAATGGCCCTGGCTCTTGGTTACTTGGCTGTGGGCGTGGGAAGAAATGGCCTTCAGTTACTGATTGTATTTGGTACACTTTGTGTGATACTTGAAGAGATAAAAGGGACTTACCAGCCCTTAATTGAAATCTAAGCTTTTTACCGCTTTCCTCTCCTTGCCCTGTCTCCTCCCTCCCACCTTCTTTGCATTGTGATGGTCTAGTGGGCATGTCTGTCACCTGGACAAATGCCTCCTCTGACTATAACCTCTTAATAGTTGTGTATAATGAAAACTGTAAACTTTTTTAAATAAAATGTGTATATACCTTGGCAAATGGCTGAACTTGGTCAATAGCTGCCCACACACCAATCAACAAGACAGAGGACAGGAGTCGGTAATCACCCACAGGCAGGAATAACCACAGACAGCTGGCTGAGGTTTGCACATCAGCGTCCTCCCTGCAAAAACATCTCCTGCCAACCCTGTGCTAGAGGCTCTCGTTATCCTGTGTGTGCCTAAGCCGCCTGTGGACTGGTGAGGATGTGTCCCCAAGTGCTGACCTCTCTGTCTGGGGAGCCGAACACTGCTCTAGCTAGCCACCAGGTGGCAGTGCTGTCCAGTCTTCTGAGCCCCCTGAGCAAGGGTGTCTTCTCATCTGTGGTGATGTGATGTTTCCTGGGCATAGGGATACGGTGTGTAGGAGCCCACGTCCATATCTGCCTATCAAGTTTGGCATGGGTGGGGAGACACACTTAGTGTCTCTTGAATAAGGAAGGCCACCTTCCAGACACATCTTCCTCCGGTGCTCTGAAACAAACCACAACAGTTGAGCTGGTGGTCAAAGTCCCGGAAGCCAGAGCTGTTGAGTTCTAGTCCACACCTCCAGTGACTTCTGACTCTAATGGATTCCATACAAACTGAGCAATCCCATGGCACCAGTAACGAGGCTGCTGTGGGATCCTGTGTTTGGAAACCGAGACTTGAATACAGGCTTCTTTAGACCCAAGAGCATCACTCACACCCCAAGGCACTGCCCCTCTTCCAGGACAGGGCTTGTAGGGTTTCTGAAGCATGTGGTTCTAGAAAGTTAGGCTTACCTAACTTCTTCCAGCAGACCCCAGGGGGTGAGTTGCTTAACATTGAATTTTTCTTTCTTTTTTTCTTTCTTTTTTTTTTTTTTTTTTTTTTTTTTTTTTTGTTTTTTT
>NW_026067921.1:9071655-9244984 GCF_014885135.2 Alexandromys fortis
TTTTTTTTTTTTTTTTTTTGGTTTTTCGAAACAGGGTTTCTCTGTAGCTTTGGAGCCTGGCCTGGAACTAGCTCTTGTAGACTGGGCTGGCCTCAAACTCACAGAGATCCACCTGCCTCTGCCTCCTGAGTACTGGGAATAAAGGTGTGCGCCACCACTGACCGGTTTAACCTTGGATCTCGAGGTGTTCATCCCCGCCAGAGAAGGAAGAGACAACTTAGGACCTGCACAACTGGAGCCACCAAATAGTCACCTTGATAAAGACAGCCCGTGTGGCTGAGGCCTGACCCCCAGAGCTATAACCACTGGGACAGAAAGGTTATCTGGCTCTTTAGAGATGAAGTCACTCAGAGGAGTCTTCCCACTAGTTCAGGGCTGCTCGCCTATCTGTGGTGATGGATATTTTTAAACATGGCATCTCCTGGTTCCTAAGAACTCTCTGGCGCTTGTGTGAGGCCCTAAGAAGTGGCAGGGACAAAGTGGTACTTGGAATACCCTATTGTCATAAGTCAGAAAGTGCTAGGTGGCAGATAAAGTGTGACCTTTCTAGGACCCTGCCACCATGGCCAACCAACCTAGGGCAGACAGCCCCAGCTCCTGCAGGCAGCCTGGCATCTGTTTTTGTAATGACCACGGATATGCATTTGGAAAGGTGGAATAATGGGGGATTTTGTTCTTGTTTTGTTTTTGAGAACAGTTTCTCTGTAGCTCTGGCTATCCTGGAACTAGCTCTGAAGACCAGGCTGGCCTCGAAATCACAGAGCCCTCCCTGCCTTTGCCCCTCTGCTTCTGCCTCCCAAATGCTGGGATTAAAGGTGTGTACCACCAGCACTACCCAGCAGAATGATGTACCCCCCTTTTAAAGATTTATTTATTATAGTGTTCTGCCTCCAGGTATGCCATTACAGATGGTTGTGAGCCACCATGTGGCTGCTGGGAATTGAACTCAGGACCTCTGGAAGAGCTGCCAGTGCTCTTAACTTCTGAGTCATTTCTCTAACCCCAGAATAATTTTTTTTTAAGACAGGGTTTCTCCATGTAACAGTCTTTGCTATCCTAAAACTAGCTCTTTTAGTCCAGGGTGGCCTTGAACTCACAGAGATCCGCCTGCCTCTTCCGCCCAAGTGCTGGGATTAAAGGTGTGCACCCACCACTGCCTGACTGAATGATGCTTTTTTAAAAATGCTCTTCTGGGCCAGAATGATGGGAAATTCCTTTAATCCTCCATTCAGTAGGAAGAAGCCGGTGGATCTCAGCCCAAGGCCAGCCTGCTGTACACAGAGTTCCAAGGCCAACCAGGGGCGTAGTGAGACCCTGTCTCAACAAAACAAAACAGAAATAAACCAAAAAACCCTTGTGCAGATTTCAAGAGTTCTCTGCTGATAGCATCAGAAAGATATGCCTTGCCATGCCTTCCTCTAGGGCAGTTCTCAACCTGTGGGTCGTGACCCTTTATGGGATAACCTAAGGCCATCGGGAAACATTTACATTATGATTCATAATAGCAGCAAAATTGGGTATGAAGTAGCAATGAAAATATTTTATGGTTGGGGGCTGCAGCATTAGGAAGATTGAGAACCACTGTAAGATCCTGGATGCCGAAAGCTCTGCTCTAAGAGATCCCACTGGGAGCGCTCCAGCGATCAGGCCAGGCCTCCATCTTGCTGGCTATAGCTGAGACAGTGGTACCATGTTGGGTCCTAGGGCTTCCGGCATTGTAAGCCTATTGAACTCATGCTGTTCCAAGTGCAGAGTTGGTGGCCAGCACCCACCAGAGCCTCCTGTCATCCGGGACCCAACCAGGTACATCATGGTTAACCTGCCCAGGTGTCAGCCCCATAGGCCGGGTCCAGATCTGAGAGTCAGGACTTCAACCCCAGTACACCCAATTTCCACTGTGTATTTCTGAGGTCTTCAGTAGAGACAGAAAAAGCATCAGCTGTAGGGATAGGAGATGTAGCTCAGTGGTAGAATACCTACATACAAGCAGGCAAAGGCGCTCATGCGTGAAATAAAACGCCTAAATTTTTGTTGCTTCTTTTTCAAGACAGGGTTTTTCTGTGTAGCCTTGGCTGTCCTGGAGCTCGCCCTATAGACCAGACTGGCCTTGAACTCACAGAGATCCCCCTGCTTCTGCCTCCCAGAGTTTTGTTAAGTGTTTTACCATAAATAAGTTGTTTTGCAGAAAAATGTACAGTGTTTGTTTTAAGATCTAACTAACTAAAATTATGTACAATTAAAAAAATAAATGCACTGTTATCCCAGAAAGAGAGAGCACGAGGTGTGGTTGTGTTGGGGGTTATGCCCAGTTACCCTCAAGTGCCTCCCACCCACCCACTGTTGGACAGAGTCACGGTCCTGGAAGCCTCCTCTGCCTGCTGCAGGGTTTTTTTGTTTGTTGTTTGTTTGTTTGTTTTGTTTTGTTTTTGTTTTGTTTTGTTTTTAGAAAGCAAATTTCAGAGCTCAGGAACAGCTTCGCTAGGGGATGTGGAAGCAGCAGGCAGGGGGACAGGAAGCTTGGGCATTGGGTTGAGGATGGGAGGTTTATGGGCCTCACCTGTCTGTCCCCGCGGCAGGTGCAGACCTGGAGGGAGGTGACTTCCAGGCTCGGAGGACACAGAGGTTCCGCCACGCTGGAAAGTCTATGATGATGGCAGCAGCGGGCTCCAGTGGGGGCAGACGCCGTGACCCCAGAGCTGCGGAGGTGCCACCTGCAAGGCGCCGAAGCCCTCCTCGACTTGGCCACCAGGGGGCGCGCGGGGCTCGTTCAGCTCCCTGCTCCGCGCCCCGCGAGGGACAGCAGGACTGATGGCAGAGAGCTACTGTCCCCGCGGTGTGATGACATGCGTGCTCTCTGCAAACTGTCGGGCCCCGCGGAGCCAGAGGACCAAGGCACGGGAGCAGGAGCAAGAAAACCCTTGTGGGCGTTCTGTAGTAAGACTGAAATCGTGACCACGGTTACTCTGCGCCCCAACTGCCCTCTCCGTAGGGAGGCTCCAACCAACCGCTGTCAAAATCCTGGGATGCCAACACCATGTCTGGGCATGCAAGCCGGTCCCCAGGCCTAGACAGCTAGAGCCAGGCCTTAGGAGAGGTCTGAATCCTGAACCCCGAACCACAGTGACAGTGAAAGAAGGAAATGAATATTCGGGCCCCATCTTTCCGCCAAGCACCCTTCCATCCTTGCTTTCACTTCCATGTACTTGTAAGGTCATTTCAAAGTCCAAGACGGCAGCTAGAGCTTCCGAAACCACATCTCAGCTTCCAGGTTGCTGGATAAAGGGAATAATGAAGATGAAAATGTGCTTGCTCCAGTAAGAGTTCTTCAAAGTCTTGAACTCTCACCACATCCCCTAAAACAAACGGAGCCACGTGCCCGCCCTGCTTCGGGGATGCTGGAAAGTGTACTTCACCGTGCCACAGCCCGGAGTAAAACTGGCACGTGGACCTTCTGTTTTTGGAATCTGATCAAGCCAGTCAGCTTTTTCTTTAATTGCACATGGGGGTCAGGAAAGATGGATGGGTGCATGCGAGCACTCACCTTACAGAGGACCCTGGTTCCATTCCCAGTACCCACAGAGTGGCAGCCCATAGCCACCTGTAACACCTTAAATCCCAGCATCCTGTAGGCAGAGGGAATCTCGAGTTCAAGGCCAACCTGGTCTCCAGAGCAAGTTCCAGGACAACCAGGGCTACACAGAGAAACCCTATCTTGAAAAACAACAACAAACACCCCAAAAAAGTATTCAAAGAAGGCCCATGTCAAAAAGAAAAGGGGGGGACAACTCCAATTGAGCACCCCAGTGCTCGTTACTCTTGAACTGATTATGGTCTTTTCACAAGTGTTTATTTTTTGTGGGAGAGGGGGATTCAAGACAGGATTTTGTAGTGTGACGTTTTATTCTTTTGACTTTTGGGGGGTGATGTGGGAGTGTCATATATCAATCTGTTGATTTCATTGGTTAAGCAATAAAGGAACTCCTTGGCCCTGATAGGTTAAAAGATAGATGGGAGGAGTAAACAGGAGGAAGAGGAAGTGAGGTCAGACTCTGCTCTGCTCCCGGAGAGACACGATAGCTCTGCGCTCTGAGGCAGACACATGAAGCTCCCCAGGATGGACGTAGGTTAGAATCTTCCCTGTAAGCGCACCTTGGGGTGCTTACACACATCATTAGAAATGGGCTAGTCCAGGTGTGAGAATTGGCCTGTAAGGGCTAGAGTTCATGGGCCAAGCAGTTCTTTAAATGAATACAGTTTGTGTGGACATAAGCTAGCCAAGCAGCCGGGGTGTTGGGGACGTAGCCCCTCCGCTCATATTTCAACAGATGGCGCCCAACGTGGGGCTAACTGAATCCACAAAAAGCCTGAGAAAACTTGGGAAAGAATGGAGTGAAGTATGTTTTATTGGTAGCAGAAATTTCTTGGGTCTACTCTGCTTGTTAGAGGCAAGCAAGCGCTCAAAGAGGGGCTTCCTGACTCAGCTTCAGCTGCAAAACCCTGCAGCTCATTAAGAGGTCCTGCCACGAAACACTTAAATGATGTTGACGAAAAGCTGAACGCGTGCTTTTCGGTTTTCAACTGTAGCAGGAAAAAAGTTGTGCTGTTTTAAGATGCCGGCTTTCTGGGCCGTCCTGCCAGGGCAAACTCTAACTGAGGCAGGAGGGCCAACTACCGAGAGAGGACTTGACTGTTGTCTGTTGTAGCTCGCTGGCTGGCAGGGACCTTGAAACACCATAGAATTGTGACTATAAACATGGCTACAGCCAATCTCAGCCCTGAGGCTGGAAAGCTTAGGAATGGACTGGATCTACCTGGCAAAGTCATGGCTTTAATCCTACTCATATTGCTCAGTAATTTAAAGGCTCCTGTGGTCAGAAAAAGAGAAATATATAGTAAAGAGAGATTCAAAGATGAAGATAATGTTTAAATGATTTACAGTGTGTTAAAAATATATGCAAGCTAAAAGTTAAAAGTTCTTAAAAGTAAAAAAAAAAAGGAACAAAGAGAGTAATTGGGTGTGGTAGTACACACCTTTAATCCCAACCCTTGGGAGGCAGAGGGAAATTGACCTCTGTGACTTCAAGGTGTGGTAGCACAGGCCTTTAATCCCAGTGCCTAGAAGGTAGAGACAAACAGATCTCTGTGAGTTCAAGGTGTAGTAGCAAACACCTTTAATCCCAATGCCTGGGAGGCAGAGACAGGCAGATCTCTGAGAGTTCTTCTAGGTCTACAGAGTTATTCCAGGTCAAAGAGATACAGAGAATATAAAATAAAAGTAAAAAATAAATGAAATAGAGGTTAAAATAAAGCGTACAAAGATGGAAAATACACAGAGAATCTTGATACTGTATACTATTATGCTCTCTTTGAATTGTTTGAATGCTGAGGAAGGAGCAACAGATGCTAAAAGATATTTGTTTATAAATGCTGCTGAACTAATCCAACGTAGAGATTTTGATGCTTTGACTTTGAAATTTGGATCTAAGGACATGATGCTTTCGAAAGGAGTTTCCTATTTTGTTTTCACAGAGGGTGAGAGTCTATTCATTGTTTCTATTCGAATATGGTATGATAGACCACACCCTCCTGAACGGTTGCTGTAAAACATCTTCAGAAAATTGCTTCGCTTAACTGCCAACTGAGATGAAACTAGCACACAGGTTATACCATGAAAGACCTAATTAACGACGCCCCCATTCAGCAGGAAGCAGTTTGGAGAGAAAAAACTGCGCCCATGTTCCCAAATATGGTTTATAAATGTTCTTTTACATTTAAAGGGGGATATGATATAGATATGAATAATTTGCATTAGTATAGATTTTGCTTTATTGATAGAGATTTGAGGTCAGTTTTTATTATTATATGTATTTCTGATCTTTATTAAGGTATTGTGATTGTGTAGTTCATTTAAAAATGTAATGTATATAGGTTGTTAATGGATAATCATTAATAATAGTTAAGTTTGTAGTTATGTTAGTTAAGATTTTCTAGATGTACATAGATATATTTTAGATAGGCATTATTCATATTTTTCAAAGATTATAGAATATGGCATTTTAAATGTTTTAATAACTTAGGACTTTTCATGACAATGAGACACTCTGCTCCTGGCAGCACCAATCTACTTCAAGAGGAAGATGGGCATCGAAGAGGATCCTTATGGAGTTTGATAGCCATTTGGGCAAGAATCTGCTCTTGCCTGGACTATTGCATAAACTGGACACAGAGAACCCACAGAGAGAGGACTGCTGAACTTGCCTAAAGGTGAGATGATCTTTAGGGGTTCCTGATTCATGAAAGAGTCTGCAAGACATTCTTCAGGACAAGCAGATAGTGACTGCCTTTGAAATTTCCTGCTTTGTGGAAATGTCTGCTGGAAACTATGGGCCTGTAGGCCGAAGATGGATGCCCCAACGGTACAGAGGAACTTTGGTGCCTGTCCAGGCAGCGAGATGTCTCTGTCCTTTCTAGAGTTTGAGAGTTTGCTTTTTTCTTGTTTGCTTAGGTAATATTGTATCTTTCTGGACTCTTTGATGGAGTTAAGAATAGTTAGCTATAGTTATAGTTTTCCTTAGTTATGATATAGATTATTGTAATTTTTACTTGATAACTGTTTTGTTATATGTAATTTTGCTCCGTTAAAGTTAAAGCCTTCTTTCTTTGTTTAAACAGAAAAAGGGGAAGTGATGTGGGAGTGTCATATATCAATCTGTTGATTTCATTGGTTAAGCAATAAAGGAACTCCTTGGCCCTGATAGGTTAAAAGATAGGTGGGAGGAGTAAACAGGAGGAAGAGGAAGTGAGGTCAGACTCTGCTCTGCTCCCGGAGAGACACGATAGCTCTGCGCTCTGAGGCAGACACATGAAGCTCCCCAGGATGGACGTAGGTTAGAATCTTCCCTGTAAGCGCACCTTGGGGTGCTTACACACATCATTAGAAATGGGCTAGTCCAGGTGTGAGAATTAGCCTGTAAGGGTTAGAGTTCATGGGCCAAGCAGTTCTTTAAATGAATACAGTTTGTGTGTTGTTATTTCGGGCATAAGCTAGCCAAGCGGCCGGGGTGTTGGGGACGCAGCCCCGCCGCTCATATTTCAACAGGGGGGGCCTGCCACCAAGCTCCCAAATAAATCACACACAGAGGCTTATTCTTAGTTATGAATGCTCGGCCTTGACTTGTTTCTTGCAAGGTTTTTTTTTAATTTAAATTATCCCCACTCCCTTTTGCCTCCGGGCTTTCATCTTTCTCTATTTCTGTGCACCTTTCTTTCCTTCTCACTCCACGACTGACTGGGTCTCCGGCCCCTGGCATCCCCTTCTCCTTGTTCTCCCAGAGTTCTCCTATTTATTCTCTCTGCCTGCCAGCCCCGCCTACCCTTGCTCCTGCCTCGCTATTGGCTGTTCATCTCTTTATTAGACCATTAGGTGTTTTAGACAGGCACAGTAACACAGCTTCACAGAGTTAAACTAAGGCAGCCTAAGCAAAAGTCACACACCTGAAATCAATATTCCCCAGCGGGGCTTATTTATCATTCAGCCACAGTGATTCTTTAAAGATATGCTTTTGTAAAAGCTTGGTGACTCGCAACTGTAACCCCAGCCCTTGGGAGGCTGAGGCAGGAGGATTGTCACCAGTTCCAGACCAGCCTGGGCTGAGGGAGTTTCAGGCCTGCTAAGGCTACAGAGTAAGAGAGACACTGTCTCAAAAAACAAATAAAATAAAGACCCCGGGCAATGGTGGCACACGGGTGGATCTGAGTTCGAGGCCAGCCTGATCTTCAGAGCATGCGTTCTAGGACAAGGGTTACACAGAGAAACCCTGTCTCAAAAACAAAAACAAAAAATTTAAGGACTGATTTCAAGTCAAGGTACTAAGATCTTTATTTGGAGCATCAGAATCCTACACATTAGCCCGGGCGGTGGTGGCTTTAATCCCAGCACTCGGGAGGCAGAGGCAGGCAGATCTCTGGGAGTTCGAGGCCAGCCTGGTCTACAAGAACTAGTTCCGGGACAGGCACCAAAGCTACAAAGAAACCCTGTCTCAAAAAACCAAAAAGAATACTACACATGGAATTTAAGGAACGGGAGAGACAGCGAGACAGCTGTGGATGGTACGAGCTGAGAACAGTGACCGCAAGACAGCCTGAGGGAGGAGGCCTTTGCGCGGTGTGGAGGCAGCAGGACCTCACTGTGAGCCTGCAGGCCCTAACAAGGAGGACCCCTGAGGACTGGCTCACCACGGCTGCCAGCTGTGTGGCTAGGGATGCAGAGAACCATTGAGTCTGGTGTTTCGAGGCCTGGGAAGGAGTGTGTGGTTCAGGACCAAGTTTCCCTGCCAGCAATTCACTTACACCGAGTGCTGGAATGCCGGCTTCCTGGGATGCACCCGTGCTGTCTGCCCCTTATCGGTCCCCTCCTCTGTGAGGACACAGTGCCATCTGCCCCACTCTCCCTGCCGGCCATGGGGATCCTGGGGGCTCCCCCATGAGCAGGTTTTTTACTCTGAGTTCAGAAAAGGGCAGTGCCCAGTAGAGAAGAGCCGTTGCCCCCAGTGGTCAGAGCCCGCGAAGAGCCCGCCTGCAAGCTGCGCCCCCCTCCTTTCCCTCTCCCGGAAGCTAAAGCTCCTTTGCCCTAAGCCGGGTTTCCCTAGCTTCCTGTCATCTGCAGCCCGTATTCTGAGCATCAGGCCAATTAAGTTTTCAGGGGAAACTGGACGGTGCTGGCACGAGACACACCATTCTGTAAAGGTCTCACCCCTGAACCCCTATGACCTGGGTTCAACCCCTGGGAGCCGTGGTGGGAGGAGGGGAACCAAGTCCTGAAAGTTGACCTCTGACCTCCAGACATATTCCATGTCATGATCACACACACGCGCGCGCGCACACACACACACACACACACACACACACACACGTGCGTGAATACACAAATGTATGAACAAGGGAATGTGGTGTCTTGAGGGTACATATCAGAATGCACCAACTGGCAAGAGCCAGGGTGGGAAAGGCATAGACGACTGTACCTAACCATAGTAGCCCAAGCCGTACTGAGGAAGCTGAGACAGGGGGATTGTTAGTTTTATCAAAGTCAGTCTAGGCTACAAGCAAAACTTGGTCTCAAAACAAAAACAACAAAAAGGATGTTGTTTTATGGAGCCCTGAACTCACTCTGTAGACCAGGCCGACTTTGAACTCAGAGATCCAGCTGCCTCTGTTTCCCAAGCACTGTGATTAAGGAAGTGTGCCACCTCACCAAGCTTCAAAAAGACATTTCTAAAATTATAGATGTAGAGCTGGAGATGTGTACAGCTCAGTGTCAGAGCGTTTGCCTGAGAAATGGGCAGCCCTGGGTTCAGTGCCGGCCCTGAAATGATAGAAACAGAAATCAGGGCAATTAAGGTTGTGGTTGGGGCTCAGTGGTAAGTTACCGCACTGGCATGTACAAGGAAGGCCCTAGGTTTTAGTCCCAGCACAAAGAAAGAAGGGAAATAAGGGAAGAAAAGGGAATCGGCACCAAAATGTGGCTTCCTGAAATGGTCAGTTAAAAACTACGAACCTCTAGCCAGGCTAGAAAAGAAGTAAAGGAAGAGAGAAGCCGGGGGCAGGGCACAAAGCCAGACAGAACAGCAGCTGGACAGACGGCTCAGCAGTTAAGGGCACCTGTTGCTCTTCCAGAGGACCCTGGTTTGATTCTCAGCCATCTGTAACTTTAGCGCCAGGGGCTCTGACTCTCTCTTCTGACCTCCAAGGGGAAATGTACGCAGGTGCACGCGTGCACACACACACACACAACACACACACACACAAAAAATAGAGGGATGAACTCTGGTGCTCACAGCAGTCAGAAGAGGGCATGGGCTCCCCCTGGAAGTAGATGATGGATGGTTATGAGTGCTGGGACCTGAACCCTGATCGTCTGCAAGAGCAGCCAGTGCTCTCAGCTGCTGAGCCAGCCCTCCAGCTCCTTGAACTTGTCTCAAGCTCCTCACAAAGGTCCAGGCTCAACCAGCCTCTGGCAGACTCAACCCAAGACTTAAAAATCAATCAATACTGATTTTTTTACACTCTTCAAAAATATAATAAAGGAGCACTTCCCAGCCCATTTTGTGCAAACATCTTGGAAAGCCATCACAAGAAAATAAGACTGTCTCACGGACATAGGTGCAAACAGTCTCAATGAGACACGCAACAACCAAAGTGACCAGCATGTTCAAAGCACGGCCGAAGATTCATCCAAAGAGCGTAGAGTTGGCTTAGCGTATACAAATAAACCGGGGGCTGGGTAGACGGCTCAGTGGGTAAAGTGCTTGTCACAGAAGTACAGCGCCTGACTTTGGATCTATCTACATTAGCCAAGTAAGAAGCCAGCACAAGGATAGGGGTACAGATTTGTAATCCCCACATTGGGAGGGAGAGGCAGGATGATCCCGGGGGCTCGCTGACCAGCCCAGCCAGCCCAGCCAGGTTCAGTGAGAGACCCTAGCTCAAAAGATAAGGTGGGAACGTTGGTAGAGGATACCCAGTGTCTTGGTTTGGTTATTTTATTTTATTTTATTTTATTTAAGACAGGGTTTCTCTGTAGCTTTGGAACCTGTCCTGGAACTGGCTCTGTAGACCAGGCTGGTCTCGAACTCAAGAGATCCTCCTGTCTCTGCCTCCCGAGTGCTGGGATAAAGGAGTGTGCCACCACCACCTGGTGAGTTTTTGCTGTGATAAAACACCATGACCAAGGCAATTTGTTTTGTTCTTTGAGAGACAGGGCTTCTTTTCTCTGGGTAGTCCTGGCTGTCCTTGCGCTGTAGACGAGGCTGGCCTCAAACTCAAGAGATCCACCAGCTTCTGCTTCCCAAGCGCTGACATTAATAAAGGTGGCAGCCACCACAGCCCGGGAAGCAAGGCAGTTTATAAAAGAAAACACTTTGACTAACAATTCCCAGTGTCCGTCCATGCTGGCAGAGGAAGAACAGCTGGGAGCTTACATCTTAATCTACCAACATGAGGCAGAGAGAGAAGGAACGGGAACGACGGGAGTGTGAATGGCATGAGCTATTTGTTTTGTTTTAGAGCCAGGTTTCTCTGTGTAGCCCTGGCTGTTCTGGAACTAGACTGGCCTTGAATTCAGAGATCCACTTGCCTCTGCCTCCTGAGTGCTGGGACTAGCCGTGAGCACCACATGCCCAGCTGTGAGGCTTCTAAAACTTCAAAGCTCATCCCCAATGGCATCCCTGGGGGGAAAGGCCACACCTCCTGATCCTTCCCAAACAGTTCCACCAACTGGGGACCAAGTATTCAAATATATGAGCCTGTGTTGGGCGTGAACATTCTCACTTAAACCACGACACCCCACAGTGACTTCCAGCCCTATAATCACAAGATAGAATGTCAAAATGAGAAGGTACTAGAAAAAAGTACAGAGCTTACAGAAGAGTTTCCTGGGTAAGTGGTAAAACAAAATTTTGGCAATCAGACATGTTGTTTGCTTGTTTGTTTTGCTGTTGTTGTTTTGTTTTGTTTGAAGCAGGTTCTCATTGTGTAGCTCTGGCTGGTCTGGAACTCACTATGCAAAACCATGTGGGCTTGACCTCAGAAATTCACCTGCCTCTACTGTATAATTTTAACCAGCAGTTATTCAATTTTCTGGGTGTGGTGGTGCATGCTTATAGTTTCAGCACTCAGGGGCTGAGGCAGGAGGACCACAGTTTGAGACTATCCTGGGCTACATGGGGAGGCCCTTCTCAAATATAATAATAAAGGACCCGTGAGGTGGCTCAGCAGTAGAAGCTCGCCATCAAGTATGGCGACCTGAGTTTGGTCCCTGGGATTCATGTGGTAGAAGGGGAGAACTGACCATGGCAAGGTGACCTCTGACCTCCATATACAGTGGTAGGTACCCGTGTGCCCACACACTACACACACACACACACACACAAATAACTAAATAAACAAATGGATGTTAAATCGTAAAAAGTTTAACAAGAGAGTGAAAGAAAGATAACATAGTAGCACTTTTTTGTTTTGTTTTTCCAGACAGGGTTTTTCTGGGTAACCTTGGCTGTCCTGGAACCAGCTCTTGTAGACCAGGCTGGCCTCGGACTCACAGAGATCCGCCTGCCTCAGCCTCCCGAGTACTGGGATTAAAGGCGTGCACCCCAGCCACCCAGCTCCATAGTAATTCTGCTTTTAAGTACACTGCAAACTGGAGTTCACATGGATACCTATGCAGTGGTGTTCACAGTAGCCTTGCTCACAATCGCCACGGTGGGTACCATTCGGGCTTGGGCCAACAGAGGAAAGGCAGAGAAGATGCCATCTACAGTGTTCTCTGTGTGTACGCTTGCGCGCACCAAGACTTCACCTTAAGGAAGAATTCAGTCCTGCTCCGTGCTGTGGTGTGCTTGAATCCTGCATGCATATCAGAGGAAGAAGCCACACAGACACCAGAGCACAGATACTGCACAGTGTCATTGTCACCGAGTCCTTAAAAGAGGCCATCGCTGAGACAGTGAATGACGGAATGGCTGCTCCCAGGGGCGGGTTTGCCGGGATGGGGAGAGGCATGTACCGGGTTTGAGATGATTTGGATTTGGAAGTGACAGAGAGGACAGCCATGCAGAACTCTGTGTATACTGAGTGCCGTTGACTTGCACGCTTACAGGCGGTTAATCCTGACAAGTCGTCACCTTCTGAGTCCTCAGAAGGCTGAGGCAGAAGAATTCCAAGTTCAAAGCTAGCCTGGATTGGCTACATAGGGACATTCAGAATTTGACTTGTCTAGAAAAAAGAAAAAAAGAAAAAAGAAAAAGTAACCAATGTTATATTATATATACTTACAGCCTTGGGGCTGGGAAGAAAAGAAAAAAAAAGAAACATATAGAAAGTAAGTGGGCATGGCGGTGAACACCTTTAACCCCGGGGAGCTTCAGGGCCAGGGTAGGACATGAGTACTTGACCCCAAGATCTGAAACATGAACAGACCCAAAGTGAGGGCAGAGACGGCCCAAGGCTGGGTCCCGGGGCTGCCACTGGGGTGCAGGAGAAGATGGCCGTGGCGTGGACCAGGCTACAACCAGGAAGGAATGGTTTGCAGAGGAGTCAAAGGTGTTGCGGACTGGAGGAGCTGGGTGACCCGGAACAAGGGAAAGGTGACTCAGTGTCCCCGGAGTGCATAGGTCACAGCAGGTCCAGCTTGGGGATGGGAGGAGCCTGGAAGACACTCCCGAGTGAAGATGCCTCAGGGGGTCTAGTTAGCAGCTCGGGTGGTCAGCTGGTCACCCTCAGGAACCAGTAGCTCCCCTGGCTGAATGAATCAGCAGGCAGAGCCTTGGCTGTGGGAGTGGGGTAGGTGTTAGAAACAGGGGTTGTTCTTCCTGGTTGTCAACAAACAAGGGGGGTGCTGACCCTCCACAGAGCGTCAGCCCTCACTGGCCACAGAGCCTCTGGACTGGGCTTAGTGAAGCATCTCTCTCAGATCCTCCCTTCATGCTTGGCTCTTAGAGACTGGTTTGGCTAGGCCTAGCTCCCTGGCCGGGTTACTTGAGGAGGGAGCTTTTGGCAGACTGTGTTTTCACCTGGGTTCCGAGCCCCGCCAGCTCCCGTCGTCCATCTGCTTGCACTCCGACACACTGCTGCTGTCAGACGCTCCCTCTGCGGCTGGTGTTGCTGGGCAGCCCCAAGGAGGAGGCGGCAAGGTGGAGCAGGACCAGTCAGCTGCAGCAGGGTCTGCCCTCACTCCTGGGCACGCAGTGACAGGCAGGAGGTTGACATTCTAGGCCCTCATGGAAACCTCAGCCTGAGAAGATCACCCTGCTCATCGTGTCCCTGAAACCCTCGGATAGTCTTCCTTTTGTAGATATAACAGAATACCTGAGCCTGGATCACTATTATAAATAATAGAGGTGTATTTATAAATTACGTGTGTGTATGTGTGTGTGTGTGTGTGTGTGCACAACTTATAGAAGTTAGTCCTCTCCTTCCGCCATGTGGGTCCCAGGGATTGAACTCAGGTCATCAGGCCGCAAGCACCTTTGCCCACTGAGGCATCTGCTCAGCCCCAGAGGTGTTCTGAATCATAGTTCCCGAGGCCTGACGTCCAGGCTCTGGCAGCTGAGTCTGATGAAGGCTTCCAGTGAAGTCATAGCCTAACAGAAATGCCGAGGGACAGCCGGCATGTGGGGAAGCCAAGCAGGCCAGGCCTCAGTCAAAACAACCTATTTATCAGGCCTGAAGATAACTAATCCCTCTTAGTAACCCAATTGCCTTTTAAAGCACTCCCCTTTGATGTCACACCTCCCACAGGGGGGCAATCAGATTTCATTCTGGGGGATGGGGGTGCAGCCCAGTGGTAGGGTGTTTGCCTACCATGCATGAAGTCTTGAGTTTGTTCCCTCCACAAGAGTAATTCTAGTGTGCAACTCCAAGCAATACACGACACTCCTGCCATAACAGACCACCGCAACTGCAACACCGGATGGTGACTGTGTGCCGAGCAAACCTAGGGCTTCTACCTGAGAATCATGGTCTTTCCGTGTGGCACAAATAGCAAAACCCAGAGACGGATATTGGGGTTCAAGCTGAAGAGCAGAAAAGCAAAGTAGTCAGCCACTAGAGAGACCTTTTGCCTCTACCAAATCTTCAGACCAAAAGGTGAGAGCCTGTCTCCAGCAATCCTCAGACTCCACACTTCGCTGAGTTCCTGTCTCTTCTCTATATTCCTCTCTCTGCCCAGCCCTATCACTCCTGTCTCCACCTCCTTAGTGCTGGGATTAAAGGTGCGGGATCCCAAACATTGGGATTATAAATGTGAGCCACCTGGATCTGTTTCTGGATTGATTTTGTGTAGCCCAGGGTAGCCTTGAACTCACAGAGGTAAGTCTGTCTGTCTGTCTGCCTCTGTCTCGGGAGTCCTGGGATTAAAGGAGTGTGTGCCACCACTCCCTGGCCTCTAGCAGCTTAGTTTTGCAACTGACCATCAGGCAAGCTTGATTTATTAAAATACAAATAAACTATCACATGCCGTGCGGTGGTGGCGGCGCATGCCTTTAATCCCAGCACTTGGGAGGCAGAGGCAGGTGGATCTCTGTGAGTTCGAGGCCAGCCTGGTCTACAAGAGCTAGTTCCAGGACAGGAACCAAAAAGCTACGGAGAAACCCTGTCTCGAAAATCAAAAAAAAAAAAAAAAACAAAAACAAAAACAAACAAAAAAAAAAAAAAAAAAAAAAAAAAACAAAAACAAAAACAAACAAAAAAAAAAAAAAACAAAAACCCAACCAACAAATAATCTATCACTGCATTTCTCAGACCACCAGGTCAGTGACAGCTAGCCCGATCCCACCACCTCCGAGGAGCTGGTGCATCCCCCTGCCCTTTTTGTACCCCACTTTGTCAGTGTTTCAATCTGCCCCCAGATCTCACTTGCCACCTAGGAGGTGCCCCCCCCCCACTTCCCTTCCGCCCAGGCCTCTGGATTCCCTCACCCATGGCCTAATTCCTGAGGCCATTTTTTTCCAGTGTGCTACGTGGCCATGTAAGTATGCCTTATCTACCTGAAAAGAATTACAGGGCTCCTAGGAAAAACATGTTTTGGTACCTAAGGGAGCCTGCAGGAGACAGGCTACAAGCGTAGAGCCAGCCTGAAGCTCCAGGGGACGTCCGAAAACAGCCAAACCGCCGCAAGAATAGGAGGCTGCCCTGGGAGAGAGATCGGCCCATCCCCTACCCCGAAAGGGGAAGGGAGCTGCCTGCTGTCCCAGGTCGGATGCCTATCTCAGGTACTGGAGTGAAGCCCCTACCATCTTTCCCAGAATCCTCTCTTCTTCCAAGCCTGCTTGGTTAGTACGCCCCGAGAGCTTCACTTCCGAGAAGGTTTCGCAATGGACCTGATCTCTCCCAGGCTCAGCCTAGAAGGACCTTGCGTGTCAGTGAAGGTGTCTCGAGAGACCTCACGGTTCATCTCCTCGCATTTCTGGTCCAGGAACCTCTGTAATAGGGGACCATGTGACCAGCCAATGCTCAGAGTCGGATGAAGCCCCTGTTTGCATTTCTGTTCATTTTGAGGGTGAAGGGAGGTATTCGGTGCCCCCACCAATGTAGCGTGGAGTCTGGGGCTTGAGTATCTGGGTTTAGATTACCACCCCACTCTGGAAACCGGGCACAGGGCCAGTAGGATCGGTGGCCATTACTAATTCATGTGCCCACGGTAGCCAAGTGACCATCTCGGCCTCCCCACTGGGTCCCCAACAAGTTCCTGGAGACGTGAGGAGCCTGGAGTTGGCTCGAAGCCAACAGACACCTCCGTCCACAGCAACAGCCTGGGATAGAACCAGCACAGGGATTGGGAGCGCAGATCAGGGAAGGGGCGGAGCCAGAAAGAATCCCCGCCCAGTGCTTTCCTGAGCTCTGAACCTTGTCCCCAGGGCCTCCCAGGGCACATTGGTGCCCAGATGCCTCCCTGGGCTCTGATACTACCTCACATTTGAATTTCACTTTTGCAAGGGAAATGAGCAGGGTTCCGGCCCATGCCTCCATCCTGGAGTGTCCGCATTCATCCCATAGTGTCCAGGCCCTTTGCTCTCCCTCAAGGTGCGGTGGAGGTTCCGTCTTTAGTTCAGGCCTTTCCTGGGCTGGGCCTCGGTTTACCCACAGAGCTCGCTGGTACCTTTGAGTTTGTTGGTCTGTCTGCCTATACCCAGCCTTTGCTGCAAACAGGACTAAGTTCCTACACAGCGACCCAGAAGGCATTGCGGGCCCTATGGCTCCCACTGCCCTGCCACACTTGCCGCTCACCTGTGCTCCCGGAGAGAAGCCAGGCCACACAGAACTCCCCAAGGTCACAGGCCCGGTTCTTTCCACCAGTCTCACGTGCAGCCCCATGAATAATTTGTGACCAGTTGGCAGGGCAGTCATCCACCACGTCCCTCTTCTCCGCTTTCTGGAACTTCAGCTCCGACTCTCTGCTGACTTCTGACTGCTGTGGCCCACATCCCTACAAGCTGGGGCATACAGGTTGAAAATGCTTAGCCGGTGGCTTCCACTGCTGAAAGGGGCACAGTTAGATACGAGCCCTGTTCCTCAGAGAGGTCTCTGCCCCACGGGATGCCTGTGTCATCGCGATTATAGTCCCATTCCTTCATCCGGGTCTGACCCAAATACAAACATGGGCGTGCATAGACAGACAGACAGACACACACACTGCAAGGCACCTACTATAAAATAATTTGGGGGCTGGTAGGATGGCTTATGAGGTAAAGGCACTTGCTACCCAGCCTGACTGCCTGCGTGTTCTCCTTGAGACCCACAAGTTGGAAGGAGAGCACTGACTTCTGCAAGTTGTCCTCTGACCTGGTCCCTCCCCCACTGCCACACATAAATAAACGTAATTTTTAAAAAATTAAGTGATACCTAAGAATGGGAAGTTATCTCCTCACCTAACCCTTGCTCTCTCCTGAAAGCCTTTTCCTTTTTTGAGACAGAGATTGATTTGTTATGTAGCCCAGGCTATACCGTCTTGTGCTCCTGCCTCAACTTTCGGAGTACTGAGGAGACAGGCATACAGCACCACTGAGGGCTAAGACTCTTCTTCCAGGACAGAGCTCAGGCCACGCCAGAAACAACCAGGGCAAGGTACAGACTCCCCTCTAACATCCCGAAGGAATTTTTGCATCCTAGGACAGTGGCTCTGGTTAGGTCCTTGGTTTCCTTCCAGTGTAGACACCACGAGGCAGAGTTTGGTTCCAAAGCTCCTCCAAGGCCATGGGCCTCCTTGAGATCCAGTCTATGACTTTAGCTCCCGGCCTTCATTCTTGGTGCAGTTGCTCAAAGCAGGCTGTGTGTGTGCGTGTGTGCGTGTGTGTTACATCATGTAGTACTTGCAGAATAGGGCCATGGGCACAAATCATCTAAAATACTTGAATTGCTGTCTTTCTTTCTTTCTTCTTCTTCTTCTTCTTCTTCTTCTTCTTCTTCTTCTTCTTCTTCTTCTTCTTCTTCTTCTTCTTCTTCTTCTTCTTCTTTTCTTTTTTGGCAGTGCAGGGAGAGGGACAGGGCTTCTCTATGCAGCCCTGGCTGTTCTGAAACTCGCTCTCTAGACCACGTTGGCATTGAACTCACAAAGATCCATCTGCCTCTGTCTCCCAAGTGCTGGGATTAAAGGTGTGCACCACTGCTGCTTTCTCATGTCTTTAGAATGAGAACCCGGGGCTGTAGCTCAGTGGTAAGAATGCTTGCCCAGCAGGCATGAGGTCTTGGATCCAATCCCCCAACAGGAGTGTGTGTGCACACAGGCATGCACGCACACCTTCAGAAAGAGGTCTGACAACCCCCCAGGGAAGTAACTGAGGAAGCTATGACACAAAAGCAGGGGACTCTCTGTGCCCTTGTTTTTTTTTTTTTTCTCCTATTCTTTACCAATGTTTTTTGAGGTTTTACTTTATATATATGGGTATTTTGCCTGCATGTATGTAAGTGCATCATATGCACGCACTCTCCACGGAGGATGGTTGTGAGCTGCCGTGTGTGCTGGGAATTGAACTCTGGTCCTCTGGATGAACAGCCGCTGAGCCACGTCTCCAGTCTCCCAGGTTGGTTTCTAAATACTCTTTGTTACTAAAAAGACTAGGACATTTTGTAGCAACAGTTGATCCCAGACCCAGGGCAAGAATGTGCAAATCAGGATGGGACAACTCTTGGAATAATAAGGGCACAGCTGACTGAGCCATGCCAAAGAGGGGGTAGCCTCTGAACAGATAAGGAAATTAGCAAATGAAGGTATGAGAGACCATTGAGTAAGTCCAGTCCATGAGTCTACACCTCTGTAAATAAACAAATTAGGGCTGGGAGTGTCACTGGGTGATAGAGCTTGCTTAGCTTGCCTGAGGCCACAGGCACTGCAAAAAGGAAGGAAAGCCCAAACAAACTGAAGGTTCCATGAAAAGCAGGATTATTTCCCTAATCTCAAAATATGTTTTATTATCGAAGGGGACAGGGGTCACTCCACCCTCTAGAAGCCCAGCAGATCAAGGTGCCGTCGTTCATCAGTGGCAAGTGAAACTGCACAAGTCCTGATAGGACGCCCTGAAAACTCAGCAGATTTTGGTGGCAGTCACATGGAAGATGCCGGTCTGAGGAATCTAATAAAGAACAAGAGATGTTAGACAAACTCAAACCCAGGGCTGGCCTATACCATAACAAGCCTGTAGGTTTCAGATCAGCCAGGTCGGAGCCAGCGAGATGACTCAGCAGGCAAAGGTGTTTGTTGAGAAACCCAATGACCTGAGTTCAGTTCCCAAGACCTGCCTAATAGAAGGGGAGCTGTGCCTCCTGCAGACTGTCCTCTGACCTCTACACACGGGCCATGTTACATATGTTTCCCCCTCAGTTGGAACAGGCTGGCCACTCTTGCACCAAATGGAACGTGAAGGGTTTAATGTGTCGTCCAAAAAGCCTGTGCTGGGCACTTCATCCCCAGTTGCTGGCGCTAAAAGGTGGGACCACCGAGAGGTGATTATACCATGCACGACAAATGTCAAAGGCGAAAGGGTTTCAAGTCACATGTCCTGTGTGTACACGCTCTGCTGCCTTCCACCATGGGGTGACCCAGCTGGAAGGCTCTCCCAGGTGCAGGTCCCCTCAACCTTGGATTTGCAGCCTCCAGAACTGTAAGTAGTAAACCTGTAGTTAACAGATTATCCAGTTTCGGAGACTGGAGAGATGGCTCAGTGGTTAAGAGCACTGGTTGCTCTTCCAGAGGACCTGGGTTCAATTCCCAGCACCCACATGGTGCTCACAACTGTCTTACACCCTCTCACACACACATACATGCAGACAAAACACCAAATCACATAAACTATTCTAAAAAATTAACTACCCCGGCTCAAGTATTGGGTTCTAGTAGCACAAAACAGACTAAAACAGTCTCCCAAAGAGCGGGAGGAGCCACCACTTGCCACCAGACACCCTCTGTGAGAAGAGGTCTTTGCTCAAAACAGAAGCAGCAACTTGTATGAGAAGTGTGTGTGTGTTTGCTTTCCCCAATCCTCCATTTTGCAGACCTGAAGTTGGAGTATAAAGGAAAGACCACTTATGCCGTTACTCTGTCCAAAGAGGACAGAGCCAAGGTACCATACAAGGGTGTAGTTCTGGGGATACAAGGAAATAGGAAGGTGGAGGAGTGTTTAGGTGACCCAGCTATGGGGCAAGAGATTCCTGTGAACTGTGCCACCACAAAGATCTGTGGGTGGAGTAACAGGCTTTTTGGCTTTTGGTTTCCTTTGGTTCTTCTTTTCTTTCTTTCTTTCTTTCTTTCTTTCTTTCTCTTTTCTTTTCTTTTTTTTTCTTTCTTTTTTCTTTTGGTTTTGCTTTAGGGACAAGGCTTCTCTGTGTGACCCTGGCTGTCCTTAAACTTGCTTTGTAGAGCAGGCTGGCCTCGAACTCACAGAGAGATCTGCTTGCTTCTGCTTCTGAGTGCCAGATTAAAGGCATGCACTACCACCTGGCTTTGTTTTGTTTTTTTTTTTTTTGTTTATTTATTTTGTTTTTTGTTGTTTTGTTTTTAGACAGGGTCCCTCTACATAGCCCTGGCTGTCCTGTAACTCACTATGTAGACCAAACTCGCCTGCCTCAAACTCACAGAGATCCACCTGCCTCTGCCTCCCAAGTGCTAGGATTAAAGACATGCATCCCTATACCATCTTGAGAAGCAGGGTTGAGGTCTTCTCATGAGTATTTTTGAGGTTCTCTGGGACTAGTACCAATGTTTGACCTCAGTTGTGGGGTCAATAACGAAATGAGCACAGGGATTTTTTTTAATATTTATTTATTTATTATGTACACAATATTCTGTCTGTATGTATGCCTGAAGGCCAGAAGAGGGCACCGGACCTCATTATAGATGGCTGTGAGCCACCATGTGGTTGCTGGGAATTGAACTCAGGACCTTTGGAAGAGCAGGCAATGCTCTTAACCTCTGAGCCATCTCTCCAGCCCCCAGAGTGGATATTTTTATTCTGGGCTGAGGGGTGATATAGAGGACATAAATCAATGTCTTGATCTGTATGGGACCAGGAAATTCATAGAGTAGGAAAGGAACAGAAGGATAACTCAGTTGGCTCAGCCTGAGGACCACGGAAGACTGGGAATGGTGGTTCATTCCTGTATTCCCAGCACTAGGGAAGCAGAGGCAGGAGGACCAGGAGTATAAGTCATCTTCCACTACATAGCGAGTTTGAGGCTAGCCTGGGCTACATCAGACCCTGTTTCAAAAGAAAAATGAGGATAGGCTAATGGAGGGCAGAATGTTCTGGTGTAGGAGGTTCTTCTGTTCATGTGTTGCTTTCATTAGTTAATGAATTAAAAAACTGCTTTGGGCCTGATAGGCAGAACTTAGGTAGGCGGAGAAGACAGAACTGAATTCTAGGAAGAAGGGCAGAGTCAGGGAGATGCCATGGATCTTCTGCCTGAGACAGACGCTGGTTAGAATCTTGCCGGTAAACCACAGTCACATGGCGATACACAGATTAATAGAAATGGCTTAAATTAAGACATAAGAATTAGCCAACAAGGAGCCGGGTGGTGGTGGCACATGCCTTTAATCCCAGCATTCGGGAGGCAGAGGCGGGCAGATCTCTGGGGGTTCGAGGCCAGCCTGGTCTACAAGAGCTAGTTCCAGGACAGGCACCAAAAACTACAGAGAAACCCTGTCTCGGAAAAAAAAAAAAAGAATTAGCCAATAAGAAACTAGAGCTAATAGGCCAAGCAGTGATTTAATTAATACAGTTTCTGTGTGATTATTTCGGGTGTAAACTAGCTGGGTGGCCGGGACAAACAATGTTCACTCACTCTCTGGTAATGGGGGAGGTTTTCTGGAAGCTTCGAAGCTACTGCTCACTCTCCTTTTATGGCTCTTTTGGGTCTGTATGTCTCTGTGGTTGTCATTTGGCACAGTGTTGGGGAAACTGCTTCTTGTGACATGGTGGTGGGGTAACAACAAGGCTAGAGGTTGCCTGGCAGTCACTCTGGCAACCATCTTAGAGCCAGGGAACTTCAGCCAGGTCACCTGGACTGTGCACAGAGAAGGGTAACCCACTGCGGCATTGCGGAAGCATCCGCTGGCATACACACTTGGCTACACCGTCACACTGCACTCCTGATGTCCAATGTGCTTTCTCTCATACACACAGTAAATATAATTTGATTCAATGTTGGCACCATCTGCCTGGACACGGTGACAGACCCACAGGCTAAGGCCTCAGTCCCCACCAGACGAATTACATTTTGAACATGAATCACAAGTCCCATGATGCTGCCTGCACTTCTGACCAATCACCCATAAGTTAAGGCTCCCCCATACCAGCCCCAAGGATTTGATCATTTGCTAGAGTTGCTCCCAGGACCCAGTGAACCCTGGATTCGTGGCTGGTTTACTGTCGAGGGAAGAGATGACTGTCCAGAGGGAGAGATGCCCAGGGCGGGTACCAGGGAAGGGGGTTGTCTTCCCCAGGTACAATCCTCTCAGAATCGCCCTGGAAGGAAGGCCTTCAAGGCCTGGTCCACAAGCTTCCCATGCGCTTTAATAGTGTTCTAAAGCAGTGTATGGGGTCAACACCCACTGGTCTGGATCACTTAAGCAGCCTCTGGAAGTCGGTGGCTCCATTGCAGAACCACTGAAGGCAAAGCAGAGACAGGGCCAGATATAAAAATTCTGTCACCCCATTGCTCTCAGGAGGGGGGGGGGGAAGTGCCTCCAGACTGCAAGCCCACTGGAAGCTGCAGGCAGCACCCTGTGTCAACATCTTCATCCCTCGGTGCTCAGCAAGGGCAGGGGAAGGAGACCCTGACTGAGGAGTAGGAGGTGAGGCCAGTCAGCCCCAAGACCTGGCCAGAGAGAGGACCTCTTCCTTTCAGACAGCCTCTGAGACTGCATAAGAGGTGGGAACAGCACACTGCACTGCGCTGAGGTGGAGAGCCTGTGGTCCCCAGTGCAAGCGCCTGACAGTGCCCCCCAAAGTGCTCTAGCGTTCCATCGCCAGTCACCAAGGAGTCCTGCGTGGTCTCTCCTACCGTCCTGATGCGTCCTGATGAGACAGCGACGGCACATGGGCCTGTGTTGGGCTGAAGGGCACGGGCAAAAAACAAACGTCGGGGTCGGGGTGCCCTTTCCCAGCTCCTGATGACAACTACACGCCCTCTGCTTTGGGGGACAGGTGGATAGGGAGGGACCCAGCCGCACCTGGAGGAGACAAGCCTGTCTTGGAGCTGCGTTCCCAGACTTTGTCAACTTCAAAAGCAATTTCCTTTATTGTTGGCGCCTTTGGCTGGAAGAGTGGGTGAGTAAATTAACGTTGGGAGCAGGTGGGCACAGTTAATGCCTGTGCGGACCGTCGTCTTCTCTCCATGGTAAACAAAGATACCCTGGGCATGCGGGCAGTCGGTTCCAGGCGGCCCCTGCAGCCCCACACCCATACCCCCACCCTTTCCACAGAGGAAGGCTTCTCTGTGGGGGGAGAGACCTGGAGCCCTTCCCCAGCTCAGGGGGGTCCACACCCCTGATAGATCCCAAGAGCTACTTGGCTCACCTGCCCCACTACACAGACTCATGGGGATCCTTCCTCTTTGCCCTGCCACAGGAAGTCCTGTATACTGCAATTGTTGTGATTATCTTGTACCTCCTGGGACCTCCAGGCCTGGCTAGCTCCCCAACCTCCCTACCATTGCATTTACTTCTTGAGGACTGAGGACCGGAGGCGGCTCTCTCAGCTGACTGAGCAGCTGGGGCTTCTGAGGCCTGTGTCCATGCTCAAGAGGTTGCCTCTCCCACCACACTTCACCCAGCCCTGTAAGGAGGAAGGACCCTATCCTGGCAGAGGCAGAGGTCCAGATGGGGTGCCCCACTGCACCCTAGAGTAAGATCCCACTGACTGCCAGCAGCAGTAAGATCGTCAGTCTCCAGGGTTCTCACACACTGACCGCAAATGTCCTTAACACTATGCACATGGCCTCACTTCCCCTTCTGCCAGCAGCCCCGTAAGACAGGCGTTCTGTGTTCATTTACCTGGGCTGGATGGCCACAGCCCTACAGATGGAGACACTCGCTACCCACAGCCTTGTTTGCTCCTTTAATGGACCCTTGGCGGCGGGTACTTGGTCCCTCTCTCCCCTTCTTTCCTCTCTGGAGCTGGGAACTGCAGCCAGAGAAAGGCCCTAGCCAAGCAACTCTTGGAACAGTCTAGAGTGCTATGGCTGGAAGAAATTCTGTTTTGTTGTTTTATTTCGGGATGCTGAGCATGGACTCCAGGACCTTGCATGAGGTACGCAAGTGCTGTGCCTCTGAACCCCTCCACACGCTCACTGCTCATATCTCAAGAAATGAGTTTATTCCGAGGTCCAGAGAGGCAGTTGTGGCTCCAGTCCTCAGACCCCTCTACCCTGGGGCCAAGCCGTGTATCATTGATACCTCATTACTCTAGTTTCTGGCCAGGATACGTGGTGTGGTCCCTTATTAAGTCTTTAGCATTTTTGGTTTAGCAATATTTTACAACTCCCTTTGTTTCATTGAGTTATGGTAAGGGAAATGAGTGACATAGTCCCACTGTCCCTGACTTCCCAGATGTAGAAACAGAGTGTCATATAAGAATGTCACTCAAACGGTCGGAGAGCTGGCTCAGGGTAGAAGGGCCGCCTGCAGTGCCCAAGGTCCCGAGTTCAATTCCCGCCTGGGTAAATAAGTGTCTCTGTGTGTGAATGTGTCTGTCTGTGTGTGTGAATGTGTCCTTGTGTGTCTGTGTGTGTGTGAATGTGTCCTTGTGTGTCTGTGTGTGTGAATGTCTGTGTATAAATGTAGATATGCATGCATAATTAATCGAAAAAAGAAAAGAATGTCACTCAAATGGGGTGGTAGTGGCACACACCTTTCATCCCAGCTCTTGGGATGCAGAGGCAGACAGATCTCTTTGAGTTCAAGGCCAGTCTGGTCTATAGAGCAAGTTCTAAGACAGCCAGAACTGTTACACAGAGAAACCCTGTCTTGAAAATCCAAAACCAAACCAAACAAACAAACAAAAAAACACTTGTGCAAACATGAGGACCTGAGTTCAAATCCCTAGAACGTGTGTAAAAAGTGGGACTTGGCTCCTCACCCCAGCGCTGTGTGGGGAGGAGACAGGAGGATTGTTGGGGCTTGCTGGCTGCCAGCCTAGCTCCGGGTTTAATGAGAGACCTGGTGTTAGGGGAATAAGGCAGAGAGTGATAGAACAGTAGACCCAATATCCTTCTCTGGACACATGGAAACACACACACACACACACACACACACACACACACACACACACAAAGAAGATAGTCTAAAGCAACCATTGGCTCCTTCCTCAAACAGTCTGGGATGGGTTCCACGTTCTGTAGAAACTCAAGTTCATGGGCATGCTCAGATGATGACAGAGACGTGTTAAGAGTTCGCCCGCGAGAAAAAAACTCCAGCCAGGCGGTGGTGGCGCACGCCTTTAATCCCAGCACTAGGGAAGTAGAGGCAGGCGGATCTCTGGGAGTTCGAGGCCAGCCTGGTCTAGAAGAGCTAGTTCCAGGACAGGAACCAAAAGCTACAGAGAAATCCTGTCTCGAAAATCAAAAAAAAAAAAAAAAAAGAAAGAAAGAAAGAAAGAAAGAAAGAAAGAAAGAAAGAAAGAAAAGAACTCCACAGTCTTGTGAGATCCTATAAACTCATCAGTGACAACAGCCGTGCCTGTGACAGCCCTGTCCTGGGCTGGCAAGGTAAGTCATACCCGTGCGCCTCCTTGCTCCATGTCTCACCCCTGTGTAGAGGTACAAGTTGGCTCTCTCCTGTCTGCTGGCCTCAGTGGCTTACTTCCAACCTCCTCCTCGCCTCAGTTTCCCTGTCTGTGCAGTGGGTGAAGCCATCCTCTCATCTCAGGCTTATGGGAGCCCAGTGATGCCCTGTTTGATTTCAAGTGGATTAAAAGGGTTGGTCATTTGATGCAAGTAACTCTATCCTGTGCACAGATAGTTTCGGTGAGAAGCTGCCTCGGGTGACCGCTCACCTGCCCAACAGAATGAGTTGTGAAGGAAAGAACACAAGATAAATTGGCCCGCCTAGCACCCCTGAAGCATCGGCTCTCCTGAGGATCCCTAGGAGCACCCATTGAGCAATGGTTCCTAGGTTGTCCCTGTGGGAAAATGGTTGTAATTGACTCTGGGGCTGTAGTGTCGTGGGCTAAGTACTCAGGTGCCAAAACCACCCAAATCCCACTAGCACTGGGCAGCTCTGGGGGAGCCTGTGTCTCTTGACTGCAAGGGGATCCCATTCGACAACAGTTGAGGTCCTGCCTGTGGCTAGCGCCCAGTCCTCTCACATCCCATGGGCATTCAGGAGGAAGAAACTGAACTGACTCTTGGAGAGTGACTGGGCAAGCTAATGTCACTATGTACCTTGTAAGGGCTCACTGGGACCCCTGGGCTGAGCTCAGAAAACGGTTAGCTGCCACCTCTACATTAGGTGTGGTTTAGAGTGGTTTTGTACTTTTTCCTGGGGTGGGGTGAGGCATAGGGTGAGTGTCGTTCCTTTTTTGTAAATGACTTTTGGTTTTGTTTTTTCCAAGATAGGGTTTCTCTGTGTAGCTCTGGCAGTTCTGGAACTTGCTCTGTTTACCAGGCTGTCCTTGAACTCACAGAGATGGGCCTACCTCTGCCTCTCAAGTGCTGGGATTAAAAAAATACAATAATTTATTTACTCTTATGTGCATTGGTGTGAGGGTGTCAGACCCCCCTGGAACTGAGTTACAGGCAGGTGTGAGCTGCCATGTGGGTGCTGGGAATTGAACCTGCATCCTTTGGAAGGGCAGACAAGAGCTCTTAACCACTGAGCCATCTCTCCAGCCCCCACCAAGTTCTGGGATTAAAGGCCTGGGTCACCACTGCTCATCCTCTTCTGGGATTTTTAATCCTCTGGATATGATTTATTTATAGCCCAGAGTATCGGTTACCAAATGCCATCTTTCATTCATTCAACAAAAACTTAACACATGTATATCTGCGTATGCTGTGCATGCCTATAATTTCAGTGCTCAGGCAGAGGCAGAGGCAGAGGCAGAGGCAGAGGCAGGTGGAGTTCAAGTTCAAGCCAAGTTTGGGCTGTACATAACAAGTTTAAGGTCATCTTGAATTACACACAGAAAACCCATCTAAAAAAAGAAAGAAAGAAGGAAAGGAAGGAAGGAAGGAAAGAAAGAAAGAAAGAAGAAAGAGCAAGCACTGGGGATATAGCTCAGTAGTAGAACACTTGCCTCCCCCTGGGTTTAGTATGCAGCACTACAAAAACAAAAGACTCAAGTGCCCGTTCTATGCCCAGACAGACAACCTTGGTCCTGAAGCAATAACAACCTTGTGCCTGGATTTTTATCATGGAAATAGAAGGTGCAGTGTGTGCGTGTGAACAGGGTCTTTGGGTAGGGTTCCTGGGTCTTCCAGCTTCAGGGCTACTGAAGGGTCATAGGCAAGCTTGGGGCCATCATATGAGTAGAAGCTCAAAGTGAGGCTAGGTAAGAACTGGTTGGGGCTTACTCAGAGCTTAGGCCAAATGTTGCTCCTTCTGGTTAGAATCTGGAATTCCCCCCACAGGCTCATGTGTTTGTCCTCCATCCCTAGCTGGGGGTGCTGTTCTGCTACACTGTGGAGCCTTTGAGAGGCAAACACCAGGTGACAGCAGTGGGTCACTGGATATGGGCCTGGAAGGTCATACCTGCCTCTGGTTCCAACTTGAGCTCTCCACTTTCTGTTCATCAAACTGTGAGGCACCCCAGTCACAAGCTCCTCTGTCCTGGGGCTGCTTTGCTATGCCATTCCTGCCATTGTGGGCTGTGTCCCTGTAAACTGTGAGTTATTGTGGACTGTATCCCTGTAAACTGTGAGCCATTGTGGACTGTATCCCTGTAAACTGTGAGCCAAAATAAGCCTCACCCTACTAAAGGTGCTCCTGTCAGCTGTTTGTCACAATGAGCAACTGAATGAATACAGCCTTGGAGGGACCGAGCAGTGTAGTGGAACCCCTCAACCCAGATCCTCAACCCAGATAGAAGAACTGGGACTCTGCTGAGTCTCTCAGGGACAAGGAATGAGAGAGAGAGAGAGAGAGAGAGAGAGAGAGAGAGAGAGAGAGAGAGAGAGAGAGAGAGAGAGAGAGAGAGCTCTGGCTCAACCCTCAGATCTACTACTCATGAACTGTGACTTGGACAAGTTGTTCAGTCTCCCTGAACCTCGATTTCCTCATCTGTGTGGCAGGTGATCCTGAGGAGCAGATGAAGTGGCCTGTGAGGAAGTTCTTCATCAGCAGAAAAGGGACATTTTCAGACCCAAGTGTGAGGAAGACCAGGGCTGAGTTCTTTCTGGTGCTCTGGGTCAGGGAGAGCTTGAAAAGTGAGGTAAGATCTGAGCACCCAGTCTTCCTGCCTGCAGAGGGCTTAAGAAAAGGAAAAATAGCCAGGAAGAAGCCAAGCATAGCTCACACCTATAATCATAGCATTTGGGAGACTGAGGCAGGAGGATTGCTACAAGTTTGGGGTTGAGCTACCTAGTCAGTTCCAGGACAGTTTTCTCCTCTCACCTTCCCATGCACTTCTAGGATTGATGTCACCCAGGTGGCCAGACTTAATGAAGCTTTGTGGCTTGGCCATCTCCCCTCCCCCCCAGACTATCCCTCCAGCCCTATATCCTGCTTTTAAACTTCCTTCCTTCCTTCCTTCCTTCCTTCCTTCCTTCCTTCCTTCCTTCCTTTTTTTCTTTCTTCCTTTCCTTTTTTTTTTTTTTTTTTTTTTTTTTTTTTTTTTTTTTTTTTTTTTTTTTTTTTTTTTTTGATTTTTTTTAAGACAGGGTTTCTCTGCAGCTTTGGGGCCTGTCCTGGAACTCGCTTTGTAGACCAGGCTGGCCACAGAGATCTGCCTGTCTGGAATAAAAGGCATATGCCACCACTGCCTGGCTATCTTGTTCTTTTAAAATGGTGATTTCACTATGCAGCTTTAGCTGGCCTAGCACTCGCTCTGTAGACCAGGTTTGCCTAGAGATTCGCTTGCCTCTGCCTCATGAATGATGGCATAAAAAGTCATGAGCTACCCACCCAGATCATTTGTTGTTTGCATGTTTTATTTTTCTCCTGAATGCATAGAGATCCACCTGTCTCTACCTCCTGAGCACTGAGATTAAAAGCATAAACTACAATGCCTGGCTGAGCCCCACTTTTTACATGGGTGCTGAGGATTTGAACTCGGGCCCTCAGGCTTGCACACAGACCCATTCCTCCAGCCCCACGTTCTTGCTCAGCTGTACTTGATTCTGTTTGTGTGTAAATTGTATCTCATCAAAGCCATCTCAACAAAACCTAAGCCATACTCACTCCGTCCCACGTCCTCCACAGACAGGGATGTCATCCTGGTGAATCCACAGCTTACTCACCTGGAACAACCAGAGAAAACTCCCTTGTGGAGGGGCTACCTTTGGGAAGAGGTCAGAAAGAAAGCTGCTCTGAAGTAGAACACAACTCACTCTTCTTATAAGTTACTCTGAGGTGGAAGAAGACAGCCAGATGAGACCCATAGAAAGTTATTCCCCTGCCCATGGCCGTCCTCTTCACCCTCCTGTCTCTTCAGAAGCTGGGGCTGGGTGCTGCTTAGCAAAAATGTTATTCCCACAAAGGGTGGTGGAATTGGGAGAACTGAAGTCACTCACGTTCAGAGGAGACTCAGAGCAGGGAGGGACCATGACAGCCACCATTTGACATGTGTGCGTGGAGGGTTAGCATATGGCCAGTAATGACCAGCTGTTCTCTGTTGGTTCCAGATGGAGTCTAAGAAAAACAAGCCTCTTGGATAGCAGGAAAGATTTAGGTGGTGCAGAGTGATGAACTTCCTGAGAAGAGGCATGAGGACCTCGAAATCATGTTTATGCACATCTGTAGGTCAACTGTTCTCAATCGTGGGGTCACAAACCCTTTGGGGGGGTCACATATCAGGTATTTACATTACAGTTCATAATGGTAGCAAAAGCATAGATATGAAGTAGCAATGAAATAATTTTATGGTTGGGGCGTCACCACAACGTAAGGAGCTGTGTTAGAGGGTCACAGATTTAGGAAGGTTAAGAACCATTGAGGTAGGTGCTTGTGAGCGTGTGTGTGTGTGTGTGTGTGTGTGTGTGTGTGTGTGTGTGAGAGAGAGAGAGAGAGAGAGCATGTGTATGTGTGTCCAGGATAAATGATCACAACACTGTGTAATTCTTTTCTCTATAGCACACTAGGAAGGGAAAGGCAACTCTCGCTCTGATATGGGCATGTGTCCCTCTGGGCTGGGGACAGAGAGATGGACTCAGGCCTTTCCTCTGGGTGCTTCTGAGGGTAATTAGCTGACTGGCCCATCAGTAAGACCCCCAAACCAAAGGTCTGTGGAGCCAGATGGATACTTACTTTCATGGCCAATCTCCTCGCAGACGGCCCTGTGCACTCTCCTCCCCATTAGCGCAGAAGAGAGCATCCATCACCGTGGGGGGGGGGGGGGCTGGTGATGTCACAGGCCTCCAAGGCAGAGGAAGTAGTCCAACCCCTCTGAGGTGCTAAATCATTCATGGGGCAGAGGCTGGGTAGGGATGGCTGCTGAAGAAACACTTTAGGGACTTGCAGAAATCAATTCCTTCAAGAGACCCCATCAGCGGCAGGCAGTGTAGGGTGGAGACTCGGGTGTGTGACAGAGACACAATGAAGAGAGGTGGCAGTTTCCCAGCTCCAGAGAACGGCCGGCCCGGCCGGCTGTGAGTGAGCCCAGGACTTGGGGCCCAAGGAAGGCAGCTTCTAGTGCTCTGTGAGAGGGAGCAAGGAGGAGCGTTTCTAGCCCTGCCTCCCTGTGTGGCCACAAAGGCTCCACAGGTGATTAAGGACTGGTTCCTTTAGTCTGTTGACCACCCTGGGCCACACAAGGGTCAGCCAGAAGGTTCCATAGTTCCGCAAATTTCTGAATTGGTAGGTAGAGCACCTTCCACATTATCTGTCGGACAAGGTGAGCTTAAAGGCCCGCACAGAATCTAGAACCGGACGATTGGGCTCCTGGGGGACTGTGCTAATTTAATTACTAGACATCTATTTCTCCATACCGTGTAGCACATAGCAGGAGGCTCAATATATGCATGATTTTGAGCAATTTGATTTACTCCTCCGAGCCTTGGTTTCCCCATCTGAAAAATAGGCAAAATGCCTCCCTCTTCTCAGAGAGGATAAAGAGGATGCACATGTGATAGATACGTCCAAGGATCCCACCAAGATCAGGCCCTGCACCAGAAGCCTTCAGACACCTAGCACAGCACAGCCCCTGCAGGCCAGACTGCTTGCACCATGGCTACCACAGCTTCTTCAATGTATCTTGGAAAAGGAAGCTGAAGGGATGAAGAAAGTTCAACAACGGAAAAGCAGATGTAGTTCCGGGACTTTCTTCTAGCCCAGGAACTTCTCCCAGTTCGCAGGTGTGGCGCCTGTCCACGGTCTGTGCCTAGGACAACGAAGAATGGGGAGAAGACAAGCCTGGGAAGTCCCCTTAGCATCCCCTTGGAATGACGAGGCCCAGGCTGAGGTCCTGCTGACTGACGTTGTCACGCAGAGCAGAGGCCACCACAGAGACAGATCAGGGGATGTGTGCCCTGTCCTACTCCGCTCGGAGCCTCTCCCTGTGTTATGGAATCCCATACTCTCCTGGCGACTCCATAGTGTTATGCCCATCCAGTCACTCAAATACAGACTTAGGGACCCCCTTTCTGGAGCCAGGAGCGGCCGGTGGGTGTGGCCCTTCCCTCTGGCTGGAGGTTTTATCCCGGAGGGTTCAGGCTAAAGGGTTGAGGAGGCTATTCCCCCTCCCCGCCCCCACCAGCCCACCCTGGAAGTTGAAACTAGGCTATGATTCACGTGGAGCACATTGGCATCTTTGCTGCAGACCAAAGGCTGCCTCCCTCAGGGCAAAGCTGGCAGCTGCAGAGAAAGCCAGTACCTGCCTGTCTCAAGGGTCTCCCGAGGGCTCGCAACTGTAGCACCCACCACGGAGGGGTTCCCTTTCTTGGTGGAGGCTGGTGGACCGAGCGGTGATCACAGTGCTTCAGAAGTTCCTGATACTGTGGATCTGCGCCTGCTCCAATACACTGGGACTGATTCCTCTCTCCCTTGATTTTCGACTCCCAATTCTCCCTGGAAAATCCTGCTTTGTCTCTGGGGGCTAACGAGGCTATCCTCCTGCTGGCCGGACGCTAGGATAATCTTTCCGTGCGGCCCACCCTCCAGGGGTGTTCCCAGGGAAAATCTCTGCTGTTCCAGGGGAAGCTCCCTCAAGGAAGGCCGCGGGGCTTCCCCAGGGGTCCCTTGGCGTCCTTTAATCTCCCACTCCCGAGCTCTGGACGGACCTTGCGCCCCCGCCCAGAGGAAAGATTCCAAGAATTGGACACTGGCCCACAGTTACCGGCCTAGCCGGGCTTGGGAATCTTTCATCTGCAAAAACAAAGAGCAACAACAGACTGGAAGACACAACTGGGGGAGGGGGGGCTAGCTACAACGCGAATAGGGAGGACTCTGCTCTTTCACCTGCACGGAGCCCTGGGAGTTTGAGGGGCTGCGGGCAACCCGGAGAGACTCCGAGTCACCTACCTCAGAAAAAAAAGACACCGCTAAGACACGGCGCTGAAAGCAAGTGTTGGCTGGTTGGCGACGGGAAAGTGCAGGGCTTCGTTCGCGGGCGCGGTGCGCCAAGGAGCGCATTTGCAGGCTCAGACAACCCCGTCTCCTAGAACGTACGTGACTGGTGCCAAAAACAAAACAAAACGACAACAAAACGGTCCGCTGAAAAAGCACCTTGCCTAAAAAGAAAAAAATGTTTCCAAAACATTTCCTAATTCGATGTTCACAGCGGTCGTCTGATTTCTTCAAAGAGAAACTGAATCTCAAAATAGCTCACCAAGTTGCGCGACCCCCTCCCCCCCAAATGGGGGTAGGATCTCAAAAGAGTTCCTGGAAGGCCTGGAACTCTCTGTGACCTGGCTGGCCTGGAATTTGTGGTGACCTTCCTGACTCTGCTTCCCAAATGCTATGATTATAGGTGTATGACAGCACATCGCACCCAAACATACGTTAGGTAATTTCATAAATAATGTAGACTATTATTTTAATTTGGGACATTTAAGAGATAACTCTTCCAAAGGTCCCAAAATGAAAAACAAAACAAACAAAACCGCGTTTAAGCCAGGCGGCGGTGGTGCGGGTCAGCGGAGGAAAAAGGATCTGAATTCTGAGTTCGAGGACAGCCTGGAAAGAAAAGGGAGGGAGGGAGGCGTTTGTATGATTTGGGGACAAATTATTCAGCACTGTTAAATTCTGCTTTGGACATAGGGAGTGAAACCTGGCTCAGGGCCAAACAGTATTTGGGTCACCGACCTCTGGATAATCTATTGAAGGCTGTAGGGGGCCAATCCCCTAAGAACTGCAAACATAAACTGACTAGACCCTCAAGGTTTCTGAGCTTGTATCCGGGAAGTCTGAGCTTGGTGTGTGGCTGGTGCGTTCTCTCCTCTAGGTGCAGTGGATGCTGAAGGGTCGTGGGGGGAGGGGGAGACAGCCAAGGTGATCCTTCCCTGGTGGGGAAAGGGAGTCCCAACCCCAGCTGAGCAACGCAGTGAGAGGTCCTCTGTTGGGCCAAGCTCCTTCTGTTTCGTACCCTTCCCATCCCGGAAGAAGGCACGAAGATGTTTTTACGTTTTATAGACAAGGCAACCGGCTAAATGCGGTCCTCTCCGCGCTGGCCTTGGTCTGTGCTGACTCGGGTTAGAGACTTTTTGGAAATGGGGCTCGAGACTCCCGTTAAGCCAGCAGACGCCAGACCCGAGCTGCGAAGCCATGAGGTCCTCTCTTTCTCTCCCTTCCCCCAGCCCTTGTTCAGAGCAAGGGTTCGGGAACCGTAACAGTTCAGAGCGGAGAGCTATAGCAGCCCAAGTCCGGTGGTCTGCAGCTGGCCTCCCGAGTGCCACTCCTTCAAGACCGCAAAGCAAAGCAGGCTGGTTTTAAAAACAAAACCAAAACAAACCTCAACTTTTGAGTGTCCTTTTAAATTAAAAGGTCAATAAAACATATAGGCAGCACAACTCGCTTGTAATAACCCCCCAAAAAACACACACACAGAAATCTTAAAATTCTTCGGTTTTCTTTAGTACATAAAAAGGTAATGTTAAAAGTCCTCTCCCGTTTATATTTTTTCACAAACAGGAACCCATGCGCCCTTTGCGTTTTTCATTGAATGCCCAGATAATTTTCAAGATATGATCACACACACACTATTTAGTAGATTTAAATTAATGATTTAATTAGTTAATTTATCGGGCGACAGGAACTCGATATGCATTCCAGGCTGGCCTTAACCCGGGATCCTCTTGCTGTAACCTCCCCGAGGCTGATTACAGGTGCACGGCTCCAGACCGGCTTCTAGCTCTTTTGAAAGCCGCGTGGATTCCTTGGAGGATCTCCTTCCTTTTGTGGGCGTGCTTCATTCTTTCCCAGCTGGCTCGGCACCTCCGCCTCCCGCAGCTGGAGTGGTTCTCCTGAGCTCCGGCAGAAATTCGTTCAGGATTCTGCAGCCTCTTGGAGAGAATGTTCAGCGGCACAGACACAGCCCCTGGGGCCAGCTAGTTAGCTGGGTTTTGAACAGCCCTTTGAGAGCCCATTCATGAGCTTCTAGATTTTACCTCAAAGCCCCACCCCGAGAGAGCTGGGGCTGGGGTTGGGCCCAAGGCAGTAAGGCCACATTCCCACGAATAAGAGGAAGGAGTCTCCAAGGGCCCATGGGGTTTGGGATACCATGGCAGAGCCAGGGTTCTGGGGTCTTCCAAGAGGTAGGAGTCATGATAGCTATTTTTGCAAATGGGAAAACCGAAGCTCATAAGGTGAAGATAATCTGGCAATCGTGCATATATATATGATAAACAGAAAAGCGACTTTGAACAGTCCAGAAAGATATAAAACAAACAGGGCTGGAGCAACAGACTCCATTGGAAGTTAGCACTCGAAACCCACTAAAAGGCCAAGAGGTGGATGGCGGAACTACCTTCCGTGGCTTGATTGAGGTGTTGCAACCCACACAGCAGCCCCCTCCCTGACCCGGATGCATATTGAGTTCAAAGGGAGGTGGGCGAAGGATTGATTCACTTAACATTTCCGGTACCACTGAGGCCATCACGGAGGAGTGAGGGGTTGGAATTAGGTAAATTGCAGCGGCTGGGAAAGAATAAATCGTCAGGACATGCTGAGAGATACCAGGAGCGCTAAGTCTGCAGTGCCGTGGTACACAGCGTGCCGACCACCCAGAACCCCACAAGCCTAGGAACCAGGTAAGGATCTGATGTTCAAGAGCCCAAGCACAAGATCTTGCAGGTGCGAGTTAGGAAAGTCCTTCCTAAACCTCGATCCAGGGTCAGGAAACAAAACTACATATCTCTGGCAGCACGACTCGGGGCCGAGTGCGTCGTTGGCTTCTAGAAAGGAAGGATCTCTCTAGGTGCGGACTGTCGCAGCTGGTAGGCAGACATTGGACCTGCTGAAGGAGGAAGAGTAGGGATTCTTGCATGCAGTCATGAGTACACTCAGCCGGCCAGCCAAGTGAGGACCGAGTTCGTCCGAGCCCTTCTCCGGCTTGAGCCGGGAGCTGTAAGCGATCTGGGATATCGGGTCCCTGGGGACCGCCCCCTCACCACTCCGGCCCAGCTCCAGTTACTGGACGAGCCTGCTCCCTAAAATATGTATGAGGACCTTGAGGGTGCAATTTCACGGCCCCTCCTAGAGTAAGGCTGGGGGGGGGGGTCTCAGGGTGCGAAGGGAGCTGCGGGGGCAGCAAGTGACGCTGGCTCTGGGGCCGGGGCTGTCTCGACTTTCAACAGAGCATTTAAGAAAGGTAGAAATCGGATCCATCTCACCCGCGCCCCCGCCCTTCGAGTCCCGACGGCGGGATCCCGCAGCAGAGCGGCTAGCTTTCCGCTCTGCGGTGTCTGGTTCTCGACAGCAGGTGAATGGGCCCGGGCGGGGCGCGGGGGGCGGGGCGTACGCTATAAAGGGGCGCGGCAGGACTAAAGGGGGCCACTCGCAGCCGGCGTGGCCTGCGCTTCCGGGCACACAGCGCTGTGGCCGCCTGGTGCCGGACAGGCCTAGGGACCAGGTAGGGCGTGAGTGGAGGTGCTGGCCGGCAGCGAGGTTCAGGGCCACAGAGGTGGGAGGGAAGGAAGCGGGACAGGGAGGGGTTAATGTGGAGTCACCACACCCCCCTGTGGCACGTTGCTCCTCGTTGGGTTCCGGCGCATCTCCCCAGCTGTGTTGGGAGAGGGACAAGCAGGTCCTGGCCTTCCTGCCTTGGGGTGGGTCTTGCCTCCGGAGCCATTTGTCTGCACCAACCGTGGCTGAAGCAGGTCTTGCCCAGGAGCTGAGTGTCTAGAAGGGTTCGTATCTGCAGCGTCACTCTCGAACCCTGGAGGGCACAGCAAGGGAGGGACGAATCTAGGGACCTGGTTCCTCTAATCCACTTCCTTCGCTAGAGCTCCAGACGGAGCGCTAACGGTTTTCAACCTAAACCCTCAGCGCAAGGGCCCTTTGGTTTGGTGGGAGCATCAGCTAAGCCCCACCCCACCCCCATCCCCGGTTTTAGAAGCTTCTAGGCGGTCAGACCTGCCCGGATCTGTTGGGAGAACTGGGAGCTAAAAGGGAGGAAGGCGGATTAACGTTTTATTTTAATCTGGTTTTGAACTGTGGTTGCCGTCTGGGGCAGCCGGGCGCGGCAGGGAATGGGAGGGCGCCCAAAGCAGGGGAGGGGATGAGGGTGCGCTCTGGTGCTCAGGATGCTGGGGAAGAAGGAAGAGGCCACTTCAACGGGGTCAGCTGGGGTGTACCTTAACCCTGCCCCTCCCCGAAGGCTCCGGGGTGGCATCCGAGCTAAGGAGGTTCATAGGGATCTAATCCTGCTCCTCGACACAGATGGCCCCGCCCCGTCCCGGGGGAGCCTCTGCGGCAGTGGAGGGGAAGGAAGGGAGTTGGGAGCGGGTCTGGGGGCGGCTCCCCTTCCCCTCCCCCTTCCGGGACAGGCGGTCTTTGTTCCCTGCGGCGGCGGTGGCCAGACACCTGTAAGGCCTCAGAGCTAGGCAAAGGTGGAGGAGGACTATTGGAGAGCCTCTGGTGCTCACCCCAACTCTGTTCCCCCGGGTTTGGGTGCTCCCACCGAGGGAGAGCAGACTTGTGCCCAATTCTCCGAGGAGACTGCAGAGGACCGTCCAGTGTGGTCCCTCAGTACTCCGGGCCTCCAGAAGCACTTCCCCTCCCCCTGCCCAGAGTCGGATTTTCAAGTTTGCTGTGCTACACACACCTCGGCTAGCAACGGACTCAAAGGGAGGTGTGATGGCAGGGATTCGGGGCACACCTCGGCCTGAGGTACCCCAGCCCAAAGGTAGGAGGCTGGGGCAGAAGGTGGGCGATGGGACCCGTGGGGGCCAAACCCTACTGGGCTGGACGAACAGGCGGGGCTCCGGCCGTCTCTGCAGTCCCGGTCGGGCGTGCCCTGCGCCGCGCACCAACCGGAGCCACAGTCAAGGTGAATCATCTTCGGTCCGCCTACTGTCCCTCCCCCTCCTCACAGCACCTGAGCCAATGGCGCGGCGCGGGGGGCGGGCGGGGCGCTGGGGGCGGTAAAACCCTCCCCGAGTCATTATCTCTGCACTCCGTCGAGCCCCCGGGTCTCGGCGTCGGAGCCCGCCAGCTTCCTCCTTCGATCGCGGTCGCCGCACCTGGTGCACCCCATTCGTCCTGCTCTGGGGCCCGGGCGCCCCTCCAGCCCTACCCCGCCTGCTGCGTGGAAGAGGCTCCTCCTCAGGTGGCTCGCCGGGGCCTTCCCCTGCAGACCTGTCACCCGACACCCAGGAAGCGCGCGGCCCCATCCCGGCTCCTCTTTGTTCCCCCGCTGGGCTCCGCGCTCCGGCGCCGCCTCCTCCCGCCGGACCGCGGAGATTCGGGGCGCCGCCCTCGGCTCAGCCCAGGCGCGCCTCGAGTTCCGTCCATTGAGCCCGCACCAAACGAGGGCCCGTTTTGCCTAGTTCCTCGGGTGCGGACTCGGAGCCGAGCTGGGAGGCGGCGGTGGGTCCAGCTCGGAGCCGGCGCAGGTGAGTGCGGGGCGGGGCCGGGCCGAGCCAGTGCGGGGCCAGGAGAAGGTGGAGTGGGCGCCCGAGGGCCAGCGGGGCCAGAAGGCAGTTTTGTGGGCCGCTGGAGGGGCAAGTAATGGCCACGTCGTGGCTGTGGCCTTCGGGGGATGACGCTGCACAGAATTCCTGACTCCCCGGGCCTTCTGGCGAGGGTGCCCACAGGGTGCCGGGGCCCTCAGTAACTTGTGCACCGCATCCAGTGCGGCTCCCCGGGCGGGAGCAGCGCAGATTGGATTTGGCTCGGTGCGGTGCGTCGGGCCGCCCTCCCTACCGTCGCCTGCCGGAGGAATTCGGCTGGGGTCGCGGGCGTTTCGCCGCCCTGGTGGGCCCGGGAGGAAGTGCAAGGTCGGGAGGTTGGCGGCGACGCGGTCTCGGGGAGCGTTCCGGCGCAGAGCAGGTTTCTTCAGCCCCTCTTTTCTGGGCTGCGCTCAGGTCGGTTACGGCTTCCGTGACCCGGGGCCTGCCCCGCCCAGTCCCCTGGGGAAAGCTTGGTCCCAGACCTCCAGCTCGCCTTCCTTCCGTAGCCTCCGGCTTCGGAGCACGCGGAGACCAGTCCTGAGTCAGAACCCCTTCGGTTAGCAAGGGCTGGTCCCAAGGTCCCCAGAACGAACGCGTTTTAGACGTTTTGCTGATCGGTGTATCTCCTATGGTTGTGGGCAGTGAGGATGCGATCTGGGCGTCAGGGATCGTTCGATTCTGCGGAGCCCTACATACAGGCTGAGCCCTTCACCTTCCTTCCTTCGTCCCTGGCTCCCCTACTCTCCTTGGAAATACCTACCAGTGCTAGGGGAAGTAATAAATTCTGGTTAGGGGATTAGGGACGGGGTGGAGGGGTGGGGGGTTCTGCCCTAAATTGCCCCCTTCACTGTCAGAGTTAGCTAGGACCGGGCCTTCCAGGTTTCCTGTTGGCTTCGCTAACTTCCTGAGGACTAAAAGAGTCCAGTTTCCACACCTTGGACCAGGTGCCCACGTTACATCTCTGTCCTGAGACCCGGGCACTCAGCCTAGCCCGCACCACCCTCTGCCTGCCACACACAAACCGTTTGGGCATCGCGTATTCAGGTCTCTGTTCCGAGGTCAATTAAGCCGTCCGTGAAACCGGTCCTGGTGGGCTCGTCGGAAACCGAGCCCACCTTCCAGCCTCCACTTTTTTTCTTTTTCAGGGATTCTAGCAACCCTTTCAAGCAATGATGGGGTTTCATGGGGAGGGACATTACGCGTAGAAGAAACAATCTCACTGTAATAGTCTCATTTGTGAGAATTTCGTTTATTTTTATTTCCCACTAGGAGTATTAACGGGGTCCAGTGGCTCCGGGAACACATTTGTGCGATGCACATTTACCCATTCGAGTTACTGGTGCATTCCCTGGTGGCTTTGACTGCGTCGAAAGCAGCTTGAGGGATCGCCTGCGACCTCACTGGCCAGCCGGGAGGTTGGGCCACGCCCTGAGCGTCTGGAGAGGTTGACTACCCCAGCTCTTGGGGCGTCGATGGAGACCGGTGCTGGGCTGATTGCTGGTGGGAAGACTCGCAACAGGGACTCTAGATTCGTTGTATAGAGGTTGATGGGGAACAGCTAAGTTACAGGGCTGGATGATAGCAAAAGATTCCTAAGACCCTACCTGTACCACTCACCTCTGGGTAGCTGCTGGTACTGCGAGAGATGGGAGGGAAGAGACGCTAGACTGACTGTTCTGGCAAGTGCCTAGGGAAAGATTCACCCCAGCCCCCCACAAAGGGAAGGATGATTCTGCTAAGTGTTTTTTAGGATCCAAGAAGAGTTCCGGAGTGTGGGGGCCCAGACCAGCCTAAGGGGATTGGGGCTGGGGGAGGGAGACCTTGCAGGGGTGTAGAGCACACACTCACCTGGGAGGACAGACACCGCTGCTCCCCTACCGTTCCCTCTCCCACCAGTTCTGATGCTCTTTAAATTGTTTCTATCTACAAGGGTGGGAGATTACCTCTTCCCGCGGTCAAAAGGGGATTTTCTTAGCTTTTAATTTCAAGGTCAGGGCTCTGACCTACAGGAATAGCAAGAGTCCCTTCTGAGTGCCTGCACAAAGCACAGTGTTGGTCCCCTTTGGGGAGGACCAATGATGCTTCTGCAGAACTCCACAGCCCGCTCGTCAGGAGACCTCGAAGATCCTAGGACCTCTGGCCCAGGCCGGGTTCAGCTCGGTTGTTTGTTGGTTGGGTGGACTCTAGCCGTGGACATGGGTGTGGCCCTGCCTGGGCACTGCGGCAGTATCTCCTGCCGCATTTGAATTAGGAGGGGCAAGGCAGAGCTAGGAGGAGCCTGGATGCTGGAGGAGGGGTTTTTGGCTCCGTAAGCTGTTCCTGCTTTTCTCCAGCCCCCCCCCTTCACTTACTGAAGAGGAAAATGTAGTCAGAAGGGTGGGCATGCCAGGCACTTGATGTTACAGGGCTATTTTCTTAAATGCTAAAGCCTTCCTGGGCAGAGGACAGGGTCCTTAGCTCCAGCCTCAATTGTTAGGAGACTGGTACCTCAAATGTCTCCAATTTTCCCCCAAGTCCCTCCCATCAGTGTCGCCCTGCTCCACAGAAACCCAGAAAAAAAAAAAGAATTTAGGGTTGTTTCCTAAACAGAATTCTAATGGGCTTCTCCTTCCCAGCGCCACATTCTCCAGATTAAAATGCAGATTTCCAGTGGGCCCTGAATCTACATTTCAAGGGGCTCCTTGGTGATTTTGATTCGATAGACACTCCAAACCACACTGATAACTAGTTATTTACCCCTACTTGACCAATAGCCCTGCGCACAAGCCCCAAATTCAGAGAATTATGGTGGGAGAAACTGAGGCCAAAGGCAAGGGAGTAACTTCTCCAGACTCCTATCTTATCAAGCTGAAATAACCTTTGGGGTCCTGAGCCGGAGGAGCAGCCTGAACTAGTAGTGAGTTTTGTGTCAGAGCCCCACACCCCGGACTGAGGGCATGGGGTTAACCTGGACTAAAAGCGTACAAGGTTTCTGAGCTGGAGAACTCTTACTCTGTGACCCTTCCACTGTATTTTCTCCTCCCCCTCTAACCCCAGGCTAGCCCAGGGTAGGCTGAGCCTGTGTTGGCTGCTCTCTGGGCACCAGCTCCAGAGAGATCTACCCTCCCTCTTTCCTCTGTCCCCAGGGCACCTGGCACCAGAGGCAAGGGCCTCCATTGTGCCTCTCGTGGCAGCGGCTGTGGCAACCACTGATGCAACTGCCACTGCCCTCCCTTGGCTCTCCAGCCGCCACCTTCCTTCAGAGCACTCTCAGACGCTGCTTTCACAGGCTCCGGCCGGACACAGGCCACTCGGGTTCCTTCCAAGCTGCCTCCTTATCTGAGCGAGGCTCCTGTCTTGATCTTGGCCCAGGCCAAGCAACAAAGGTGTCCTTCCAGGGCATTTCACAGCCCTGCCTTCTGGGCTTCTGTTTGTGTCACAGGGCAAGCTGGAGCTGTTGGCCTCTGGGCTCAGAGGCTGGGAGATGTTCTTGGATGTTCTTGTCATTGCCTGTTCAGCACTAGGTGAGGTCTGGTATAATAGTCCGAAGGAGGACCTGGCAATTGCTTGCTGACCTTGGCAAAAAGATGGGTTGTTTGGGTGATGGTAGAAGGATGTGAGCTTCTGGGCTGCTGCAGGAAAACTCCGCTGCTCTCTGCAGATCCAAGCAGTCAGTCTTTCTTCTGTTGTCCTTCTCTCCTTGAAGGTCACTTTGGGCTAACAAGCAGCGCCAAGCTGGTGTGAGGAGGGTTGCTGAGCTATGGGAGTGGGGTGGTAGGGGCTCCAGGAGTCCTGCTGGGTTCTGAGGCCGGGAGAGAGGGCAGCTGGCCTCTGCAGGGTCTGCAGGCTGGAGAGCGCGACTCCTGTTCTGTGTATGGCACTGGTAGAATTCACTGTGAACAGTCTCGGTCAGTGAATTACCGAAGGGCCATAAACAGAGCAGAGACAGAACCGCGAGTGCCTCGGAGCGCCCCACCCCTTCTGCCTGGATGTCGCTGTTTCCGGGGGTGCAGGGGTCCGAAGACCTCCTCGTCCACTCGGTCCCCAGAGGGCTCGTTCCGGTACCATCTGCTTGGCCGATTTTGGCACTAGCACATTTTTGCTTGTGTCTCTCCGCTCTGAGCAATCATGTGCAGTGCCAATATGGGAAAAGCGGGCTGCCGCGGTCACGTTCGCCTCCCCCGCTCCCCGGGTCTACGCTTCCCGCCAGTTCTCTGGCCCAGCTGGCTTAGTGTTGGGTGAGGGTGCAACCCTATCCTGGTGGGCAGCCAGATCGCCTTACACTGCCTGGGGCCAGAGCGGTGTCAGAGCTGGGCAATCTGAGCCGGGCCAACAGATGGAGTTGCTTGGGGTGGCGGTGGGGGTCACCATCTGTAGGGCCTGCTTCTGTGATGCCACGAGGAAGAAGTGCCCTGCTTGGCTCCTAGCACACCCTCGGGGTGAGACCTCTTCTGGCAGAATGGGGCCTGGCCTTCTGCTACGGGCTTCCAAGGAGGCAATGCCAGCCAGGCAATGAGGATGTCCCTTTCCCAAGATGGATATTTATTTTATGAGGGACACTGTCCCTAGAGTCCACCTGAAGCTCACCTCTGGCCATGCTGAGAGGAGGGGAAACTAGGACTGTTTGACCGTGGAGCGCTGGGGAGGTTCTGGGGCAGGGTCAGTTGTGGCCTTCATAGCCACACTGGTGGTTTCCCCCATCCTTAGATTCCCCAGCCCATGCCTGTGTCAGATAACATTGCTATATATCTCCCACAACCACATGGGACGAGCAGTTTAGAGCCAGCTTACAGATGGAGAATAGAGGCCTGGGGAAGAGCGCCAGGCTAGAGGTCCATGGGGAGTGAGTGGAGCAGGGTTAATGTGGCTCTTCAGCCGCCACAGGGTACTGACCCCAGTGGCCTTGCTCTGTGGGGATTGCTTCCACACCCCAGGGCTGGGTGAATCTTGCCTCTGACCCTGAATATATCCCTGGTCTCTGAGGTGAGGCGAGAGCTGGACCTGATGCAAGGCTGGGAGGAGCCCACCAGCTGGGTGACCGGCAGGCAGTGGGGTCAGCTGGCTGACCTGGTCCACTGACCATCTGGTAGCCATCATACCTGAAGTGACTGGGCCGGCATCTGATGAGGCTGCTTCTGCCTGGGGAACCTCAGGCAAGGGCTGGTCACTCAATCCCCTTACAGAGTCATTTTAGGTTGCTGAGCTAAAGAGGGCTGGTGTGGTTGAGACTAGAAGTTAGAAATCAGCCAATCCAGCTAGCTGCCCATCAGGAAGGGCCAAGCTTCCAGGGCTGCCTGCTGGTGCCCAAAGGAGGGTGTGGGTTAGCCAGGCTCCCCTGAATCTCTGCTAGTGTGTCCCGTGCAGAAGGCCTTCTGAGAACCTGTGGAAAGGGGGCCGGTTGCTTATTTCACAATAGGAAGAGACTACTGCCCCGGTGAAGGCTCTTCCAGGTCTTGCTCTGTAGGCCCTGGGTCTCTGGGAGACTTGGCTTTGGCTGTTTGAGTCCACACCTAACTCTGAGTCCCTTCCATATCATCTCCACTCCGCCCACCACTCTGAGAGCACTCCAGGCTGGTTCCCTGACCCCCCACAACCAAAGCAGCCTCAGACCCTGGGTGGTCCCACCGGGAGAGGCTTTGCTGAGCCCTCTCCAGCAGGTGCAGGCATGGCCAATTCTGTAGTTCCTGCCAGGCTGGAACCTCTGGGGCCTGCAGTCCCAGAGGACGACCTCAGGCCATAGCTCTCTGGTTCACCCACAGTAGTGCCTGCAGGTGTGTGGAGGCTACCAGGCTGGCTGGACTCCCCAGGGAATCAGCTTCCTGAGGACCATTTGGTAAGGGCAGGTGGGAGAGGGCTCACCTTGTCAAGCAGGATCGGCTTCTTCCTGGCTGTCTGTGATACAACCAAGGATTTACCCTCTCAGAGGGCACCAAGTCAGCTAGTGAGGTTTAACTCCTCTGGCACCACTCTGCCCTGAATTTTTTGTGTGTTCCAGGCACGGTGGCCCCTGTGTGCCTGGGTTACTGGGTTACTGCTTTGGGGGCAGCAGGCCCCCTGTTGCCTAGTGTTGGGTCTGCCTGGGCCTGTGGCTCCCCAGAGCCCCTGAGCAGTGGATTTTCCAGACTAGCCCTCCCCCATTGCTCCATTCGCTTATTCAATCCAGGCCATTATCCAGGTCCCTGCACCAGCTCTGCCGTCCTCGGGCTCTGGAAATGTGATCTGGCTCCATTGATCGCAGGCAGGCAGCGGGGACTGTCTGCTCCCAGCCTAGGTAGCCTGGCCTGAGATTGAGCAGTGGGGGGGGAAGGGGGGGATGGGACAGGACCCTCTCATTCACACTGGGGTGGAGGGAGTGACCCACTCAACCAAGTAGCTTTGCTGAGTCTTTTCTGATAAAAATGGCTGGCCTGTGGGAAGTATGGGACCAAGAAACGCGGGTCCCGCTCCTGTCCCCAAAGGTTTCACTTACTCTAGGTCAAGGATTCAAGGACCTTCCTTGCCAAGTAGATCACCTAGACCTTGAACTCAGGACTGGGATCACGTGCGTTGCCCACAGTCCTGGCCCAGCTATAACACAAATTTCTTGCTGGACAGTGGCATCTCAGTCCTCAAGCCTAGTACACTGGCAGCACCCAGCCTCAGAGTGTCCTGGCTTTATTTGCAGCTCTGTCCTTCCAAGATGTCATCCTGGAATCCTTGGTCCACCTTGCAGAGCAGGGAGGACAGGAGGGGTTGTGGCCTTGCTGTCACGGGCCCTGTGAGCCAGCAGCTCCCCCGGGCCGCACCTGTTTGGAAACGAACATACATGATGTGTGGGCAAAGACACGTGCTGTTACTGGGTAAGTTCCTCGAAGCCTGGAGGAGTGCGTGGGTCCTACGGAAGGATGGGTAAGGAGATTCTTCTCTTGGGACAATGCTGTGTGTACAGGTTATGCAGCTGTGTTTGGTTGGCTGGCCCTGCTGGCCTGCAGTGGTGGCTTCCTATGCTCTCCAGAGAGGGTCTTAGCCTCGGTGCTCCTCTTTCCCAGCCTCAGGGAGGAGGCCAGGGGCCGAGCACTGGCTGCCTGTGACTTGACAAGGAGGTGGGATATGTGAATTAACTCTTACTTCCCTCCCTGTGGAGTGGAGCAGCTGGGGAGCTTTAGACTCTGGGGAAGAGATAGGACTGGATTAAACAGGATGTCACCTGGGGCCCTTGGTAGATGGCAGAGCTGGCGGCCTACAACTCTCTCCCTTGGTTACCAAGCAGGAGACTCCCTGGCCTAGAGCACAGCCAGTCCCTAGCCCCTGCTGTCAGGTGCCTGGGGTGGAGTCACCCTCTAGAGCGAGTCCCTTTGAGAGCAATGGTTGTGGCTCCATCACTGCCTAGCGAAACCTGCAAAGGGACCGCGGGTCTCAGGGGGTTTCCATGCTGGAGCAGCTGGACAGGACCATATATCCTGGACCTTTGGTCTTAACTGTGGGGATAGAATGCCCTCCTCAACCGCCCTAATATCTTCTTCTTCAGCACAGGCTCCCTGGTCTGGCCTCCCACCATTTTTGGCAATGGTAGAACTCACACCGGTGAGGTAATGGGACCCGGTGGTTCTAGACTTGCCAACTATGGTGTAAGTGCTGAGCTGCCAAAGGAGGGTCTGCACCATGCTGGAACCTGCTCGTCACCAGGAAGGAGGAGACCACTGGCCCCAGACCAGCAGGCAGTGGCAGAGGGTGGGCGCAGCTGGAAGTGACCCTTAGTGTTTCCCTGCGCCCCCCTGAGGTCACAAGTCTTCAAGTCAGCTGGGAAGCCTGCCTCCGAGCCCTCAGGAACTGGCAAGGGCTTGGGATCCAGCCTTGCTCCAGGCTTGTTCCTCTTGGGGAAGGTGGGGAACCCTAAGCTTGGTGAGGAAGGGACATTGGTGTTCAAGAGCGCATATCTGGTTCTCCTAGGTGATTTATCTCCCCCCCCTCAGCCCCCAAGGGCTGTTTTCTCAGGTAGGCGTCTGATCCATGCCTAGAGTGTGGTGTGGGTCTCTCCGGGCTTCCAGCTATGGGGATAAGGGTGGAGGTGGCAGGTTGTGTGCACTCAGACATCCAGAACCCAGAGGAGCAGAAGGAACGACGGCTCCACGTGGAGGGAGCATGCTGAGGTCACCTGCATAGGAAGACAGGACTGGGTTCTGGAACTACAGCCTCCGCCAGCCCTGAGCTCTACTTTGCAGACAGACTGCTCATTCCTCTGAGCCCGTGTTCCCAGAGGGAGTCACTCAGGCTGTGCCGACAGCCTAGGCTGGAGGTTCGCACAACTCTGCCTGGGAGCTGGGGTGAGTGACAGTTCTCAGAGGGCAGAGCTTGGTGGGTGGGCCTCACGGGTGATTCCCTGTCTTTTAAGATGGCCAAGACATCTGACTTGGGGCTATAGGTGTGCATGCGATTGTGCAATGCACATCTGGGTGTGTGACCCTCAGTTAAGGCCTTCCCTTTCTCTGAGGACAGCCCAAACCTCTACTCGGTTACGGTTACGGCAGCTGAACTCACTCTTTCCTCCTCTGCTCTCAGGTCATTAGTGGCTCCAGCCTCTGGGGCTGATGGGAGGAGTACAACCTCTTCCCTGCCCCTGGGCTGTACAACTCCCTAGGAAGAGATAGGCCAGGGAGCAGGGACCACCCCAGAAGAGAAAGGTACCTTTCTTCCACGCACTCAGGGTGTAGGTGGGAAGAGGCTGGGCTGTTTGGTAACCACACAGGCCTCACCCATCAGAGACGGGCTTAGCACTGCGCTGTGCTAAAGGCAGGCCGTTTTGATCAACTTTAGAAGACTTTCACCGTTACTCTGCTGCATTTGTACCGGTTTCTCGCCTCTCCTTTGTTGCGGACTCCATTTATTTGTACAGTGTTTGTTAAATCAAGGCTCACTGAATTTTTTGTTCTTTTGTGACAGGGTCTTGCCATGTAGCCCAGACTGGCTTCAAACTTAAGATCCTCCTGTCTCCACCTCCCGAGTTCTGGTATTGCAGAATCTATCATTAGGCAAGTAGGTTTTTTTGTTTTTTGTTTTTTTTTTTTTTTTTTTTTTTTTGAGACAGGGTCACACTATGTAGCCCTGGCTGTCCTGGAACTCACTCTGTAGACCAGGCTGGCCTTCATCTCACAGAGATCCACCTGGTGCTGGGATTAAAGATGTGTGCCACCATGCCTAACAAGGCAACTGTTTTGTAGGTCATATTCGTTCTTGGAACTGAAGGCTATGGGAGCCACAGCAAGCAGTGGGGAAGAAGCTTGCTTTATGAGAGGGGTTTTTGTGGGAAATCAGAGGAGCAAATGGAGCCGCGGTTCCAGCATCCTGGAGCAGGGAAGGCTGATTGCCATGGGCTCAAGGTCTACGTTCCAAGGCATCCGAGGCTATAGAGCAAGACCCTGCTGCAGAAAACAAGACAGACCAAGTCCAGGGTCAGTGGAGGGCACAGGGTTAATCCAGAGGGGAAGTGGAGGATAGACCACAGAGGGAACTGGGCGGTGGTGGTGCACGCCTTTAATCCCAGCACTCGGGAGGCAGAGGCAGGTGGATCTCTGAGTTTGAGACCAGCCTGGTGTACAGAGTGAGTTCCAGAACACACTCCAAAACTACATAGAGAAATCCTGTCTCGAAAAACAAACAAACAAAAAAGTACTACCATACCTGGGTATGGTGGCCCATACCTTTGATCCCAGCTCTGGGGAAGCAGAGGCAGATGAATCTCTGGGAGTTCAAGGCCAGCCTAGTTTATGAGTGAGTTCCAGGACAGTCAGGGCTACACAGAGAAACCCTGTCTCAAAAAACAATTATTACTGAATGGGACCACTTGCTGCGTGCTGTGCAGGGCGTAGGTGAGCGGAGAAGGGGAGGTGGGCCAAAGGGCAGTGAGGAACAGGGGGACTTGAGTTCTACCAGAAGGGGCTGGGTGGTGGCCCTTTTGCCCCTGCAGGTAGCCCTGTCCTATCCTGAAAGCTGTGGTTGTTGGGGATGGAACAGAAACAGGGTAGTGACCCAGGGACAGTCACTACCTCCCCTCTGGGCTTCCGCCCTGCCACAGGCTGCTAACTGTTCTCTAAGCTGATCTCACCAGTCGCCTTCCCTGGGTTATGACCTGGTAGGACTGGCCTGCTCTGGGCTCTGATGTCCTCTGCTGGCCAGGAGGAGGCAAGTGAGTTTCTCAGACCTGCTCCTCTTCCTGAGGTCCTTGTGCTTTGGGGCTCTCTGCAGCTGTCAGGGGCTCCCCACTTCTGAGCCTGATGATTTCACCCCCAAAGGCCAGGAGTGGGCCAGGAGTCTCAGTCCTGTTTTTTGTTTTGTTTTGTTTTTTAATAAAGACACCTTGTCCCCACCCCAGACAGGTTCTCTGTGTACCCTTGGCTGTCCTGGAACTTGCTCTGTAGACCAGGATGGCCTCGAACTCAGAGATCCACCTCCCTCTGCCTCTCGAGTGCTGGGATTAAAGGCGTGCACCATTACTGCCTGGCTCCTTTTCTATGTTCTTATTGTGTTTATTTATTTGGGGGAGAGTACTATTGTACACCTGTGGAGGCCAGTACAACTTGCCAGGGTAGATTCTTTCTTACCCGTAGGTTCTGGGGATCAAACTCAGGTTGTTAGGCCTGGTGGCAAGTGCTTTTACCTACGAGCCATCTTTTATGAAGGCCTTCCTTTTGAGACAGGATCTCACCAGCTGGACTGGCTAAACAGCAAGCTCTGGGGATCTTACCTCCAGTCATTATGGTGGATATGCACTGGGGTTACAGGGGCAATGCAGCTAAGCCTGGCTTTTTCTTAACATGGGTTCTGGGAGTCCAAACTCAGGTCCTCACAGTTTCACAGCCGGCTTCTAACTAACAGCCACACCCTAGCGCATCCTCCCCCATCTCAGGATTTATTTTTAGATGGTCTCGTGTGGTCCAGCCTGGTGCTAAACTCACAGAAGCCAACGATGACCTTGGATTTATGACCCTCCTGCCTCTACCTCCAGTGCTGGGACTCCCTTGGAAGGCCTCCCTGGCTCTGACCTTCCAAAAGGAGGCTGTGTCCCAGGGCCGGGGCTGGCAGGTGTTTGTAGCGGGAGGACTAAGGACGGAAGCCTCCCTAAAGTAGCTGTCCAGAGCAGGGAGCTGGGGCCTGGCTTTCAGAGCACAGGTAAGTATTCCGAGGCTAATGGCCTTTTGACCCCCCAGGGAGAGGCTCAGCCTGGCCTAGCCTGGCCAGCAGCTGGGTGAGCATACACTGGGCTTGTCTCTGCTCACATTAGAGGGTGTGTTTGGATGGAGGCCTTCTACATTTAGCTGGGCTGGGGAGGTGGACCAGGTGAGGCGATACCTGTGCAGGGTGGGGAGGATATGGGGCAACCACACCCAGTACAGACAGGCTCAGCACCTTGACACTGGGTCCTATGGTTCGGGTATAGACAGCAGCTAGATTGGGCGTTAGAGGAGACAGGATAGGAGTGGGTGGCAGGAGGAGCAGCTGGTGGCCACGTGGCAGGGCACCCACAGGATGCTGCCTTTGGCGAGTGGGCTCAGTCTAGAAGAGCTGAGGAAAGTGCCCTGTTGAACCTCTTCAGTCATTTGGCGCTATGGTAGAGCCTGGGGTCAAATGTCAGGCTGGTACAGGACAGCACATCTCTGGAAGCGAGTTTTACGCCTTTTGAGGATGTATGTAGGACAGTGTCTAGAGATCTGTCCATTGTTGGCTGTGGGGGAGGAGCCACTGGCAAGACAAAGGCCAAGGGCGTTGAACGCAATAATCTGTCAGTAGAAGCCAGGCACAGGGGCATTCTTGTGATCTAGCTCTCTGCAGGCTGGGGCAGGAGGCCTGGGCTACAGAGTGGGGCCTGTTTTGAAAGGTGTCAGCTGAGAAATGGCATAGGATGACCTCTGAGAGCAAGGACAGCACCCCAGTGAGGGTAGAGGAAAATCAATTGCACAAAGGCCGGACCTTGAGACAGGGATGAGCTGAGGAAGGTCTCTAGATGCAGTGACTTTGGCAGAGCATGTATTTGTGTGGGACAGTCCTGGAGGAGGTGGGTGACCATCCCTGTGCCCTGGTCAGGTTCCAGCACCTTTTTTTTTTTTTTTTTTTTGTTTGTTTGTTTTTTCGAGACAGGGTTTCTCTGTGGCTTTGGAGCCTGTCCTGGAACTAGCTCTGTAGACCAGGCTGGTCTCAAACTCACAGAGATCTGCCTGCCTCCCGAGTGCTGGGATTAAAGGCGTGCGCAACCATCGCCCGGCTGTCCCAGCACCTTCTGAGTGCCTTTGATCTGAACCAGACCAGTGGCAGCGTGTGTACCTAGGGGACTCTTGTGGGTTACTTACTTTGCTCTTGTACACTTAGAGAGATATTTAATCTTCTAGCCTCGAAGTTGTGACTCTGTGATAGAATTTGCTTAGTTTGGGTGAGGTCATGGGTTCAAGTCCCAGCACAAGAAAGAGATCTTGGCTGTTGGGTTTTGTGAGGAGTGCTGTCCTGGAAATGGCATGTGTTCTGTGTTTGATGGAGGCCTTTCCACTGCATTTAGAGACACATCAGCCCTTGCCAGGAACAACTTACCCAGAAGAGATGGGAAGTTGAGGCCTCAAGAGCACAAGAGGAGGTGCTCTGGGCAGAGGAATGGGGGGGCATCTCTGTACCCCCAGGACATCCTTACTGGTAGGTGGAGCCTCGGTGGCCTTAGAAGGATGACTGATCTGTTCACAAAGATGACTTTGCAAGGGGCAGGGGTGTTGCGGTGGGCTGCTGACCTTGGAGACGGTTGACAGCAGAGCTGTCTTTAGGTCAGTTTCTCCTCTAGCGGGGTCTCAGTCCCTGTGCCCGGGGCATCACTCAGCTAGCTCGCCTCATTCTCTGAGTGCCGTGGCGGGAGAGCTAACACAAAGCACTGATTTCAAAACAGATGTGTCTTTTCTCACACTGCAGATGCTGGGAGCTGATCCTCTGTCTCAAAGTGGGTTCGTCCTGGATGTGGGTTCTGGACGCCATTACGGGCAATGGTATGATCGGATCTTCCCAGAATGAAGGCATCCCCCCTGCAGTAGTTCTGCAGAGTTTCCTGGAGTGAAGTCTGACTGGAAAGGCAGAATGCAGGCCTATGAGTGGTGGTAGGGGCAGCCATTACGGCTTCCTCTTCCCAGCCGGAGCTCATGCCCATCTCTACCAATGGATAGTTCTGGAAGTCTCCTGCGTGTGCTCCTCCAGACCCAGTGACATCATCTCCTGGGGGTCCCTGCCATTTTTGGAAGCTAGTCTTCTAACTCCCCAGCTCTTCTGGGAAGGTGGTGTGGGAGCAGGGTGCGGAGTGGGAGCAGACATCTTCGGGACCAGAAGAGGAAGGCTACTGTCAGTAGAGGAGGCTGCAGGAATCCCCCTGCATCGACAGGAGGGGGCGGGTGGGGCTTGTCTTTTCAGGGAACCAGACTTGTGTCTTTTTTTTTTTTTTAAGATTTATTTATTTATTATGTATACAACATTCTGCTTCGATGTATGCCTACACGCCAGAGGAGGGCACCAGATCTCAGTACAGATGGTTGTGAGCCACCATGTGGTTGCTGGGAATTGAACTCAGGTCCTTTGGAAGAACAGCCAGTGTTCTTAACCTCTGAGCCATCTCTCCAGCCCCCCAGACTTGTGTCTTAATTTTGTGGAAATATGGAGCCTTGTTGCAGACTAACCTACAACCCTGAGGTGCCGTTTGTTTATGGACAAAAAAGGCGCTTTATCTGGTCAATCTGAACGCAGAAACTCCTTTACTGTGCTTGACTGACTATCTTCTTGGACATTTGGAGTGAAGTTCACAACTGTAAACGACTTCATTCTCAAGCCAGAGTTCATTCCACTGATTGTCTGTCTGCGGGAGTCAGTCAGGTCCTGACGTGCTGGCCCCAAGGGTACCTGTCTCTTGCAGATGTCTTCCTGGCCCAGAACCTCCAGGACTGGGGATGGAGGGTGGTGGGTAGGAGGGGGACACAGGAAAGGGGTGGAGAAATCTTTAAGCACTTCCCTCACGGCCAAGGAGAAGAGCAGCTGCCACTTCCGGAAGGTCTTGGAGGCATCCGGGCAGGCACCTTGGCTGCAGGGTGGTTTTGCTGCCTGCTTCTAGGTCGGTGTTTCTCCTGAACCCGGGTTCTGGTGTGGGGAAGAAGTCTCTGTCCTCACTTGTATCTCTGAGCAGCGTCCCACAGAGGGGAAACCTCACATCATTTCTTGTTGCCACCATTTCAGAAAGACCCAGCTAACCGGTTCCCTCCTACCTGTTCTAGTCACAACCTAGAACAGGCGCTTGAAGACTCCTCGCGGAGTGAACCCCTCTCAGAATACCCTTGCAAAGGAGGTATTTTGAAGGTTTTCAAATCCTAAGGGAATAAAGCTATCCCTTAGCTATGAAATGTGGAGGATTCCGAATATACCATAACTTAGGCCGGGCGGTGGTGGCGCACGCCTTCAATCCCAGCACTCAGGGGGCAGAGGCAGGCGGATCGCTTCAAGTGGAGGCCAGCCTGGTTTACATAGAGGATTACTGAGATCCTGTTTCAAACTAACACTATTTTTTGTTTGTTTCTTTTTGTTTTTTTTCAAGGCAGGGTTTCTCTGTAGTTCTAGAGCCTGTCCTGGAACTCACTTCAGTTTGAGACCAGGCTGGCCTCGAACTCACAGAGATCCAAGTGCTGGGATTAAAGATGTGTGCCACTACCTCCTGGCCCAATCTTGCTTTTCAAGACAAAGTTTCATATAGCCCAGGCTAGCTGGCTTCATTATGTAGCTAAGGCTGGCCTTGAAGTCTGAATCCTTTTGACTTCATAAATCAAGTGCTAGGGTTTGTGCTACCATGCCTTTTTTTTTTTTTTTTTTTTGTTTTTTTTTTTTTTTTTTTTGTTATTTTTGTTTGTTTCTGAGGCTTTGTGGCTCTGGCTGGCTTGGAATTTGCTATGTAGACCAGGCTGGCCTCAAACTCCCAGAGATCCACCTGTCTCTGCCTCCTAAGTGCTAGGATTAATAAAGGTATGTGCCACCACTGCTTGGACTTCCTGTCTTGTTTGAACCAGTGACACCATTTAGCCTCTTCAGACCAGATCTAATGGAACCCTTTATTCTACCAAGGTTGACTTGAGTTGGTATGTGTGCGGTTTCTGGTCTCTGGCTTCTTATTCATGTTGATTTCCTCTTTAAACATAAATATCTTTCATGTAACCTGCTCCAAGACATTTTTTTTGAAAAAAGTACTTAAAAATGGCCTCTAATTGTAAAAATTGTAAAAATGTCCTAAAATTAGATTGTGATGGTGTATAGTTTTATAAAGCACCAAGGTTACAGGGATGGTGGGCACGGGAGGCTGGGGCACACTGTTGTCATAAGGGCTCCTAATGTACCGACTCAGACTGGTACAGACCTCAGGCTCCATTTGGGCCATTAGGCCCCATGCTCCTTGGTGCTGCCTTTGCGTCACAGCCCTGATCCCCCCTGGGTTTGGACTTTGTGGCTGAACCCCTGGCCACCACTGAGTGGGTCACAGTGGGCATGTATCCCCAGCTGGTCACCAGACTACACTCTCCAACACTGTAGCAGAGAGGCGAGCTTCCCAGGGGCTGCCAACTTCAGGGGAAGCCTCCAACTCCAGCAGGTGGATGGGAGCCTGGCCACCTGCACGGTCCTTCACAGATGAGGTCATCCTGGCATCCTTCCGGTCAGTCTCAGCTGGATCAGATGGGTGGAAACAGAAGCCAGGCCCCATGGTCATCAGAGGCCCCACCCGAGTCCACTGCATAGATTGCTCACCGTCTGGAATGCCAGAACGGGAGCCAGCTCAGTTTAAGTTGAGGAAGAGCATTTGGAGGTGCCATGTGACCCCGGGCTTCTTCCTCCCTCTGGACAGGCATTTGAAACATAGTTCATTTTATTTGTATGTCTGTGTCTGCATGTGTACCCTTGTGCCCATCCTGGAGCTGGAGTTACAGGCAATTGTAAGCTGCTGACCAAACCTCTGCTAACTGCTCAGCCATCTCTCTAGCCTCTCTGGCTAGGCCTTCACCTTGACAGGTAAAAGGGATTGGGTGCCTGCTAAGCTATCCTCAAATCTAACGCTACCTTGCACCCACGGGCAAGCCTGTGGCTTAGCCCCAACTGACTTCACAATCCAGTGACTTCCATGTTTGGCCTGGCCTCCTTGTTTGATACCTCTTGAGTTTTGTTGCTCAAGTGGGTCCTGGAGCTTTTAAAGATAACAAAATCTGGTGGCAACAAGGCCCTTCAGCCCTTGCGGGTCTGAATTAAATCGACATTTTTACACCAAATTGTTCAACAGTGTATAGTGAGACCCTGACTCTATATAGAATCTACTCTACTATGCAGTTTGTTCTGTGTGGCCTGAGTGCCGGCATACACAGTAAGGCTGCTGGAGACAGTCACACACGTGTACTTCAACCCTCCATTTGTGAGTTCACACTTAGTTGGGGAAGATGCTGAGTCTCAGTGGCCACAGCTGTAAGCTGGGCTCCTCACAGCTGGAGCGGACAGAGCTGAGGGTCAAGGCGTCTGACTGACGGCACCGTGCAGAGCCGTTTACAACACAGTACCGTAGGACTGTTTAACGGTTAGCATCTTTCCTTTCTGAGACATGGTCTCATGTAACCCAGACTATACTTAGTAGCCTTTTTCTTGTTTTTGTCTTTTCTTGAGGCAGGGTCTCTTTCTGCATAGCCCTGGCTGTCCTGGAACTCACTGTATAGCTGGCCTTGAACTCAAAAGATCCACCTGCCTCTGCCTCCCGAGTGCTGGGATTAAAGGCGTGAGCCACCACCTCCTGGCCCCACTGCTAGTTTCTTAAAAGGTACATAAATCCAGAAGAAATTTAAGTGGAACCCAGTGAATTAATTAACTGATTAGTTTTTGAGGCTGTGTCTTACTCTGCAGCCCAGCCTGCTCTGGAAGTCTGTATCCAAACTGGCCTCTAATGGCAATTCTGTCAGCCTCCCACACACTGGGATTTTGCACATGGGCCATCACACCTGGCGGGACCCAGTTCATTGAGTTTTGCTCCCAGTCCTCCCTCCACCAGCTGTGCTGGGTTTTGAACCTGGGGCCTTGCAAATGCTAGGCAGGTAACCTGCAAGAAGCTGCACCCTCAGCCTCACGACTTCATCTACAAGGGCATTAAATTTGGGGGAAGGCACCTAGTTCTCCCCACAAATTATAGCTCAGCCACTTAAAAATACAACTGTGCCCTTGCACACGCCACATTTCCCCAGCTCAAGCATATGAAGTAATATTTCTGGGCACGGATTCTAGGCTAGCCCGTCCTGGCTCTCTCTGGCTGAGTGAACTTGGTGTGGTGATTTAACTTGCCCTATTTGGAGCTCGTTGCGCAGGATGATAGTACTTCATCCAGGTTTAGTTGGTTAGTAGCGTAAGGACTGAAAACTGTTGTTATTGCTCTAGAAGTCCTCTAATTGCAGGCAAGCCTGTGTTCATAGTAAGGACTAGGAGCGCCTGTGGCAGGGTTAGGGCCCAGCCTGACCTCACCTGTCTCCTTAAGGCGGCTCCAGAGACCCCAGGTTCTCTGTGGACCGCCCTACCCCCACTCACCCTGCAGATGATACTACCTTACCCCTTCTTTTCCTTCCCTGCTCTGGAGAAATGCATTTCAGGCCCTAGCACTAAAAATTAAAAAAACAAACAAACAACAACAACAACAACAATAAAAAAAAAAAACCACTCAATGGTCTTCAGGAGGGAGAAGCTCCTGAGGAAGCACAGCCCCAAGAACGGATGGCAGGTGGAGAGCCTCCACTCTGTAGCTGCTTCAGTGCAGCCGCAGCTCAAAATTCGGGCTCCTTTCTATCACCCCACCTTCTTCTTTGTGTGTGTGTGTGTGTGTGTTTTGAGACAGGGTTTCCATGTGTAAACAGGTTTGGTGGTCCTGGAACTCGCTCTGCAGACCAGCAGGCTGGCCTCAGAACGCACAGATATCCGCCTGTTTCTGCCTCCCAAAGGATGGGACTAAAGACGTGCACCACTGCCCAGCTTCCTTACTTCAAGGGCTGCAGGTGTGGACAATGATCTCAGCGACAAGCAGCTGAGGCCTGGGCCAGTGACCTGTGTGACCCACAGCTGCAGTGTGGGGTGGGGGTAATGGGGATGTGGACCCTGTTCCACAATCAAGTTGGTTTCCTCCCAGATATGTCTGGCGCTCACCACCCTGGTTGTACCCTGCAGCCCGAGCTGCTCAGCGATCTCAGTTTGGTCACTGGAGTGTAGAGGACCCCAGCGTCAAGCACACCAGGGCGAAGCTCTAGCTGCAAGACCACCAAGAATTCCTAGATCACAGGTCTCTTGGCTTCTGTGAGCTCCGGATACCTGTCTGCAGCACAATGACGGGCTTTTTAACATGGTGGATGCCCAGGATACAACACACTGGCTGGCGCAGGTTCCACTCAGCACACTCCAGGCCCCACCATGTTGGGCTGTGGCAGTCTGGTAACAGGACCATCTTCTCTTTGTTCCTGTGAGTGCTGGACCAAGGGCTTTGTGCACACTGGGCAAATGTTCTACGACTTAGCTACAACCCATTCCCTCTTCTCATGGACAACTGCCGTGTGTGTGTGTGTGTGTGTGTGTGTGTGTGTGTGTACTCACACGTGTCATGCTACACACGTGGAGGTCAGGGGACCACCCTAGGAAATCAGTTCTCTCCTATGTGAGCTTCAGGGACCAAACTCAGATCATGAGGCTTGGCAGCAAACATTTCTAACTGGCCAAGCTACTTCCCAGGCCCACGCCAGGCTTTCTTTACGTGGGACATGCCAGTATTTGTGAATTTAGCCTAACAGACCCTCAGGTCAGCTCTAGATGACAGAACAGATTGTGTTGTGCCTGCAGAGCACATTCTGAATTTTATCTTGCTAATAAAATCACATTTCATATAAAACCCGATTCCCCAGATCCTTTTGAAAGTAGCAAGGCCTACTGCCTTCGAGGTGACATTCAGCTAGAACCAATTTTGGAGACGCTATCCATTGGTTGCCACTTCGCCTGTCTCGTGCCCATCTCTACGGCTGCTCTTCCTCATTGACTAGACTTAGCTGGCCGCTGGGAACAGATCAGTTTAGTGGCCCCCGGCTAGTGGCTTAGGCAGGAGTGGAAGGAGAAGCTTGGCATCACCTGTGGAAGACAGTGTCGACAGAAGCCTGGAGGAAGGCACTGTCTGGGTCCGGCTGGCAAACAGCAGGCTAGTAACAAGTGTCTTGGAAAGGCTGATGCCCAGATAACCTGTGTTCTGGGCAGCTGCACCCACTCTGGCCCACCCTCTCTGGAGAACATGGATGGCGTATGCACGCGGAAAGAAGCAGGCACCTGACATTACTGAGCCAAGGTTAAACACCAAAGGAAAACGCGTCCTTGTTTTGTTACTCTTTAATCCTACCAGAAGGAAACGCAGAGCCGTCTACCAACAAAAATGGGCAGAGAACGGGCATTCGGGCTGAGTACGAAGACCAGAGACTTTTGGGAAGTGTCCAAGCTGGGGTGTGGCAGGAGACAGCGGAGAGAGTGGCAGTTGCCACCTTAAAACAGCGAGGGAGGGAGGTCTGTGGCTGTGTGAGAAACCAAGACATGAGAACATAGGAACAACGCAGGGCCTCGTGCTCTGAGGACATTCCTGGATCAAACACTCACTGGGGGGACCCTCCACACCCCTCGAGTGGAGCCCTCACACTGTGACCTTGAGGCTTTCTTTTTTCTTTCTTTTTTCTTTTTTGAGACAGGGTTTCTCTGTAGCTTTGGAGCCTGTCCTAGAACTTACTTGGTAGACCAGAATGGCCTCTGCCTCCCACGTGCTGGGATTAAAGGCCTGCACCACCGCTGCCTGGCTTATCATGAGGTTTGCTGTTCCACAACACCGTAATAGAGAAAACAAGAGTTCACCCAGCACACTCCTGGAGCCTCCCGGATCCCCTGGAACGTTCCAGGTAAAGACCTCTAGTGCACATCTTTTCAAAAGGACAATGAGCCACCCTCCCCTACCCCCAAGAGGCCGAGGCTGCTGCAGAGAGGGGCACGTCTTATTGCCACATTTAAACTATTTATTGAATGAGGCAGTTTAGACAGAATGGAGAACAACACAGAATCCATGCTCTGCTACTGGGGTCTTGCTTGTTTCTTCTTGGCAATTTCTCAAACTATTGGGAGGTTATTTTACCACAAAGGAACACGGACCTTAAAGCCCCTGAACGGCTTCACAATATATGATAAAAATAATTAAAAAAATAACAAATTGTAGAACCAGGACTGTTTATATGCAAATCTCCCGCTCCTCCCCCATTACGTACAGAAAAGAACATACAAAAAACATTGGATAGTTTTATATAAAACAAGCAAATATAAGAAGAATTGGAAACTTTTCTCAAAGGCTGAGCAAGACATGAAGAATCTTTTAATGTCTCATTAAAAAACAAAAAAACCAGAACAGCACATTAAATACAGTATCACACACATGGGAGGACCCGGGAGGAGGGAGGAAGAGTTGTCCCTGTATGCGAGGAGCGGAGATTTGGCTTGTCAAGAAGTCAGATGAATTAGCCCCTGTAAACTCGGGGCTGGTGGCTGAAGAAGCACAGGCCACACCGGCAGAGAAGGCTCAGTCCAATCCACTCTGGGAGCAGGAAAGCTGTGCCAGGCCTGGGCTGCCGGGATGTGCCTGGGAAAACGGTCCTTGCAGAGTCCTCCTGGAGCAGGGCCACACCAGGAACATGGTCCCTTTTCTCCTGACGCCCTATGACGGCCAGGCCAGCCTTCAGGCAGAGGTCCTTTGCGTGGCAGTCTCCTCTGCTAATGTACTAGATAGTGGGAGAGCACGGCTCCCATGGGTGCACCCTGGTTTAAGTTTTCTCCCTCCTTCCCTTCCTGCTCTCCCATACTCTCCTCAATCTCTCCCAAGCGCACACACAGACACGCACACACACCCCTGCATTTACACCCGCCTGCTCCACAAGCATTTCCTCAGCCCCCCAACACTCCTGTTGCCTTCAGTTCACAGGGAACTGGTTCCGGACTGCCCTGGCAACCAGAGCAACTCTTTATTAGTCACCAGACCAAGGATTCCCGGGAAGGGAGGAGGTGGGAACCGGAGGGCAGATTTCTTGCCACTGCCAGGAGCCTGTAGGGCATTTACCTGCCTGAGGCAAGGTCAGCACCTGGGCCAGCCTGAAAAGTCTCTGCTGGCAAAACGCGTGGTGACTGGACTCCCATAAGCACTTTCTGGACCGCATTGCGTCCCGGATCTTCCTCCCCTCGCTTGAATCTGGCAGAGTTCTAGGCGGCCACTGGGAGGCAGCTTTGGTGAAGGACGTGGTCACCTCTGCCTGAGTTTGTCAGTAGCTCAATGCATGACCCTGGTATGAACGAAAACCAGGTGACTGTGTCTGGCCATGTACCCTACCACCCACTAAACTGGGTGGGTTAATTGTCCACAGTTCACCTTGATTTCATACAGTTAATTCCATGCGGGTTTCATACATATATATGTATGTACATATATACTTTATACACATATGCAAATGTGTATGTCCATATGTACACATATACATATATTCACACTCACACATACACACACATAAGTATACACACGTTTCCGCACAATATGTCCGGCCACAATTTGGCTTTTTTGGGACAGTGAAATCGGTGTGGTTTCTCGCTCCACCAAATCCCAGAAGTGGTGCTTTAAAAAAATGTGATTCCAAAATCTGCTGCCTTTCCTTTTTAAAAAAAAGGTTACCAAAACTTTTCTTTCCAAGCCGAGAGACTTAATTCCATTTGATTGCACCTCTGCAAACATGTAAAAAAATTGAAGTAGACTAGAAAACGATGCCATGATAGGGCTGCGTGTCACTGTTCCAATGTCACCACTTCCACAGCCTGGCCGTCCATGGTGACTGCGCTGTCCGATATCCTGGTGGTTACTGGGGCCATGGCCACCTGCACTGGCCCGTTGCCTTGGGCGAGGCTGGTTACCACAGTCTGGTACATGCTCACAGGGATCTGGACCAGGCCTGGAGAGACAAAGCAAGACCATTGGTAGGGCTGGTGCTCAGGACCCAGGTGCTGGCGGGGGCAACTGGCGCTGTTCCTTCAGGCTGCCAGTGTCTGCCAGCCCCAGCTAGTGACTCACCTGCCTCCCAGGCACAGATAAGTTTCAATTCTTTTCTTTCCTTTAAGTTAGAGAGGGGCTGGTTGTGGGGCCCACGTTGGCCTTGAACTCTGGATCCTACCATCTCAGCCTCCTATATGCTGTGTGTGTGTGGGCCATGGCAGTTCGTTTTAGTTCTTTAAGAAACTTCTAGGAAAGAGAAGTGTGGAGACACTTCCACACAGACCTGCCTGCCTCCATCTTTAGCAAGCCAGCCATAGGTCGCCCGCCGGCTCTGATCCTCTGCTACGCTGCTGTCTCTTTCAGCTCTCTAGTGCCCAAGCTTGAGCTTCCATCAGCTTGAAAAGAAAGAACGAAAACACACATTTCTGTCTTCTACCTTGTTGTTTGGCCACTGGTCCATCTATGCCCCTTCCTCCAAAGTCAAGCGTATAGAAGAAACAAAACCAAACTAAACTAGCCTATTTATCTACTAATTTTAGAATTTCATAGGCTGGTATAATTTTAAAACCATTTTAGGGTTAACTAAAAAAAAAAAAAAATCAACAACAACCCCCCTCCCCAAATCTATCATCTCCCAGCGCCACCACTGCACAAACAACCAGCATGGAACCTTCGAGAAGGGTGGCCCAGTTCCAGTTAAGTTGGTCCAGATAATTATGCGCTTTGGTCTTGTCTTCCAATTGTCAGGGAAGGGCTGTGCTTGGGAAGCTGCACAGCACAGGAGCAGTTCTGTCAGTGAAGCAGAGCTATAACCCCTGCCTCAATCCCCGCGGGATCTTCCAGGAAGGCGGAGGAGGCTGATAGCAGGAGTTAGTCATGAGTGTTTAGCTGAGTGGGTTGGTAACACCTAGACCACTCAGACAGGACATCTGAGATTTAGCCCGAAGAAAATACTTCTAGTGAGACAAGGGGAGTGGAGTGGCTGTGGTAAGACGTAGCTAGCCCTAACGTCCACAAGCTGCCTAGCTCTGGCCCTGGACAACCTGGGAAGCAGCATTCTGATGTATCCCTCTTAAGGGGCACAGAACTATACAAAGACAACTTAGGAAGAAAACAAAATAAATGCTGGCACAGCCTAGTATCCTCAGAGATTGTCTTAAAATGGGATGCTGTTAAAAACAAAACAAAGCAAAACAAAAAACAAACCCACACCTGCTGTGGGAGTCTGAGACAGGAGCATCACCTGAGGCCAAGAGTTTAAGGCTAGCCTAAGACACAACATAGGGAACTCCATTTTAGAAATACAAAATATAAGCAGGGCGGTGGGGGCGCACGCCTTTAATCCCAGCACTTGGAAGGCAGAGGCAGGCGGATCTCTGTGAGTTCGAGACCAGCCTGGTCTACAAGAGCTAGTTCCAGGACAGGCTCCAAAAACACAGAGAAACCCTGTCTCGAAAAACCAAAAAAAAAAAAAAAAAAAAAAAAAAAAAAAAAAAACAAAAAAAAAAAAAAAAAAAAAAAAAAAAAAAAAAAAAAAAAAAAAAAAAACACCTAGAAATACAAAACATAGAGTTGGGAGTATAGCTCAGTGGAAGAAATCTTACCCAACGCTAAGTTAGATCCCTATAGCCACAAACAACAGCTACTCAAACTAACCAGTCAGTCAGTCAGCCAACCAATCAACCATCCATCCATACAAGAAACCAGCCAATCAACCAATCAACCTCAAACCCCAAGACTTGTGATGGGGTATGTCTATAATCCTAGCATCCAGGAGACTGAGACAGGAGAATTATGAGTTTGAAACCAATCTGGGCTACACATAGACCCTGTCACATAAGAATAAGAGCAGCAACAACAAACCCCTAAACAACTCCTCCAAAATCCTACAACTAACTAGAAAAATGTGAGGTATTTTAAAAATAAAAAGTATAATAAATTAAACACATTCCAAAAGTTGTAAGATAACAAAGAAATCTTCCAAATTGAGAAAAGATTAGAAAGTAGGGAAATTAGAAAACACACAAGAAAACTTCTGTTACTGAGAAAATGAACTTGTCACGGAAAAGGCCACTTGGTACACCTGGTACAATGGATGACGAGAGACCCAGACACCCAGACAAATCTCAGAACATGAGGGAAACAGTGAGAAGCCCAAAAGATTCCAGAAAGAATGAAGTATGGAATGGAAGCATATGAAAAAACTGGGCATGAGAATAACACTGGACTCCGTGGTAAACCTAGAAGCTAAGATGATGGAGTCATGCCTTCAAGTACTCTGGCTCAAGCATTCCAGAATAGCCTGCAGCCTAGAATCCCATACCCAGCTACAGTGATCTGTATCAACTACAGACCACACAGCTTTAGATAGGGCTCAACACTCGGGCTGCCCACGCACACTTTCTCAGGAAGCTTGGAAGAATGTGCACAGAAACTTCAGATGGCAGCCACACGGACTTTGGAGACCCTGAAGAGAGAAATGGGAGTGAGGCAAGGAACAGAGCTGGGCCTCAGCGCCAGGAGCCACTGGAAGGAGCAAAGCCAGGTACTGGCAGTTATAGTAGGCCATGGCACTGCTTCTGTGCCCAGTCCATATTCAAGTACCAAGACTGGTTATCTATCTAGCAGCTCGACTTTAAGACCCCCATAAAAGCGGCCATGAATTTGGGTCCCCTCTCATGCTCTCCAGCTGTATGTGACTTTATGCGGTACCATACTTGGGCTGGTTTTATCAAGCTCTTTGATGCTGCCAGAGGCTGCAATCCTGGCTAGAGTCGTGGCACCTGGGAAGTAGAGGCGGGTGGACCTCTGGGAGCTGGAGGCAAATCTGATATACACAGTGAGTTCGGAGTCAGCCAAGGCAAATAATGAGACCTTAACTCAAAAGAGAGAGAGAGAGAAGGGTGGAGTGGGGGAGGCGGAGGCTTTGGGCCAGTTAGTAGGCCCAGTGAGTGAGTCCTTGTCACCAAGCCTGATAACCTGAGTTCAATTCCTGGAACCCATGTGGTGGCGAGCACTCACTCCTACAAGTTGTCTTCTGACCATCACCTACATTTGGTGGCATGCATCCACGTGTGTGTGCCTGCCCAGGTGGTGGAGGGAGAGGGGGATCCAAACCAAAAGAAATCAATGCAAAAGAAAATCTGATTTCGTAGTATTAACTGTGTGTGAGCATTTTCTAGCAATTAGCCTTGCCAATTTAGGGATAAGCACTTGATGGCACAACACGAAGCAGGGCTTGACAGGTTGGTTTTGATGACAGTCATTTTTGAAACCCCACTTATACAGGTGTGTTAACAAGACAAAGGCGGAGTCAGTGAGAGTCCAGGGAAAAGCCAGCAGAGGAAGGAACGAGAGCTGTGACTTTGGGTTTCTTCTGAACCAGACCAAATGGGTTTTGTTTTGGTATTTTTGAGACAGGGTTTCTCTGTAGCTTTGGAGCCTATCCTGGCACTAGCTCTTGTAGACCACAAGAGAACACAGAGATCTGCCTGCCTCTGAGTGCTGAGTGCTAAGATTAAAGGTGTGTACCACCACACCGCCAGGCTCCAAATGGCTTTTAAGTGCTGAATCAATTCTGTCCCTTCACCCTGCCTTGCCACAGAAGTTACTTTTATATATACAACGTTGCTTAGCCGTCTAGTCTCCCAGTCAGTGATGTTAACATGAGCCCAAAGCCCACAGCAGTCTGCTGCTTTGGCGGGGTGCTCAGGGCACTCAAGATTGCTCTAGGCAATCTTCTTGCTTTGAGGCAGGATCTCAGTATGGAGCACAAGCTGGCCTTGACCCTTCGATCCTTCTGCCAAGTGCTAGGAAGAGAGGCTGCGCCCGCTAGGCTTCGGCGTGTAAAGGCTTTGATGCACTTGATCTTCACACAAGCAGCTCCATGCTAGTGCACCATGACTTCTGTGGCACCTGTCCTTGACCTGTTCGCTGGTTCTTCCAGTCTCTGCCCTCCAGTGGTTTGGGTCCTTTTCCCTGGTAACTCCATGGCACTGTGCCCAGTCTTCTACAGAGGAACAATCTTACATATCATCATTGTTTGCATATTTTGGTTTCAATTGATTGCAAATTCCTTAAGAAGTGACCAAGTCTATCACCGAGTCCCTAACAGTGAGCAGGTGCTCCACGCATTTTCCCACACTCACAAATGAAAACTCAAATGTCAATCACAGCTAAGACTGGTTGCTTCAGGGTGATCTCAGCAATCAGTAGGGCTGCCTCAAGTTCAAGACCAGCCTGGAATAAATAGTGAGACATTTTCTCCTAAAAACAAAAACAAAGTAAAAATACCATCCCCAAGACCTATCCAAATAAAATCATTTTTACAGACTGCATTTTGTGTATTTCACATAACTCAGGGAAGAAGTCAGTTCAGCCCCAACAGCTGAGTTCTGAAATGACTTCCACAGAAGCCGTCTCAAGGTGAGTAACTGTGACAGGCACCACATAGCTTAAAGGAGTCTCAAAGACAGAAATTCCATATACAGGGTCATTGCATAACCTCAAAGGCCTTGAAAACAACTCCTGCCTTTTTTTTTTTTACACGTACATTTGGTCTACATCCACCTTAAATAACATAAATGTATCGCCATTTTCATGTGCTGATTTTAAGATCTCTCTCCCACACAAACACCCACGCAGGCATTTGGACATGGGATTAGATTAAATCTCCCCAGTCTCTGACCTAGCAGCCTTTATGTCCACGGCATGGGGGAGGGGCCGAAAGCGTTGAAACCCAGTACACACTAAGTCAGGCGGCTGCCCTTGGAAGAGATGATTAAATGCTGAGGTACAGTAATCAGGCTGGGAGTGTCCCTGCATCTGCTCAGCCTGCCCCTATTAGCCCTAATCTAGGGGCACATGCTAATCCATACTTGCGTTCTGGGTCATTTCAATTGATTAAGCAACAGGAAGCCCTTCATGTTCTACTTTAAGGGCCTGAAGTTCTTTTTCCTTTTCAGGGAGACCCAGTGCTGTCTTAGTAACCAGACTCCTTGCTGTGTGTGGCTGCATGCTCCTGGATTTGTGCTAGGACCCCAGAGAGGGATGCAGGATAAAATCTTTCATAAATGAGCACTCTATCAGCAGAACCTTGGACCTTTGGACCTATCAGGAAGGCACAGACTCACAATATCCTCAAGACTCGCTTCCAAAACGTCAAAGTCACACACATACCAGAGTTTAGCAAATCTAAACTGTTTCTTTAAATTCAAAGTTAATTATAATTTTGTTTTGTTTTTCGAGACAGGGTTTCTCTGTGGCTTTGGAGCCTGTCCTGGAACTAGCTCTGTAGACCAGGCTGGTCTCGAACTCACAGAGATCCACCTGCCTCCGCCTCCCGAGTGCTGGGATTAAAGGCGTGCGCCACCATCGCCCGGCTACCAAAGTTTATTATAATTTGACCTGAGCTGGTATCAAATTCATGGCACTCTTCCTGTCTCAGCCTTCCAGGTGTTCTGATTACAGCTATGATGCCCAGCTGTAAATCATTTATACAATCCCAGTACCTGGGAGGCAGAAGCAGGTGAATTTCTGTATGAGGCCAGTCTGGTCTACACAGCCAGTTTTAGGTCCATTAGAGCCACAAAATGAGACTCCCCCACAAAAAAAGTCTACCAAAAAACAAAATGCAAGGACAAGCAAGATGGCTCAGCAGGTGAAGGTGCTTACCACCAAACCTAACAACCCAAGTTCAATCCCCAGGACTCACGTGAGGGAGAGAATGGACTTCAATAAGTTGTTTTCTGATCTCCACCTGTGTGCTCTGGGATGCGCGCCTGTGCACGTGACACGCACACACCGAACAAGTAATGTGATACCAACAACACCCAGCAGTTACAGATCGTGGAGTTAGACTTCCAAGATAAGCACTAGAGCCGGGCGGTGGTGGTGCACACCTTTAATCCCAGCACTCAGGAGGCAGAGGCAGGCGGATCTCTGTGAGTTTGAGGCCAGCCTGGTCTACAAGAGCTAGTTCTTGGACAGGTTCCAAAGCTACAGAGAAAGAAATCCTTCTCAAAACAACAACCAAAACCCAACCAAAAAAACAAAACAAAAACCCAAACAAACAAACAAACAAAAAAAACAAAACAAAAAAAGATAAGCAAAGGCAGGAGGATTTGAAGTCAGCCCAGGCTACAAGGTGAAATCATGTCTCAAAGTCAAAACCAACCCCCACACCCCAAAGCCTTTTCATGCACCAGAACACCCTCGACAACTAGCAATCCTTCCAGGGCTCACTGCTGCCTCTTCAGGCTCCATGGTAAACCATGGCAGCAATGTCCAAATGAGAACAGAGGTGAAAGGGGAATTCAGGGAGCCAGGTCTCACCACTAGGATCTAATTAACACTCTAACCCCCTGAAGGAATGGTTAGCCCTAGGAAATGTTTCCTCTGAAATGAGACCTAAGCCTGCCCTGTCTTGATAAGCAGAGACACGGAGCCCCGCCTTCCCTCTCCTCCTTACCTCAGTACAGGGCAATTACATCCTTCCCGTTGCTCAGGTTCAAGTTTCTGAAGCCTCCCTCACCACCCTTGACTTCACATCCTATACACAAACTTCTGCCAGCTCTTCTTCCTTTCCCCCTTTTAAAAAAATGTTTTTATTAACTTGTGTGTCTATATGCATCCGTGTAAGCAAATGGCAAGTGTGAGGTACCCCCAGAAGCCAGAAGAGGGTGCTAGGTCCCTTGGACCAGACCCACTGATGCTCATGGGTTCTTCGTTAGGACAGTGAGCACTCCTGACTGTTGTGTCCACTCCAACCAAACTCTCCTTCCAAAAGGAAACCAGAACTCAACTTCTATTTTAATGTAACAATTTTTACAAGATTACAAGAGTCCCACGGCAACTATGTGCCTTCAGGTGTCAGACACTTGAGCTAAAAACAAAACTACCCCGAAGTCAAAACCAAAACCATACATATGCTAAAGAGCTAAAGTTTATTTCTTTTTCAGGTGCTGAGGCGAATTAAATTTGAAGAAGATAATATCTCCATCTTCAACAACGTAAGTTCTGCCTTGTTGTCTGTACTTCCCAGCAGCCATAGCTGCATTGTCAGAACTTTCCTCTTTAAGATCTTCGTCTTTCATTACTTCCGCCATAATGAATCCCTTTCCAAAATCTGTGTGAATCTTTCCTGCAGCCCGAGGAGCCTTCACGGCTTTCCTGATGGTCCATGCATGCACGTCATCTGGGCCTGCAGTGAGAAAGTATTCTAGTTGGCGTGCAGTCAACCCAGCCTTAGTGGTCTCCGGTAAAGCACTCAAGCTCATGTCCGGGTACTTCTGCTTCTCCTCAGCACTTTCAGTAACCCAGGGTAGTCTCAAACTCTCAATGCTACTGCCTCCGCTTCCGCTTCCCAGATGCTGAGACCACACAACCACCATGCCAGGTTAGCTGGCCCCAAATTCCTGGCACTGTCCCTCCATCACAAGCATGTTTGTTCCGGCAACACCCTAAATGCTACACACACTTGTTCAGGCACATTTCCCTGCCCTAGGGCTCTTTTTCTTTTTGAGACAGGGTTTCTCTGTGTAACTGTCCTGGCTGTCCTGGAACTTGCTTTGTAGACCAGGCTGGCCTCAAACTCACTGAGATCCCCTGCCTCTGCCTCCCAAGTGCTGGGATTAAAGGTGTGCGCCTCCACTGCCCGGCCCCTCCCTGCCTAGATTATTCCTGCAGATTGAAGTCAGACTCTTTTGACAATCCAGGGGGTTTGAGCAGACACACAGTTCACTCTGTTCTCTGCCTCCTGTGATGTCGTGGGCTGCACCATTCACTCAAGCTCGTATGGACCTGCCCTGCTTTCGAGTAGCTGCTGGGTCTCTCTTTAGAAGTCTGCTCGTTTCAGTTGCTGACAGGCCTGTCACTAAATACTGAGCAGCCTAAGCACAGTAGCGGCTCACTAATGGGACACATTATGACAGAATCGATCACGTTCTTCGCGACTCTTTAGAAACTGGGTTCCACCCCTTACAGCCCTGCCCTCTGCAGACTGCTTTGCTCTTTGCTCTGCTCTAGAATGACCCGCTTTCTTCACAGCACCCTTAAGGTGCTGTGGTCAAATTTTTGTGGAAATCTAGGACTTTGCATGGGAAAGCCACTTTACCCTATAGGCTATCTTATTAAAGGGTTCTTAGTCACAAAGACCTGTTTGGTTTCTGTCCTTCAAAGTCTGTGGGCATTAGCTCCCTTATATGTAAAATGCTAATTACTAATCTCACGGGGATGCTGAACCCTTGGAACAGTGTCCGGCACACAGAGGTCTACAGTACTTGTCCGTTCCTTTTCAAGACGACTGTGAGAAGTCTAGCGCTCCCAGGGAGCAGCACACGAGTGGAAACAGCACACACTTTGCAACATATCATTTGCCAAAGGCCTCCAAAATCACGGATCTGAGCTAAAGGCCGTGGAATCACGCAGAGAGAAGCAGCAGGCAATCTCCATCTGCAGCACAGCAGCGGTCTCAAAAGCACGGGAACCATGTGAGGGAGACAAAGCAGCCCCAACCCAGTGCACAGGTGATCGAGCAATCCTGGGCAAACTAAAGTTAAACACAGGACGGGGGCGGGAGCTGGGGATGTAGCTCTGCAGTAAAATACTTGTCTAACATATGCAGGCCTCTGGGCACAATCCCTGGCGCTGACCTAAGTGTGTTATATATACGCGTGATCAGGTATAATATATTATCAACAACTCTTCAGCAGTAAAAAGGATAGACATGAACCAAACAGAACCCAGGGCATCAGGACTGGCTGGCCACTAGGCACCACAGCTTGCTCTCCCCGCACCCCATGACAAGATAGGGCAGGGCAGACAGCTTTCAGAAGAATGGGCCTTTCATTTGCCCTCCAAGCTGGGAAACCTTTGGGAATTGTTGTTTGCTGTAATTCAACCTTTCAGGCCAAAGGTCTTGTGAGTTGGCTGTGGAAATACCTTTAGTTGGGAGAACATGGATGGTCATGAGAGAGAGAGAAAAAAATCTACACAAAATAAACACAATAGGGCTGGAGAGATGGCTCAGTGATTAAGAGCATTGCCTGCTCTTCCATAGGTCCTGAGTTCAGTTCCCAGCAACCACATGGTGGCTCACAACCATCTGTAGAGAGGTCTGGCGCCCTCTTCTGGCCTTCGGGCATACAGACAGAATATTGTATACATAATAAATAAATAAATAAATAAATAAATAAATAAATAAATAAATAAATAAATAAATAAAAACACAATAGTTGGTGGAAAAATTTATTTTTTTCTTTTGGAGACAGGTTTCATACTGTAGACTTGGCTGGTCTGGAAATCACTATATGGTGTAGGCTGGCCTTACACTCAGCTATCCTCCGGCCTCAGTCTCCTGAGTGCTGCAATTACAGGTATGAGCCACCACACTTAACTGAGAAATGATTCTTAAAACTAAAAGGAAATGATGTTGTAATGCCTTCTGTATTTATTTTATTCTTTATTTTTTGTCTTTTTAGACAGGGTTTCTCTGTTTAACAGCCCTGGTTGTCCTGGAACTAGCTCTGTAGACCAGGCTGGCCTCAAACTCAAGAGATCCACCTGGCCCTGCTTCCCAAGTGCTGGGATTAAAGACTTGTGCCACCACACCTGGCTTCCTTCTGTGACTCGTTAACTAGAAGGCTAATAATATATATAGAAGAACACTGGTGGAGAATCAAGTCTATGACCAGGACAGATAATGAACAAGAAAGAGCTGGAGAGATGGCTTATTTCTCAGCACCCACATGATGGCTCACAACTAACCTCAACTCCAGTTCCAGCGAATCTGATGCCTTCTTCTGACCTGCGGGCACCATTTGCACATGTGTATACATATATGTAGGGAAAACACTCATTCATACAAAATTAAATATATCTGAAAAAGTGGGGGAGAACAAAGAATTAAACCAACCACTCTCCCGTCATAAAACTTCTCAAGTTCTTGCCAGGTGGTGGTGGCGCAGGCCGTTACTCCCAGCACTTGGGAGACAGAGGCAGGTGAATCTCTGTGAGTTCAAGGTCAGCCTGGTCTACAAAGGACAGCCAACACTGTAGAGAGACCCTGTCTTGAAAAATCAAAACCAAAAAAAACTTGTCATGTTCTTAGGACAAGCAAGGGGAGGAAAATCTTTTTCGAAAAAATACACCAGTGGCTGATGTCTAAAGAAAGGCACCATCGCCGGGCGATGGTGGCGCACGCCTTTAATCCCAGCACTCGGGAGGCAGAGGCAGGCGGATCTCTGCGAGTTCGAGACTAGCCTGGTCTACAGAGCTAGTTCCAGGACAGGCTCCAAAGCCACAGAGAAACCCTGTCTCGAAAAACCAAAAAAAAAAAAAAAAAAAAAGAAAAAGAAAAAGAAAGAAAGGCACCGTCACACAAATCAAATTAAGACTGGTTACCTGGCAGGGAAGGTAGTCCAGCAGGTGGGAGACAGAGGCGGAGGTCTAAATGAAGACCAAACAGAAAGAAGACGGACAGAGGGCAAGAATAGAAAGTCATGAAAAGAATGCCAACCTCAAACTGAAGAGAGGCCCAGGCAGCCCTATGCTAGCAAGGCAGGGAGCAAGGGGCCATTTAGCCTTCATTTGTGTGCTGTCTTGGTAGAAACTCCTCTTGCCCCCGACATAAATAAAGTATTAAAACTGAATTTATCTTTAATTTTTAGTACATATATCTCAGAAGAGAGCTTGGAAATATACACTCATTATTTCCTCTTGACCACTGTGGATATGCTCGGGAACACTATGAAATGAGGTCTGGGCTTTGGTACTGGATCCCCTGTGGTTCTTATCCTGTAGACTGAACTCTAGGCTTGCTGACTCTAAAGGCTCTCCTGAAAATATAAGCAGGGACCAGCCTTCAATTGGAATGTGCAGAATTGCCAGGCGATGGTGGTGCACGTCTTTAATCCCAGCACTCGGGAGGCAGAGGCAGGCGGATCTCTGTGAGTTCGAGGCCAGCCTGGTCTACAGAGCTAGTTACAGGACAGGCTCCAAAGCTACAGAGAAAGAAACCCTTCTCAAAAAAAAAAAAAAAAAAAAAAAGGAATGTGCAGAACACAGCTCAGAATGTGTGTTCACACTACACAGAGAAGGCAGGGGAGTGAGAGCAGGGCTACAAACCACACAGCAGTGGTTTGCATCTGCTCAGAAGTCACCACGCTGAGTTTTACTGCAGAGATGAGGAGTTCCCCGGAGTGCGGAAAGGAGTGGTAACTGGACAATTTCACAGCTCGACAGTCACCCAGAAAGACAGCTACCTCAGTAAAGCCTCATCTTTTCCGTAAAAACAGTCACTTTTTATTGGGTGTCAATTGTGAGGGTAGGAAATGAGTCAGCAAAGTCAGCAAAAACGGAGTTCCCCACACAGGCACTGGGGCGAGGCGATCGTGGTTCAGAGTGCACCCTGGGCACTGTCCCCTCTTCAGTGGTTATATGGTTGCTGTTCAGGTTTGGTTCTTCGTAGTTGAAAAGGATGTAGGCTGCCAGCACCAAGCCACCCAAGCAGCACTTCCTTTCTTCTGACTCCTGCATGTGTTGTAGTGACCTCTTTGGAATGCTCCACAATGCCTTTAGGAGTGAAATCCCATATCCATGGCTAGCACGGCAGCTGCTTCACTTTGACATCTAAAGGTTTCTTTTTCTTCTTCACTGGTAGGACTGGCACCATCTTGGAGTCCACGTATTCGCCAAGCCTAGTAAACTTCATCTTGACCGGAGAGTCATTCTTTCTGAACTGTGCTTGCATAGCCAACTTGTCTCAGAGACAAGGCTTTATAGCAAGGACTCCAGCCAATCAACAACCAAAAGAGCAACAACACTAAAGGTAGCAGTTAGCAACAGTTACTAAAGCTAGTAGGTGACTAGGTGAGGGAGGCTGTATCGTAGGGAAGGAGGGCATCCACGGAAGACAGCCTGGGAAGGCCTGCTGCAGTTACTGTGCCCTCAGCTGCTTCCTTCTCTCCCCACAGATGAACCCACCTGCAGCCTTCTTGCCAGGATCCACTTGGAACCTCCATAGTCTGCCATAAAAAGGCCTGACAAGAACATAGAACTGTTAAAAGGCACTGGCCAAGATGGTCCACCAGAACCTGCCAGACTTCTGCAGCTTCCCATACACCCCAGTGCACAGCGTTCTGTGAAACAGTGACCAGACCCCGTTCATCTGAACACACCAGCTCACTGAGCATGAATGGTGTACGTGTTTACAAAAGTGTATCTTACAGCCAGCTCCTACCTGGGCCAAAGGGGAGTAGATGACTCCCGCTCACCTCCTTCCTAAAGTAGCCTTTTGACATGGTTTTCTTGTAGCAGATCTACCTTCCTAATTACGTCTTCCTTAAGCTAATATGAAAACTAATTTGTGTTTCCTAAGCTCCTAGCAGCTGGGCCGAGAATGGTGGGGATGGCCTAGGCTTACACTGGCCTGCTTAGCTCGAAATTGCCCAAGGATTTAGAATGTGTCACAAGCAATCTACATGAGAGATAATCTGTATGTGACAGCTAAGACTTCTAACTGTCAGAGTTGACCTGTGCTAAGTAACATTACATGCATTAGGAATACATTAGAAAAATAAAATACTGCAGGGCAGTGGTGGCGTACGCCTTTAATCCCAGCACTGGGGAGTCAGAGGCAGGCAGATATCTGTGAGTTCAAGGTCAGCCTGGTCTACAAGAGCAAGTTCCAGGAGAGGCATCAAAGCTATGGAGAGCTGGAGAGATAGTTCAGTGGTTAAGAGCATTGCCTGCTCTTCCAAAGGTCCTGAGTTCAATTCCCAGCAACCACATAGTGGCTCACAACCATCTGAAATGAGATCTGGTGCCCTCTTCTGGCCTACAGGCAGGATACTGTACAAATAAACAAACAAACAAATCTTTAAAAAAAAAAAGCTACAGAGAAACCCTGTCTTGATAAACAAAAAACAAACGGGGGAAAAAAAGAGAAAAATAAGATAGTCTAAACTTGAGATAACAGTATTTATTTTATTTGAGCCTTCTCCCAGGAGACAAAGCAACCACGTAGTGGCTACTGGAAGCAGAATGAGGAGGAATGATTAAAAGCCACTTACACATTGGGCTTAAAGTCTACTGGGAAGGGAAGGTGCCAACAACCTACATTTGAACTTTTTGCTGTCTATACAATGTCACTTCCTACACATTTGTGGCCCCCGAGTTTCACATGGCCTCTTGTTAGAGGCTGCTCACGAGAAAAGTGTTCTCTAGTCCTCACAGCTGGGCCATCAAAGCTGAGGGGAGAGAAGAGAAGGCTGGGGAGAGGAGTTGAAAACAGACATTCATTCCTGCTGGTGGTGGTGACACACACCTTGAGTCTTAGCACTGGGAGGCAGAGTTGGGTGGGGTTCCAGGATTGCCTGGTCTACAGAGCGAGTTCCAAGCCAGCCAGGGCTGCACAGAGAGTCTGTCTTAAACAAAACAAAGTAGGCATTCCTAAAATCAGCATTTCCCCTTCCTTTTGTGAGGTTGGTGGTGAAATTCTTGGAGGTAAACATTTTGTAGAACTTGAGAATACAGTCTGGGTAGCATAGCTAGAAGGAGGTATTCTACATGTTCAGACACTCCTTCCTTTCTCTCTCTATTTTTTTTTTATTATTATTTTTAAAGATTTGTTTATTTATTGTGTACACGGCGTTCAGCCTCCTGTAGGCCAGAAGAGGGCACCAGACCTCATTACAGATGGTTGTGAGCCACCATGTGGTTGCTGGGAATTGAACTCAGGAAGGACCTCCGGAAGATCAGCCAGTGCTTTTAACCACTGAGCCATCTCTCCAGCGCCTGCCCCCCCCCCCCTCTCTCTCTCATGTTTTCTTGAGACAGGGTTTCTCTTTAGCTTTGGAACCTGTCCTGGAACGCGCCTGCCTCTGCCTCCTGAGTTCTGGGATTAAAGGCGTGCACCACCACAGCCTGGCTTCCTTCCTCCTCTTTCACCAAGACTGCACTAGATACTCCAAGGACTCTAAAGCAACCAACACATTTCCAGTTCAGACCAGTGTCTCAGAGAATTCCTCATGACAGGAGACATTCAGTCTGTGTGCTCGCTACCATATGGAGGGTGACTAAGGAATCACATTTTAAATCTTATTTCATTTTAATTAACCTAAATAGTTACAATATTAAAAACCTTTCTAGAGTTTCTAGTATGCCGATTCCACATCATAGATGTGTATCAGTCACACACACACACACACACACACACACACACACACACACTCACACACACACAGAGACATACACCGTGGAAGAGCTGCCTTTGTTTAGATGGAAACTCAGTCTGAAAATGGACACTTTGTATTACCCAGAAATATATTTCCTGGACATTTCCTTGTTTTATACCACAATTCTTTCTTTCCTTTTCTTCCCTACCTTATCAATTTAGGTTAACATTTTCTTGCTCCTTGGGCCTGCCCAGGAGAGACTACACCATCATTACAAGCACCTAGTACCTTAGGTGCACCTTATGTTAGTACTGAGCACCACGGAGAGGCTGGGGCGGGCAGAGTCAGAAGAGCCAATCTGAGAGCACTGCCTTTGTTGCCCTCTCAGAGTCGATGTCTCTGTTCCCATACTTAGATCCCTTCAGTGATTCTCAGATCCAATTGCTGGCTTTACAACAGCAAAGATTTTTTTAAAAAATCAATTTCACTTTGAAAACCCCATTTAGGTTTTCAAAATCTCTAAATTGGAGCCCTTCTGACAATGAAGATTTGGTGTAATTATAATGTCACAGGCAATTGTGCTGACAAAGCAGAACCAGCATGTCTTCTTGCTGGGCCCTTGCTCTCAGTCTGACCAACAGGAGGAGAAAGGGGCTTTGTCAGGAGCAGATGTGCAGTGGGAGGCCCAGGAAAGCAGATCTATTGAATGAAGCAGGTGCCACTTAGACATTCATAGTCCCGACTCCAGCCACAGCCTTCCCTTCATTTGATACCCTACTCCTGGAGGAGACGGAGAGAGCGCCACACAAAAAGGAAGCATGCTTATCCTGCTCAGACTACTTCTCCTGCCAGACTGCTGCTGCTGGGCTCTGCACATTTGCTCTTTATTAAGCAAATGGAATAGCTGGATGCAGGGAAGTGAATCCTGTATTTATACAGGTAACCTGAGAGTCAGAAGGCCCCAAAGCAACCACACTGTGCTGTGCAAGTTATTAGAGTTAATAACAGGCATGCTGACATTCCTTCAAAGTTCTAACAGAAGCATAAACTAGAGGAAGGTCTTCTCTTTTACCCAAGATCTTTGAGAACTTTATTCTCCAAAAGCTTGTCCTGTTATGATGTGGGTCCCTGTGTGAACAGTAGCTAAGGCCCCTTGTATACAATTACTAAACCTGCAAGAATATGGAGAAAAACCAAATAACTACTTTCTAATCATGAATCCAACAGAAATGACTACAATTAAATTTGTTCAATTATGTATCTTAATTTGATATTAAAAAAGAAAAAAATCTCTTTGTAGAGTACTGACTTTTAAGTGTGTCAGGCTGGCTTGCTGGCATCTGCTAATACCCTTTGGAGTGCTAAGGAACCAAATGGAAGGCATCTAGCTTTAAACATTAGAACAGCTAAGCACTACATTTGAAGGCCATAGCACAGATCAAATGAGCACTTAGAGTAGAGATGAAGGCACAACAGTCTAACATTTCACACAAAGGATCCCAACGCACACTAGCAGTCTACCATCTTAAGGTAGAGATGAGAATCAATTTCTCATTTTCTTTCTCTCCCTCTTTCCTTCCTCCATTCCCTGCTGTGCATCCCAGAAAGGTCAGAACTTACGATGTGGTCTATACCCAAACTTGTAAGCTCCCTGCCTCAGCCTCCTCAGTGCAGGAATTACAGGTAGAACAACATGCCATACTAAACGATGTGCTAGCCCATAGGAAGTGACAGGAGATCTTGCAAAAGGCACTGTTACTTCTTTTGAAGGTGTCCACAGCACTCTGTTTGCAGGGGCAGAGTGAATAGCTAGGTCCCAGGGACAGGAAGGCCTGAGACCTCAGAAGAACACAAACCCGGCATGCCTGAGGGATATAATTCCATCCGAGGCTTCCTGAAGTAGGCTCTTGCCTCCCTTCCCTGTTAAGTCCTTTTTCTCTAGTGACAATGGTAGTTACTTCCACAGTGGTAACTGAGGGCAGATATTATGCGCATAGACATCCCAGGCACTAAAAAACTGCGACAAAACAGTTTCTGCTGTCCCTTAATTAGTGTAAATATTACACCTCCCTGGATGGGAAAAACTGAAGAGTTAGGAAAACTACCTTCTATACAGAGCTATTCTGGAAGGCACTTTGGATTTCAGAATCAGAAGGGAGGGAGAAGAGGCTTCTGGGATGAAGACTCACTAAGTAGTAATGGCTACTTTCAGACTCAGGACCCTCCAGGCTTTCCATATTTGGTTGTGGGTACCACTACAAATGCATTAGGGCACCTGGCTCCAAGGACCTATAACTACAAGGAAGAACTCGCACTAACATGAGGATTCTAAGCAGAAATAAGCAAGTGGCTGCGCCATGAAGAATGGAGCAGACTAGGAAGTGGGACTAGGTGTTGCCACTGTCTCCTGCCTCAAGTTTTCCTACTCTGCTGTCTGCAGTCTGTGAATTACTGTCGTCATATGGGTGAAGACATATGGCTTTTTCTTTTCTCTGTTTCTCTCCTTCTTTTTCTCTTAAACAGACAAACAAAGCAAAGCTGTGATAGCCAGGTGGTGATAGTGCATGCCTTTAATCCCAGCACTTGGGAGGAAGAGGCAGGGCGGATCTCTGTGAGTTCAAGACTGGGCTGGTCTACAGAGTGAATTCCAGGAGAGTGAATTCAGAATGGCTCTAAGAAGAATCATTTTTATTTGGGTTGTTCTTTAGCCTTCTCTAGAGTCTGTGATACACTTCCCCCAGGGAGTGTCCATTTTCAAGTCAGGACTTTATTCTATCATTATTAGTCTTCCTGATAATAAACTTTCTGATTTAAAAACAAACAAAAAAAATCTTATTGGCTTACTGGCAGATACTTTGAGTTTATCAATACACAAGTGACAAGGATCACAAGAACACACACAGAAAGAATGAAGAATGGTCTGGCCAGCCACCATTAGCTGGATGAGGAGGACACCCAACTCTAATCCGGAGTAAAACCCAACTCTAATCCGGAGTAAACCGTACAGCACTCTAGGTGAAAAGTGTCAGCACAGAAGAAAGTCAGAGCCATCGGGATCGTTCCCACATCACACCCGTTGTCTGAGTTCCTAAGAGCAGATAAAGATGACCGGCTTTTGCCTGAAATCAATGAGATGAGGCACAAGGCACTAGTTTAGTTTGATTGAGAAAGGGACAAGCCCAGGTCAAAGGTCCTCAGTTAGGCAAGCACTGGCTTGTTTGGGAGACTAATGATAGCTTTTTAATTAATTAATCTACTTATTATTATTTAGAGGGGGTTCAAGACAGGGTTTCTCTGTAGCTTTGGAGCAAGTCCTGTAACTTCCTCTGTAGACCAGGCTGGCCTCAAACTCAAAGATCCGCCTGCCTCTGCCTCGAGTGCTGGGATTAAAGGCGTGCGCCACCACTGCCCGGCTTTTTATACTATTCTTATCATATTGCCTAGGATGTTCTCTAACTCATGGGCGTGAGTGGCCCTCCATTCTCAGCTTTCTGAGAAGTAGGACTACAGGCACGGTCACTATGCTTGGCTGGAACTATGGGCTCTTGGGGCGTAGATCACAAATGTGCTCTTATTAAGAATATAGCCAACAACATGAAGACTACTAGACAAGAGGCAACTTCCAGCACTGCTAATGAATAGCAGAGAATGTGATTCAATATTATTATATTGCCCATCTATTCTCTCTAAGTTTGTCACCCTGAAAAGGGGAGGCTGGGGAGGAGAGTGACAGCACCTGTACTTGAGGAGAATGTCCTGGCTAGAGAGCCTACCTTCCTCTCTGAGTAGATGAGGAAGGGAAAAGGTAAAGAAACAGAGGCAGGGTCCTAGCCACAAAGGGAGCTTTTCCTTACTTCTCTGCATGGTCCACTATATCCTGAATACACAGGTGTAAGATATCCTTTATCCTGCAGTATTCTGGCTAAAGCCAACCCTATGTCCACTCAGGTTAGTAGAGGAAAGCCCCCCAGCCTCAGAGAGAAGAGCCTGTGGTTGTAGTATGTAATTTGGGAAACTGCTTCTCAGAAGTGCTAATAGCTCTGGACTTCCTACATCTCTGTCCCCAGGAGAACTGAATACTCTCCTATTGCAAAGAGGACACGGCACTGTGTCTTCCTTAGACTCCCCGACTAGCAGGGTACCAGCTCTTACGGGCTGACTAGGAAAACAAACAGTGCTAACCCCCCCCCCCCCCCTTCCTCCAGACAGAGTCTCATTGCATAGCTCTGGCTGTCCTTGAACTCATCGGTCTGCCTGCCTCTGCTTCCCCAGTGCTGAGATTAAAGAAGAGTGCCACTATGCCCAGCTGAAAGTTTTCTTTCAGGCACTTAATGCCAAAAAGAAACTTTCTGTATGAATAGGGCTGGTTGTTCTTTGACCCAGACTTCTGAGGCACAGACCTGGGAAGCCCAGATCTTGGCCACTGTCTCCCAGAGGCTGCTGAAGTGGATCCAAAGAGCTGGGCTGGGGCTGTAAGCCTTTGTCACCATAATTCTATGAACTTTATCCCTTTTGTTTATCTGGGATAGTCACCAATATCCAGGAGGTCAAAGAGCTGGGAAAGAAGGGCGGGGTGGTGGCAGGTTACTGGCTAAATCCAGATGTTCTTGCTAAGGCCACACACATAACAAGAAACAGGACCCATAGGACCAACCAGAAAAGTGCCTTCATCACAGCCTGCTGTATAGCCTGGGACAGACAGTGACGTGGTGGAGCCTTTATGGGTGTCAGTGCATTCTATCCACATGCAAATCTCTGCCCGCAAGACAGTAAAGACAGGAAATGCCCCACAGCAAATTCTAAAGTAGTCCTCAGCAAGTCTCATTTATCAAAACAGCTAATTTTTTAAAAGCAGTCCAATTAGGTAGTCATTATAGAGGCATTTTCCTTCAGGGAACCTCAAGGATCCTATTAGTAAGAGGAATCAGAGGACCCTCAACTTTCCTAGGCGTCAACTGCCGAGCTATGAAGAAAATCTAAAACCAAGCTCAACCTCTTCCTAAAGGGTTTGTTGCCGGCTATATCAGGAAGGTTTAAGTGGAAAGAGGGAATAAATTCAATAAAATATTTATGATCTCTTACCATTAGCATCTTGGACTCCAGTAAGTGCTCCAACGGCTGCTGCAGTTTCTCCAGACAGGACTATCTGTCCCCCGCCTTGTAAGGTGGCTTCAGCCAGTGTGGCAACAGCATGGGCGGCAGCTTCACTGTGGGCACAGGGACAGGACAGATGCAGGATGAGTGCAGGCACCAGGGGTAAGAGCCAAGAGTAATTTTCACTATCAGATGGCTAGAGAAGTCTCAAGTCTTACATCTCTCTGAAGCTAATGTGAAATTTTCTTTAAAACGAGGTCACGAGTGTTTGAGGACTTCATTGAGGTGTTCATTGTCAGTCTTTCCCTATCATCATCAACTGAACCCAAAGTGGAAGCCCCGTTCACAGTCACACAAAACCATCTCGGCTGTCAATCACAAGGTACCATAAGACAGACAATCAGAAAGTGTTCCTCTAACTCAAAGATGGATGATAATCCGAGGAGTCCGCAAGCTGGACGTGCTCTCCGATAGTTTACACACTCCCTTTTCAAACACGAAGCCATGGCTGACCACTAATGTGAATAATCCAGCTCTTCCTTTTGTTTCATTAAAAATGACGTCTTAGTTTAAAATCATTACTGTAAACCAAAGTTCTGGCCTCTCAAGTTCAAGGAAATCAACAATTCCCTTTCCTACAAAGCCAACACTGCATAGAGCAGAGAAATCTGTTTAAAGGTAACACATGGTTCTAGCAGTTTGGTCCCGTTCCCCCCCCCCCCAATCATTGCTATCTGCTTTTACTATATATAAGCATTCATTTTTTTATGACTCTGTAATGCCATGCACTATTTTTTTGTTTGTTTGGTTTTTTTTTCGAGACAGGGTTTTTCTGTAGCTTTGGAGCCTGTCCAGGAACTAGCTCTCGTAGACCAGGCTGACCTCGAATTTACAGAGATCTTTCTGTCTTTGCCTCCTGAGTGCTGGGATTAAAGGTGTGCACCACCGTCAGGCCTAGACTTTTTTTTTTTTTTTTTTTTTTTTTTACTACGCCAGGAAGGAAGAAATTTCCTGAAGATGGAATTTTAAGACTAAAAATTGTCATCCGAATTTCAATGATTTTAAAAACAAAATAAAAGAGCTCAGAAATCTCAGAATCTCGCCTATGAAGATGGAGGTCATCAGCTGACAACTGGAGTCCCTGAGGGAGCATGAGGAGATAAGGCAGTTTGCTCTGCAAGCTCAAGGATCTGATTTGAACTGAGCACCCATAAGAAAAAAGCTGGCATGGCTGTGTGTGTCCCGTCACCCAGTGCTGTTGGGGCAGATAGCAGGATCAGAGGGGTTTTCTGCCTGCCAGCTTGGCTCTAATTCAGTGACAGACCCTGTCTGAAACAGAGTGACAGAGCAGGACACCCACCACTCTCCTCTAGCCCCCATGTGCACACAGAAACAAGTAACTGCGGCCCCGAAGAAACACCACACACAAACTAAAAACATTTTTTTAAGTAAGCGAACACTGGCCAGCAAGATGGCTCAATAGGTGAAAGCATTTGTCACCCAAGTTTGATCCCCAGAACCCACAAGGTGAAAGCAGAGAATCAACTCCTACAAACCATCCTCTCATCTCCACATGTGTACTGTGGCATATGCAAATGTGCACATACATACGTAATAAGCAAATATTCAAAACTGCCTGAGTGAGCACACAGTAGAGAAGCTAGTGCCATTTAATTTAGCAGAGGTGGGCTAAGGCCTGGTTCCATCTTCACATAAGGTAACAGATGCAGTTCTGCTCTGAAACTGCAGGCTCTGCACCAATAAAGCTGTTTTCTTGCAATCCCAGGCTCTAGTGGGGACTGGTGAGGGAAGAGGACTGGCTGGTATAGACCTGTCACTGACTGGGGCAAAGCAATGCACACCCTATTAAATACAGTTCTTTTATTGAAGCTCAACAGGTAAGGCAATGGGCACAGTAACTCCTCAGGGAAGAGAGACAGACCCAAAAGACAGAAAACCTCAGAAGTGACAGCTGTAGCAGGTGCCTTTTAGAAGATGAGAAGAGTTATTTATTCTTGAGAACAAAGGTAAAGCCTATGTTTTATATAGAAAAATTACAAATCTTATGAATCCACAGAGTAAAGGGCCTGTACAATACAGACACTGGTGGAAACATTACATCCAGACAGCTGTAAGCAGATCCTGCTTTTAATTTCTCATTTGGGAGGACGAGGAAGGAGGAATGCCACAAGTTTGAAGCTAGCCAGGGCTATCTTGCAAGATCTTGTTCTGGGGTAGTTGGAGTAGGGAAAGCCCTGTCTGGGACCTCTAATCCTAGTTATTCAACAGGCTGAGCAGGAATAGCCAAACTGTAGACTATAGAGTAAGTTCAAGGCCAGCCCTGGAACCTTTGTGACACGTACCAGAAAATCATTAAAACTTAAAGTACTGAGGAGATTATGTATGTATGTATCCATCTACCCACCTATCTACCTACCTATCTACCTATCTATCTGCCTGCCTATCTATCTATCTACCTATCTATCTATCTATCTATCTATCTATCTATCTATCTATCTATCTCTATGAAATAGATAGATATACTATAGGTGGCGCACGCCTTTAATACCAGCAGAGGCAGAGGCAGGCGGATCTCTGTGAGTTCAAGACCAGCCTGGTCTGTAAGAACTAGTTCCAGGACAGCTATGGCTGTTACAAAGAGAAACCCTGTTTCGAAGAACCAAAAATAAACAAATAAATATAGGTTAAGCGCTCAGTGGGAGAACATGTGCCCAGCATGTGTGAAGTCCTAGGTTCAGTTCTCTGTTGAGGAGAAATCTTTAACTTGGGCTGGGGAGAAGGCCTGGTGGTTAAGACTACTGCTGCTCTTGCAGAGGACTCAGGTTTGATCCCCAGCACCCACACAGTGGCTCACAACCACCTGTAAATCCAGTTCCAGGGGATCTGAAGCTCTCTTCTGACTTCTAATAGAACTAGCATGCATGTGGCATACATATATATATATGCAGGCAGAATACTTATACACAGAAAATAAATAAACCTAATTTTTTGATTACTTAAAAATATAAATTGGGATTAAATAATGTTCCTAAGCTACCACTTTGTAAATTTTAGTCAAAACCCATTTTCAAAGCAGAACTCTAAAAGACTGATTCCGATCAGTGTGTGTGTGTTGGCCAGAGGCCCACCTTGTTTTCTGAGGCAGGGTCTCTCATTGGCCTGGTGTTCACCCATGAGGCTAGGCTGTCTGGTTACCAAGTCCCAGGGATCTGCTGTCTCTACTTCCTCAGTGCTGAGTCACAAAAGCAAGACACCATACTCTGTAGCCGGGGGATGAGGTTCAAACTCAGGTCTGTGGGTCTGCTACACACCCCCAAACACTTTACTAAGTTATCGCCAAGACCCCTCATTAGTCCCCCCTCCCATCCCACCTGAGACAGGGTTTTCTCTGTGTAGCTTTGGTTGGTGTCTGTCCTCCTGGATTAAAGTCACGCACTACCATTGCCTGGCCCCCAACCTTTTATTTGTAGATGTCCATTTTTTTTTTTTTTTTTTTGTTTTTTTGAGACAGGGTTTCTCTGTGGTTTTGGAGCCTGTCCTGGAACTAGCTCTTGTAGACCAGGCTGGTCTTGAACTCACAGAGATCCGCCTGCCTCTGCCTCCCAAGTGCCAGGATTAAAGGCGTGCGCCACCACTGCCCGGCTAGATGTCCAATTTTAATCTAAAGGAAAGCGCATAGTTCTTACCTATTATAGATAAGGACCACCTGATTCACATTCTCCACCCCATCTTATTGGACCAATGCCAATCTATATACTAGAGCAACATTATATTTTAATGATATCTCTAATAATATTTTCAGTTTGGAGAGTAAACAATATACTGAAATGTCACAATACTCCCCTAAGTATGTATATTTGTGTATCAGTTAAAAATAAAAAGAGAATGAACTTTATTTCAAAATGGTTTACTTCTTTTCCTTCCTCCTTCCTGCCCCTTGTTTTGTTTGCAGCTGTTTGTTTGAGATAGGGCTTTGCTAAGTAACCCTGGCATGTGCTTATTTATAAAATACCATGCTATTTTACTTCTTTTTTAAAGCAGTTTCCACAGCTAAAGAAGGGCACATTCTAAGTTTCCCGAAAAGAATCAACCCAAGCAGCAGCTTCCTCACAATGCTGAGTGGAAGCACCGTGCTCAGCAGAACACAAAAACCACATTGACAACACAGGGTAAACACAGGCCCAGCCTACTAATCCCCACCACGTATCTCTATGCAGGGCTGCGCTGGAGACTGGAGAAGTATCTTTGCGGGGGCCTGGTTAAGAGGGACTGTAAGTACAGAAGAGCCGACCAATTACGCAAAGCGTCAACCTCATCAGGTGTCATGACATCACTACCTTTCCCTGCTTGTCTAAGCTGAAAAGCTATTTTTTTTGTTTGGTGTATGTGCGCACGTGCATGTGTGATGCTGTGTTCTGTATTTGTTAACCACGATTCCCTTCCCATCTCCTTCCTAAAAGTGCTGGCTTATTCTTTATTTGAATTATTAAAATGAACACCACTTCCCATTTTTAATACGGTAACTTTTCCACAGCCCTTTGGGTTGTTATGATGCTAGGGTGGGCTAAGGTTGTGCATCCCTGGGTCCTGTTCTGACTTGCAGTAAAAATTCTTTTAGCAGCATAGTTGAAAAACAGGTCTGCCTACAGTTGTCCTGACCCCGTCCCCTCTAGTGAATGAAGGAACCTTGTGCCTTCTTAGGCCCCCACTGCCTTTCCCCACAGCTGGCTTCTCCTTTCTCGCCCTGCACTCACATCTGCTGTTTACAGTGCAGCAGACGTGCAGGTGCTTATTAGAGAATCATGCTTCTTCCATCTGCACCTGAAACAGAGACTGGCGACAGATTATGAAATCACTTTGTTACCATAGGAACAAAGACCAGTGTTCTCTGTGTATTTTTTTTTCCAAGAGGACTTCCAACAATAAATTTTGTGGGGATAAAGGATTTCATTGCATCTCATGCAATGAGTAAGGGGTTGTCTTGGACCCACCTAACCTCACAAAACCATTCACTCGTGGGGTACAACTTGCTTTGCTGCCAGGCTCGGCTTCTGCCAGAGGCTGAACCTATCACCCCAAGACTCACTGAGCACTGGACTGTCTGATTGCAGACAGATTTCAACATCCCTCTGCTCCTCCTTCAAGCCACAAGGAACCACACTCACCTTTCTGGAATTAACACTGTAGCCGCCTCGGCTGCACCTGAGGTGCAGCTAACAAGCCCTCAGGGGACACCATTATACTCATGGCCTTTAGAAATAAGCGTGTCCTCACACAAAGGGAGCCAGAATGCGCTTCAGATTTTCCACTATGTGCAGGCTTCCCAGGACACCACAAGTCAAGGTGTTGACTAGAAGGCTAGGGTCTTGTTGGTCTTTAGTGATGGTTTGTTAGAAACAAAGTAACAGTAAGGGGACACCAGATTGAAGGAGGGGCTCTCCCTCTGAGGAGCCCTTTGGGAAATTTATCTGAGTACCTGAAGGGAAGGGGTGGAAGAGGGCCAAAGTGTACAGAAGCTGTGAGTTCCATGATTCTGAACAGTACACGAATCACTGGGCTGGGAAGTTTCAGCTCCAGGTCACACGGAAATTCATTTGGTAAGTGTGAGAGGCAGAGAGTGAGCGCAAGCCTGTGTCTCAGTATTAGGAGTCTGACCAACTACACCCGAGTCATGGCTTCCTTCAAATGCCTGGTTTCCAGGCCTTTAACAAAGCACCCCTGGATTCTAGGTTGCCTCATCCTGACTGCTTTTATAATCACACTCCACGATCACAATTCTGACTAGACAAGTCTTAAAGCACAGCTTGAACCCAGGCCTCGCACACACCAGACTCTCCATTGATCTAAACCCTTGAAGTGTAATTTAGTAAGATGAACAAGGTGGCTCATACCTATAATCTCAGGAGGCTAAGGATCACCTGTGTTTGAGACCAGCCTGGCTTATAGTGAGACCCTCTGGAAAGAAAGAGAGAAGGGGCCAGGTGGTCGTGGCGCACGCCTTTAATCTCAGCATTTGGGAGGCAGAGGCAGGCGGATCTCTCTAAGTTCCAGGCCAGCCTGGTCTACACAGTGAGTTCCAGGACAGCTACGACTGTTACACAAAGAAACCGTATCTCTAAAAATCAAAATCAAAACAAAGCAACTAAAACAAACAAAAAACAAAGAAGGAATTAAGGGTAGAAACAAAGTTTCTCAGAGTCAAAAAGATAACAAATGGTTTAGCTGCGATTCAATCCAGAAATCTATGGGGCTTTGGAATCTTCTTCTCAAACAACACACTGTACAGCGCTATACACACTGCACACAGACACATCATTGCTCTCCAGTCATCTGTATCTACCAAGCTAATTTAACAAAAATAGGTCTCTCCAAATCTACACGTCAGCTTATTTTTGTATGTCAGGGAAAGTGACCCCTCTCTCTGGATCTCTACAATGTCCAGTCAGAGTTCCACAATTTAATAGTGAAGAACATTCTAGTATCACCTGGTAGGTGGTTTGCTGAAATTAGAGCCTCTCCTCATGGCCTCCCCCAGGAAGAGTGCTGGCTTGTAGGGAGGTCAAGGACTATGTGAGACTAAGAGCCACACAGATGACTAGCAGCAGCTCTTATCATATGCCAGGCACTGATCCAAAGATCTCACCCAAAGTGACTTAGTTGTCTTAACACTTCCTTAAGGCAGGTATTGGTATTACTCCCAGTCTACAAAAAAAGACACCTTGGGCAATGAGAGTTTAAAAAACTGTCCAGGGTCAGCCGGTTAGCAAGTGACAGGGCAGTCCCTGTTCTTAACGATTAATCAAAGTCTGGGTCTCTGAAAATAAAATTGTGTCAACAATGAAGAATAATATGGGCATGATCTTTCCTGTCAATAACCAGCAGGAAGTGGCCAGAAGGAAACTTGTAATTCTGTTTTGGAAAAGGCTTCTCTTCCTACATTGCTCTTCTTAACTAGCCCTAAAGAGAAAGGGTTCAATTTTCCTTGGCGAGGGCTGATTAGGAACCAAAGTGCAGTAACTCAGTATTAGAATGTTAGTCTAGCTCGTACAGGGGCCTGGGAGCTCTACTCCCAGGACTGTAGAAAACAAAACAACCCAGCCTCCAGTGTTTGATGACCTTGAAGATATCCCTAACTGTCACCTCTGACTGAGAAAGAATGAGTCTCTCTTAGGACAGACCTGCAATCCCATTTATTCCCCACCCCTGCCTCCACCTGTTGAGCGCCATGGTGACAGTAGCTCCCTGTTGCATTTCCTGAGAAGCTGCCACTGCGGCCTCTGCCAGTGATGCCACCGCCTGAGTGGCCTCTGATGCTTGTGTTGTCTGGATGGTCATTTCACCTCCCTGTAACGTGGCCCAATTTTGTTCCACCTGAAGCAGAAAGGACAAGGACAGTCAAAAGTCAAAACATGGAACACTATGTTTTCAGCCAAATGAAAGCACACATGTCCTATAATATATGGGGAGAGTTTCAGTATGCTATAGTTTGTGTAAAAAAGGGGACCGTTAGAATTTACATTTGAATTTGTGTCTGTATCAAGAAGTTCTGGAAACACACAAGAGAAATCACTGAAAATACTTTGAGTCAAGTATGGTCACACACACCTAAATCCCAGTATTGGGGAGGCCCCCAAGTCCCCGGTCAGCCTGGGCTACATAGCAAGACCTTATCAAGAAAGGAAAAGAAGGAGGCCAGGGGAAAGAAACAGAGAAAACTGTTGGGCTTGGATGGGAGGCAGAAGGTAGACTTGGCACTACGTACTTCTAAGCAGTGCTTCCCTTGGCCATGTTTGCTTGAGTGCCTGCTATGTTACTCTTCCCTCCTGCATGTAACTGTATGTGCCTGCAGGCTACCATGTTCCAAAGAGAGCTCTAAGCCCAAGAGGTAAAGCTATCCAGAAGATGTCCTATTGCTGAGAGAAACGCACTGTGCTGAAGCCTTTCAAATGGTAGCTCCTCTTACATCTAGCTAGAGCAAACCACTGTAGCCATTTCACACTTTCAAAACTCAGGGCATTTCCATGTTTGCTGCCTTGGCTAGGACATACCCCTAACCCTGTAGCCTTTGCTTTTGCTTGCTTCCCCTAATCTGAGCTCAGGTCTATTATTCCTCTGGAGAGCACTCAAGCAAATCCACAGCACTACACGCGGGCCCCATCTCTCCCCCTGCTGCTGTTCACTGAATGGCTGACCATGGTTTCCCCACCACCTCTTACTGTCCTGTCTCTAGACGGCAAAGCCTGGCATTTACTGAAGGTGAGGGTGGAGAACACACTCCTTTATTTTCCTACTTGTTATTGAGCCTACCCATATTTCAGCTGAACTGACAGTCACTAAGAACCTACCAAAATATGTAATATAATTTCAAACTCATCACATGTGCTGGTGTCCCACTTTGAAATTCAGATCTTTAATGTCTTTGTACTTGGATGTCTTTTTCCTTTGCAGCAGAATTATGTATGCCATCATCATCAGAAATCATTTGATTTTTCTAATGTCTAATGTAATCAACATGACCAATAGCAACTGGTGGTCCCATTGTGCAAGATAACTGTTTCTTAATTGCATCTTCAAATAAACTACATATTTTTATTTATTTTTTTTAAATATTTATTAATTTATTTATTATGTATACAATATCCTGTCTGTATGCCTGAAGGCCAGAAGAGGGCGCCAGACCTCTTTACAGATGGTTGTGAGCCACCATGTGGTTGCTGGGAATTGAACTCAGGACCTTCGGAAGAGCAGGCAATGCTCTAAACCACTGAGCCATCTCTCCAGCCCCAAACTACATATTTTTAAAAGCAACATAGTTCACTTTACAATTTAATGTGAAATTCTAAATGTCCATGTAATTTGTACAGTGTCCCTAAATAACTTTAAACTGCTTAAGGTTAGAGATGTTTTTCTTTGCAACTACTTACTTAGCTGTGGTCAGCAAGGGAACCCTGAAATGGCTTTTCTTATAAAAATACTGAAAGGATAATCCCTTTTATTGTGTATATAATATATGAAATACATTACTAATGTGAAATTCTAAGTTTGTATCAGGTCAATTTAGGTTGTAGTGATCCACAAATTTTAATTGTTACAATTAACATAGTATAAAATACTTCTCCAAACTTTCATAGTCTGCTATTACATGGGTTCAAATAATACATGCTGCTCTTTTGTCTTCTGGGCCCTTACTTCTCCATGCACTACTTCAATAGGGGCATACCGAAACCTTTTTCTTACCTCTCCATCAGCCACAGCAGAATAATTCACTTGGGCAACAGTGACTGTGGTTGGCAGTTCTGAAGCATCGGCCAATGTAGCGACTGTTGCCCCCGTACCCACCTAAGAAACACGGAAAGTTAAGTGTCTGTAGATGGGCCCTCTGCCCGGCCCCTACAAAGAAGCTAAGTCTCCCTGCATTCAGCACAACATGCCTGGGATATGAAGAGATTACTAAAATCATCTCTCAGGGACCAGCATGAGTTCAGTATTAGAAGAGTGAGTGCATCTTATTCCAGCACTTGGTGGCAACCAACATTCTCCTCTAACCCAACGTGAACTTCAGAGATTCATCTGTCAATAAATGGCGTTTTGATGTGGGAGTGTCATCAATCTGTTGATTTCATTGGCTGAGCAATAAAGAAACTGCTTGGCCCTGATAGGTTAAAGCATTGGTGGGAGGAGAAAACAGAATAGGATGCTGGGCGGAAGAGGAAGTGAGGTCAGACTCTGCTCTGCTTCCAGAGGGACCCGACAGCTCTGCTGGAGCAGAGACGCCATGCTCAGCTCTCCCAGGCAGATGCACGCAATCAAGCAGCTGCAACCCACGATGGACTTAGGCTAGAATCTTCCCGGTAAGCGCACCTTGGGGTGCTTACACAGATCATTAGAAATGGGCTAGTCCAGGTGCGAGAATTGGCCTGTAAGGGCTAGAGTTCATGGGCCAAGCAGTTCTTTAAATGAATACAGTTTGTGTGTTGTTATTTCGGGCATGAGCTAGCCGAGCGGCCGGGGTGTTGGGGACGCAGCCCCGCCGCTCTTATTTCAACAGCGTTTCACCTCAGAAAAGGTATTTTCCTGATGTGCGTGTTCTCAAGTACCCTTATCTGTTTTTCATTCCCTTTCTTCCTCCCTAAATCCTCCTCTTTAATTCTCGCTACAGGCGATAAGCAGGCATTCTACCACTAAAGTGGACCCTAACCCAAGAAACCATTTTCAAATGCTTTGTTTGGAAATGTCCCAAAAGCTATTGATAGCTCTGAATTAAACAAAATGCAAGCAATGTAAAATACTATATGTGGTAGAGTACTTTCCTAGTGTGGGTGAGGCCTCGGTCGCATTCCAAGCATCACAAGAAAATGAAATAAAAAATAAATAAACAGAGCACTGTTTAGAAGTTATCTCTAGGTAAGAAGACCAGAGCAGCTGTATGATACCTAGAGAAGAGTGTCTGCATAAGAAACTTCTCCAGTCTGAGGCAAGATGCCATTTGCCCACCTCCCCAAAGCCCGGGCTTACCTGGATGAGCGACACGGTGCCATCAGGGTTACTGAAGGTTTGTACTACGGTCTGTGATGGTACGAGGTGAGCTATACTATGTGTGGTGGTGGCCTGTGTTTGTGTTTGCTGATCTTCAAAAGCATATAAAAGATCTTCCCGTCCATGTTGCTTATAACAATTTTTAACTATGGTCCGTAATGCCTGGGTCCATGAAACCTGTCACCAAAAGACCAGGAAAGCACAATAAGTCACAAAGAATTTTGGTATTTAGGCCACTACGAAATAATCATCTGTGTATTTATTGAACCTTTTGTAGAGTTCATCACAGGATTTCTCACAGAATTATTCTGGAACAAAAAACTGATTTTTTTTTTTCGGGCTTTCATTCCTAACCAAAGTCTGGTTTAGTATTGGTTTTATGTTTTAAGTCCTAGTCCAAACTCTCAAATTTCTCATAAGAGATCTCACTCTGATCAAGAATTATATATTAAGTCTCTTAATAAACTTCCAGATAAAGTAAAAAACCAAATGTATAGAAAAAGGATGAAGGTTATCTAGATCAGCCATTCTTCTCCAAGTGCTGGGTAACTAGTACACACTTGGCAGACTTCCCTACACTGATTTCAGAAGTGACACAAGTTGAGGCAACTGATTCAGAATGGCAAAGCAACGGGCAGCTCAGATGAACTTACCCTCTGTTTTTGCTCTTCTGTGCGGACATCACTGCGGACATTGGCCCATGGGATGTCTTCTGGCCACCAGATAGGTTTGCAGCTTTCTTTTCCCCAGCCTGGTTTTCCCCGACCTGTGGAATACTTGAGCATCTCTGGGATAAATGCCCGGAGCTGAGCCTGAAAGAGAAGAGCATGGTTATCACAATGAAGTCATGACAGACACCTGGGATGTGCTTGTGGCCCCCACCAAAATCTAAGATCATGAAACAGGTAGTGTTCCTGAGAGTGCCAGAAAATCCCAAGTGTGACAGCTGACAGCCCATTGCTTCCTCCAGGTTACTTCTGCTCCACGGATGACTGGGGAGGATACATCTGTTGATTAAGGAGACCTTAAAAGCTGCCATTTGTAGACTTGTTCTTCAAAGGGCAACAATGTCTCTCTCCAAACTTGACTTCTGCTACTGGAGACACTACTGGCAATAGGGCCTATTTTTCTTATGAGCTAACTAGCAGTTCATAGCAAGGAGTGCAGCACTGTTCTGGAGGTGGCAGTCAAGTCACAGCAGAAGAAGAAAATGAGCAACAGGTTAACCATCAGTATCTGTACATGAGAGAACTCTGGAGCAGGAACGTCTCAGAGGAAAATGAAAAACAGTACGAGGGGCTGGAGAGATGGCTCAGTGGTTAAGAGCGTTGCCTGCTCTTCCAAAGGTCCTGAGTTCAATTCCCAGCAACCACATGGTGGCTCACAACCATCTGTAATGAGGTCTGGTGCCCTCTTCTGGCCTGCAAGCATACACAGAGAAAGAATATTGTATACATAATAAATAATAAAAATTAAAAAAAAAAGAGACCAAAGAAAATATTTAAAAAAAAAAAAAAGAAAAACAGTATGAACACTAAAAGATGGGTTATATCCACGAAGAGGTGGATGCCTATAAAATAAATGAAAATAAATTGCTTTTCAGTTAATAAGGTGAAAATAACCCAAGAATTCTTCTATCAAGTTCCTTGGAAGCCAGGCCAGTGTGCACAAGTCTCAAAGTTAGATGTATTGACACTTGTGTACTTTAAATACATGGACTTCATTCAGCTTGAATCTGCAGAGCTGAGATTTAAACCACAGTGGGTTTAAACCACAGTCAGCTGACATATACTTCCTGGCACAGTAACTAGTGCACATGCTCAGAAAGGTTTGTGCTATGAATATTCTTCAGCAAGGGTGAAGATTTGTGGCTAGAAAAGCAGTTAAGATTTTAGACCCTGCACAGAGAGCAGTATATGCCAAGAACACATCTGTGCTGCCTTTGTACCATACAACCAGGAGAAGCCATTCTGAGCAAAGAGTCAGAATGAGTACATCAATACTGTCATATGGAAGAATGTATCTTCCAGGTGTATCTATAATTCTTCATATAAAATGGAATCCCATTCTACCAGAAGACAATACAAATTGCTATATAGTAGGGAACCATAAATCCAAATCATCTGTGCTTATGTAACCAAGACAGGTCTGGTTAATTCCTGTGCAGATAATGCCACTTCATCTCTTCCTAATTTCTTCCTACTCAGACAGTCTCCTGCCCACAAGTTCTGATTTAATACACTCCAGGTATATTTGACTCTGAAGCATCAAGTAGCAGACTAATAGAAATGTATCCAATTGCAAACCCATGCTATCAGCTGGCTCATGAGGTCACTCCTCCAGTTATTTTAAGAAAGTACATCTCAAAGTCATTTTCCCCTTTATCCTGGTTTCTTGAGTGTCTTTCTCTAACCTCAGATACATGCAGCAGAAAAGGGATTATATACATTTTATATTTCTTCACATACAAAACAATAGCTATCTAAAATGCACAAATGAAATAAACACACTATAAACTTAAAAGTTCCCCTTTTAGTCTCATTAGTAGCCCCTCCACAGATACACAAAGGAAGACTATCTTTTTATATTGTTGTTACTGTTTGTTTGGTTTTTGGTTTTCAAGGCAGGGTTTCTGTGTAGCCCAAGCTGGTATTGAATTTAGAGATCACCTGCCTCTGCCTAAGTACTGAGATTAAAAGTGTGTGCTACCACCACCCAGCTGAGACTACTTTTAAACTGTCCCAAATAAATGCTAAGACTTTTTAAAAGACTTAGAAACACTCCCCCCCCCCTCAAAATAGGCAGTAACAATAACAACATTCTTTATATATCAGCCTGGTTTTGAACTTGAGATTCTCCTGCCTCAGCCTCTTCAGTGCTGGGACTAAAGGTGTGGATCATCATGCCTGACCTGAAAGGATTACAAAGGAAAATAAGCTATCAACTGTTTAGCATGGAAAGAGTTAAATAATGCCTTTCCAGACTTTAACTCTGTGTCTTCATTACCAGCTGGATTAATTACTGGTCCTAGAGAGTTTGGGAAAGCAAAGCTTCTCAATGTGCTTGTTAAGGAAGGTTCGTTTATAATCCACAGGGAGCCAATCAACAGAGTCAGTAAAGGCAAGGCCTTACTTCTCAGGCTGGGCTTTAATTGGGCTAGAACATGCTAGCTTGGTGTCTCATTCTGACGTAGGTCTCTTTGTGAGCTTATAGGACACTAGGTTGGCCAGTAAACTTACTCCAAGTAGAAAATACTACTCCTTCCAGGGCACAACTGGAGAGAAAAGGGTATCAAATTCATGTAAGCAGCAATTAAAAGTAAAGATTATAGGAGCTAGAGAAAGGGCTCACTGAAGAACACTGGCTGCTCTTCCAGAGGACCCAAGTTTGATTCCTAGAATCCACATGGTAGCTCATAAGTCTGCTAAGTGCAGTCCCAGGGGATCCGATGCCCTCTTCTGGTATTACAGGCACTGTATGCATGTGACGCAGATACACATATGAAGGCAAAACACTCACACATATAAACATAGAGATTATGTGGAAACTAAACTGTGCATGGTGACCTATGTCTAATCCCAGAACTTGTGACAGGAAGGCATGAAATCAGTTCAAGGTCATCCTTAGCTACATAGTAAATTCAAGGACGGCCTAGGTTACATGACATCCAGCCACAAAAGAGCCAAACACACATACATCATAGGTGGTTTTAAAATAAGATTTTATAAAATGCTAAATAGTCTATTTGAAGGGCTGGGGACATGTCACTAAATGGTAGAACACTTCATTCGCATACTCAAGACATGAGTTTTGATTTAGCATTTGGATATATAACAAAAGCCTAAACTAGCTATAATGAATTAATAGCTCTTACTATGTCAGAAATCTGTCATTTGTAAACTCGATTACTTATCTACTGTTCAGCAAATGTAGTATCCTCAACACATTCCAAAATGCCATTCACCGCTCATTCCCTGTATCTTTAAACTCCAGAGATTTTGAGGATCCTCATTGGTATTTAGGCTCAATTGTAAGGTAAGAACTCTGAAGTTAGGATGCCTCCCAAATCCATCTCTACTGTACTGGTCTGACAATATAAAGTCAGGGTTCCATATCTGTGAGTTAGGTATCTAAAGATTCAATCAATTATGAAACAATTACTCGGGGTTAAAAAAAAAAGTCACCTATACTGAATATGCACCACCTGGTCTTTTCTGTCATTATTTCCTAGATAATACAGTGCTCTGAGAGAATGATCTGTACCTTGTAAAGTTTTGTTACTTGTATTTTAATAAAACACGGATTGGCCAGTAGCCAGGCAGGAAGTAGAGGCAGGCAACGAGAACAGGAGACTCCTGGGAAGAGGAGAGGGTGTGTCTGCGACAGAGGAAGCAAGATGAGAATGCCTCATTGATAAAGGTACCAAGGCATGTGGCTAACACAGACAAGACTTATGGGCTAATAAAAGTTATAAGAGTTAATAAGAAGTCTGAGCTAACAGGCCAACCAGTTTATAATTAATGTAGGCCTCTGTGTGTTTTCTTTGGGACTGAATGGCTGCAGGACCAGGCGGGACAGAAACCACGGTCAACAATACAGTCTTAACAATTACTTATATGGCATTTATATTCTATTAGATGATATTATAGATAATGTAGAGATGACTTAAAGTATATGGAAAGATTCAGATAGATTTCATACAAACACTATGTACCATTTTCTGTAAGGGTATGTATAATGAGTCCTCTATGGACACTGAGGATAACTGTGTAACTACGAAGAAAAGGAAGATTTCTATAGTCGTCAAGAAAATCGTGATGTGGTAGAGAAGGTAAACTGGAGACTGGAGTTTTTTTTTTTTTTTTTAAGGGTTTCTCTGTATAGTCCTAGTTGTCCTGAAACTAGCTCTTGTAGACCAGGCTGGCCTCAACTCACAGAGATTCACCTGCCTCTGCCTCCCAAGTGCTGGGATTAAAAGCATGTGCCACCACCCAGTTCAACTGGAGACTTTTGTCTTCTGTGTGTGTATGATTCATGCTATGGCATTTGTGTGGAGGACAAAGTATAACCTTGGATGAAGGTCCCCACTTTCTACTACTTGAAAAAAGGTCTCTCTCATTCTTGCTCACCACTGTGCTCACCAGCCAAGTTGGCCTGTGAGCTCCTGGGATTCTCCAGTCTCTGCCTCCAATCTTTCTGTAAGAGGTGGGATTGCAGACATGTATTACGCATGCCTGACTTTATGTCAGTCTGGGTATTTGATCAGGTCCCCACACTTGTGAGACAAGCCTTTTATCCAGAGACACACCTTCCCAACCAGATGTTGTTATTTTAATTTGAAATGAGGAATTCAAAGTTGACAGACCAGTTTATAACAAAATGTGTATTTCAAGGGCATTAGAGAACTAAAGCCCAATGATTTTCTTGCTCACTATCTGGATTATCTGCACTACCAACTCTGATCAGAGATGATAAAGTGGCTAATCCTAAAGAGAAATATAGCTGCCAACACAAACACTGGCATCTTTGGAACACTAGGTTTTCTCTATCTCATTCTCTCCTCACTCAAAACAGAGGAAGCATGGGAAGAGCCAGTGTGAAAGTGTTGACTCAGAATGAGTGAAGTCATGGCTGGGCAAATAGAGACACTCATTCAAAGACTTGGTCAGAAAGTCAAACTTCTGCTTCCCATTCTCACTGCCCAGGAAACTCTTAAGTGCTGCCTTCAAATGCCACCTTTCTTCCTCTCAGATTGGTCAGTCTCTGCTGGCTTGTGGTAGTTGTATTCTTTTTGTAAACCACACACTAAAATAACAGGCCAGCTTAACCTGCCAATTCAGTGCCCCGCCTGGAAGCCTTGACTGAAGAATAGCTTTCCCTGTAGACCAAATTCTACAAATTCTTTGGACGAGAAAGTGTTGTCTCGTCCAAAACTTAGGATGTGCTTTTTCACTTAACATTTTGCTGTATGAATCTTCTTTGTATGAACAGCTCATTTCTTTTCTCTAACAGTTGCTAATATCTGTTTCTCATGTTATTGAACCACTCTTCTATTGATAGGCATTTAAGTTATCTAGGGAGTTTTGTGCCACCACTGCCTCCTGCTCCTTCCCTGACCCTCCCATCCAATTCTTCTTCCTCCTCAAACTTGGAGATCTTTCAGCCTCTGCCTCTAGAGTAACGGGTTAAAGGCATGCACCACTAAGTCTATTGTGTATGTGTGTTCTTAAGAAGAAACTCTGGAAAGTGAAACTGCACCCAACACTGACAGACACCATCTGTCCTGCTCCCACCCACCGTCATAGCACCCACTCGTTCACACGTGCTTGTTATTTTATTTGATATGTCCAAGTGTTTTCCCTGCAAGTATGACTGTGTACCACATGCATGCCTGATGCCCATATTGGTCAGAAAAGATACTGTATCCCCAGAACAGGAGTTACAGAAGGTTGTGGGCTGTCATGTAGGTGCCGGGAATTCATCCCAGGTCCCCTGCAAGATCAACAAATGCTCTTAACAATTGAGTCATCTCTTTTGTCAAACTTTCCCATACTTTTCATTAGCTATTTATAATAATTAGCATATTTTCCAAATTTTTTCTTATTAATCTGAAGCGTTAATCTGTTCTGCATATTAATTCTTTTACCATATAAGCTGCAAGTATTTCCTTGGTCTTACAGTATCCTAAATGTATAATTTACACGGTCATTATCCCTTTCCTTATTAATATTCTTGATATACCTTATGCTTCTCTGCTTAACGTCTAAAAAGTTATTGTTGATTTTTTTGATTTTTTTTATTGGTCTGCCATGCATGCCATGGCATGAGGACAACTTTTAAGAGTCAGTTTCACTTTCTACCATGTGGGTCTCCAGTATTGAATTTTGGTTCTTAGGCTTAGAGACAAGTGCCCCCCCCCCCCCCCCCCCCCCCCGCCCTTTTCTGCTTTTTTGAGACAGGGTTTCTCTGTATAACAGCTCTGGTATCCTGAAACTTACTCTGTAGACCAGGCTGGTCTTGAACTCACAGGAACTCACACTCACAGAGATCCACCTGCCTCTGCCTTCCAAGTGCTGGGATTAAAGGTGTGACCACCACTGCCAGGCTTGAGGCAAGTCCCTTTAACTGCTGAACTAACTTGCTGGCCTACACCATATATTTTTGTTATCTCTTTTTTTTTGCCCTTCGAGACAGGGTTTCCCCGTGTTAACAGTCCTAGTTGGATTAGCTCTTATAGACCAGGCTGTACTCGAACTCACAGGGATTCACCTGCCTCTGCCTCCGGAGTGCTGGGATTAAAGGCGTGTACCACCACTGCCTGGCATTATCTTCTAATTCTAATCTGCCTATCATACAGACACACACACACACACACACACACACACACACACACGCACGCACGCACGCACGCACGCACGCACGCACGCACGCACATTCTGGCTATTTGAATTTAGGACCTCATACTTGTGTGACAAGCCCTTATACAATCTCTCTAGCCAGGTGAAGGCCACAAAGGAAGATGTTTCCCTCCTCCCTTCCTTCCTTCTTCCTTCCTTCCAGTGGCACTGAAGCATGAGCTAGGGTATGGTGCATGTTAGGCATATATCTATCATCAAGCTATATCCCCTCTACCTAATTATTTTACAAAGCATGGCATATTACACATTCATACTCTGAAAACTTCAGACAGCAGGAAAACCTCACTGAGTGTGGCAGCATATGTCTGTAAACCAAGTATTTGGGAGTCAGAGACAGGAGAACCAGGAGTTCAAAGTCAACCTGCCTGAGTTATATGACACCCTACCCACAAAAAAGGAAGTCTGCTTTTAATGGAGAGGCAGTTTGGAACTACTGTTTATAACAGTGGATAATACAAAATCTGAGGGTTTAAAACTACAGCTAGCCGGGTGGCGGTGTGCACTTTTAATCCCAGCACTTGGGAGGTTGAGGCAGGCTATGTGAGTGTGAGTTTGAGGCCAGCCTGGTCTACAGAGTGAGTTCCAGGACAGGCTCCAAAGCTACAGGGAAACCCTGTTTAGGAAAGATAAATANAAGGAAAGATAAATAAATAAATAAATAAATAAATAAATAAATAAATAAATAAATCCACAAAGATTCACTTAGCTGGCCTGGAGTGTGAAGCCATCCTTGAAGACCACCAAACTAGAACACAGCCTAGTCCAGCTGCCCCTTCCTCTCCTTTAAATCCTTTACAACACGAAATCCACTGCGCTGACATGCACAATTCAAGGACATTTGAGCACTCACCATGTGTGATCTCATCACTATTTCCAGAATTACTTTCATCATCATCACAATAGAAACTATGTTAAAACTTCAACTGCATTTGGATTTCCCCGGTCCCTGGTAACCTTTACTTTTTATCTCCATGGCTTTACCTATTGGAGAACACTCACTTTTGTGAGATCTTCTGCTTATTTCCCTTACTTTATGTAACATAATGTTTTCTGCTCTTTGTGTAGGAAAGACCCGACCTACGTTTCATGGAAACAAACAAACAAACAAACAAACAAAAAACCTTCAAAAAACCCAGACTGACAATAGACTGACAGTTCTCTAAGGAAAATGAGCAGAGTTTGTGAGCGTCTTCCTAATGAAGCAGCTGCAGAGTGGACTATTTCGAAGGCTTTCCTGAAACTCGTGAATTACTGCCCGGTTGCATCACCACTCCCAGGGACTACTTACTAATGCAAGGAAGATGGCCCAGTGAGGATAGAGGAAGACAGCAAGTTCAAGGGGCAGGAGAGCCAAGGGAAAGAGGAGGAGAATGAACCAGTGATACTGCAGGCTTTCCAGGGATGAGGAGTTTTCTATAATTCCACCTATAATACACTCTTTACCTCTATCTTTTCAAACAGCTCTCTCAAAAATGTCTAAACTCTACAGACTAAGAGCCCTTTCGTACTCACCTGGGGCACAGGGAACTGTCTCTTTCTCTCCTCTCCCCTAGCGCACTACAGAGCTCTGGTTAGCTTGGAACTCACTGTGTAGACCAGGCTATCCTCAAATTAAGAGATCCACTTCCCTTCTCCCAAGTGCTGGGGTCAAAGGCTGTGTCATTCCCTTCCCCCCAACCACCAAGAAGACTGTTTTAAGTGATAAAAACCCTTCAGGAAACAATGTAATTCTCAGGCTCCGAATGCAGCTGAGAACTAGCAGCATTGGCTAGCATCAGCTGGAGCTAGGCCCCAGGCCTCGTTCCAACCACAGCAGGCATCTGACAAGATGCAGGGCAATGTCTGAGCATAGATGAAGCCCACTCTCTGGACCCTGGTCTGACTGACACACCTACAACAATTTATTAACACAACACTCCAAGTTCCTGAAAAACAAGGCATACGCAGCAACACACAACTAGACTCTCTGTTACCTGGCAGATGGAGGCAGAACTGTTTGAACTCAAAAAGTTCAAGACATTCTGGTTATGGTGGCACATACCTTTAATTCCAACACTTGGGAGGCAGAGGCAGGCCCAGAGCTATATAATGAGGCCATATCTCAAAACAAAACACAAACCAATTTAAGGAAGTCATAAATTACCCACAGAGTCTGAAATCCAGGCCATACTTGTATTTTTATTTTTTGGCTATAGTCATATATGAATTCTGCTTTCTTGCCTATAGTTCTCTCTCTCTCTCTCTCTCTCTCTCTCTCTCTCTCTCTCTCTCTCTCTCTCTCTCACACACACACACACACACACACAAAATAAATGAATAATTTAATAGTGTGCCTTCCAACACTTGGTAGCTCTAAAGAAATCCAAGCTGGTAAAAAGAATTCTTGCCATTTTTTGTTCCAATATAAAGAAGAAAAGTGTTCTTTGGTTAAAACAGAGCAGAAACATTATCAAACTTGCACCCTAAAAAAAAATTCAAGCTTATGATGAAAACAAAAAAAATTGATTTGTGATTATAAAAACAATCCATAAGGGAAAAAAATCACAAAATAATTGGTGTTTATCTATCTACAAAGATAATGAAAATCATTCATGATGTCATCATGCAATAGTAAATAATCACTATAGTTTGAGGTACATTCTTATAAACTTTAGTGCACACACCTGGGCATGTTTTGTATATATGTTTTAGAAAATAAGGTCAACCAACTCTAACTTTGTGTTCTCTGAATTAAAAAAACAAAAGTCTACCCTTTGAAAAGAAGTGAAAAAAACAATAACCTAACCTCTTATAATTAAGTACATGAGAAATGCAGTTTTACAAGTTGCTTGTTATACATCCCAGGTACTACTCTACTCCAAATACAGAGCACTCTTTTTCGTACCTACTAGGTCACTGACCAGTATAGAACCGTCATCTTTGCGTCATGGCATGCCTCCTCCCGTGTAAGCAGTTGGCATTCCTATTATAATTTAACCCACTAGTTAAGTTATATATTCTCAAACTTTCCTAATGTAAACAATGCTGCCACAAACAGTAAACAATCACCCCAGCTTTACTAGAGAGCAAACCATATACCTTTTAAAGATTATTTATATTTTTATTTTCAATTACATGCACGAGCTGTCAGGTCTGCTGGAACTGCAGTTATAGGCAGTTGCAAGCTACCCAACACAGGAGCTGAGAAGCAAATTCAGATTAAATGCTGAGCCATCTGTCCAATCCTGGACACGCACACTTTAAACTTCATTCTGCACTACTCTGTTCCTGCCAGCTTACATTCTCAGGGGCAGTACGTAGAAGTACTTTTCCCAAACATGGCTCTTGTCTATCTATTCAGGCTTGGTTTGAAATTAAACACTCTTTCATTACTACTATTAAAAGGGAAAGGCTTTTAGATCATTTAAAATTGAGAGATATTTGGCTCAGCTTAAGATGAATGTATATGAGGAAAGGAAAGCAATAAAAGGTAGAGGAAGAAAATGCCAGTTTCTGAATACTTAAGAGATTTCCATCCAATTAGGATTGGTCTTTTATCACCCTACTTATTCCTCCTCACTGTAATTACTGTTTATTCACTGTAGGGGCAGAAGACAACTCTGGAGGTCAGTTCTCTCTGTCCACCATGTGGACTCCCCAGCTCCTTTAGACTGTCGAGGCCCCCAGCTATCTGTTATGTTCGTTTCCTGTCGTCGTCTGTAGCGAGAGGGACAGCAGGAGTGCACGGAGTGAACACGCAGGCTTACGACAAAGCACCATCTTTCCTTGGCTCTGTCACTGTGCCATGATCTATCTACCGAGTGTGTGGCACGGAATGGAGCACACTGAGGTTCCAATGTTTTCCTTTCAAGCAGTAGCTGTTTGCTCTAACTTCTGTGATATTAAATGTTCTTTATGAAAATCAGCACTTAGGCATGTTCATTACCATCAAAACCTTGGACTATTTCAACTAACACATCAAACACGGCAGTAAGGGAGAAAAACCCACGCAGAAAGGGTTCTACACTAGTATCCTACACCAGAGAAAAGCTGGTTTTACATGTATTTCATGGCTGAGAGAGCAGATTCTTAAAGGTAACCATGCACAATGGAACCAGCAAAAGAATGTAACACCAACTATGAAAACCTAGGAATATGCCTTTCTTTCTAAGCCATTACTGAAATACTCTTCATGTCCACAGAAAGGTCACAGTTCAGGTTTAATATTATTTTCTTTAGACAGGGTCTCAGCTTTCTATTTATAAAATGCAATGTTACCCAAGTTCAGACCTATTCACGGAACCAGCTGACCACGACATTACTGAACTCAGTTTTGTTCCAATAGTCTTAAGTCATTTCCTAAACAGGTACTATTGTTCAGATGGCCTGAGATTTTAGGTGCTGGACATCTGAACTGAACAGCAGTAAAAAATTAAAGTTATTGCTCTAAAATTGTACATGGAGAAACAGACCAAAACCAAAAGTTAGTGAAAAAGTCAAGTGTGGTGGCACATGCCATTAGTCCCAGCACTTGAGACAGCTGCTTTGAATTTGAGGTCAGCAAGGTCTCCATAGCAAGTTCCAGTAGTCAGGGCTACATAGAGGGACCCTGCCTCAAAAGCCTGTTTGGAGGGTGAAGGTGCAGCCCAGCCTCTTACACTCATCTCCCTTGACACCTGAACTGTCTAAGAGTTTCCAGGTCAAACCATTCCCAAGCAGAAAGCTTCCTTCCCTAGCACAGAGACCCCAGAGAGGGTGGTCAGCAGAGAGGAGAGGGCATGTATGTGCTCGGTCAGGAGGCGCCCCCTGGGACTCTGTCTTCTCCAAGGCTGCCACACATTCTAATGTGTATGTCTGTGTGTGACCACACTACCCAAGACAAAGCTAGAAAAGTGAAAAGAGGCCCGCCCACGACTGCATCTCTTGTCTTTGCATCTCCTCCTCACTTCCCGCCCTGTACCTGGGTCATTTTGTCCACAGAGACAGGAATCCCGTCTATGGTGAGAGGTGGCAGCTCTGAATTAACCTCCTGTGGCGCAGGGGCGTGTTCTGCCAGAGCAGACTCCAAGTCTTCCAGGATCATGCTCTTGTACTTTCGCACCTGCAGGGAATTAGGAGCAGAAATAAACAAGATGCTCAACAGCCAGGGAGGGCTGGTGCTAAGCAACAAGAAGGTGGTTGGGCTGGTGTCCCTTAGCCACCGCAGAGCCCCAAGAACAAACACTCCTCCAAGTAGAAGGTGAAAATACCCATTGGCCCCAAAGACACTACTGAACAGAATCAAATAAAAAGATGATGAAATTTTAGGTTTACAACAATAGGAAAGAGCCAGTAGAAAAGTTCTGTAGAACTTAAAAGTCATGGTTTCTCAATCCACAGAGATCCATCACTTGTTCCAGGTACAATGTAAATAATATTCATTACTCTGCATTTCCCAGGCCAGTTGTACAGGTCACATCAAATATGACAGTTCACTGTCAAAATCATTTTCAAGATCTGAGAACTTACGCCTCTAAACTCTAATGTATTTGAAACTGCTTCTATTGTTTAAGAATGCCAGGTACCACATGGACAGGAGATCTAAGTGCTTAAGAGGCTGGACTGAAAAGAATCAGACAAAGCAAGAGATGGATAATACATTTCAGTGCCAAAAGTACCATTACTAGTAAGGCCTGAGGCTAGGGAGCCCCATTGGTCAACCTCTCCTCCCTTCAGGTACTCCCCGGAGACAGTGGTGAACTCCAAAGCCATGTGCCTCACTGCGTGTCAGTGCAGTTCTGAATCAGTGTTGTTCCCTGACTCTATTCTTCACCAGTGTAGTAAACGGTTATCTCAAGACAGCAGATCCTCCTGCAGAGACAGTGCAGAGTGCAGTGCACATCCTTCTATTATGAGCAAGAAAAGGAGGCATGCTGGCTAATGGTGGTGCACACCTTTAATCCCAGCATTTGGGAGGCAGAGGCAGGTGAGTTTGAGGCTAGCCTGGTCTACAGAGCAAGTTCCAGACAGCTAGGGCTACACAGAGAAACCGAGAAACCCTGCCTCAAAAAACAAAAACAAAACCAAAACACATACACACCAAAAAAATTATAACCCAACTAATTCAGTTTTATACTAAAACAAAAAAGTTTCAAATGCATCATCAGTATGTTTATTATGGCATATGCACTGGCAATATATAGGCTTCTAATCCAAAAGGGGATTGGGGCATGGAATAAAGTCTGACTCTTCCAAGTCTGGACTTTTTAAATTTAGTGTATCAAATTGAATTTATGCGTGCAGGCCCATAGGAGGAATGAAAATGGTATAAAAACACCTTTGATTGTGCTGGCAATACCTGGCATTTAAAGATGAGAAAATACTGAGTTATTATTACATTAGTCAGTATCAAATAGTTTCAGTCTTTTGGATGGGGGAGGTTGAGATAGGATTTCTCTGTGTAGCCCTGGCTATCCTCGAACTCCCTCTGTAGGCTGGCCTTGAACTCACAGGGATCCACTCGCCTCTGCCTCCCAAGTGCTGGGATTAAAGACGTGCACCATCACTGCCTGCTAATTTCAGCCAATTTTATGGATCAGGAAAAGCCATATTCTGGTATTTTGCTAAACTTAACAATGCTCATTTAAAAATGCCAATGGAGTACGTTTTAGAGTAATTTGCAACAAAACAATTCCAGGTGTACATAGCACTCCCATCTAAGCTTGCTTGGTAAAGTAGATTTCTGAGAATCATAAAGCCAGTGTTTCAATTCCATCTGATTGCTCAATTCTGAGATGTATCCCTACCTCCTACTCACAAACCTCATCTTCCAGTCCTCTAAAATCTCAGTGCATCTAAAACTGCTGGCCAGCCTCCTCACTAGTTTTTGCTTCTAGCAAGTTCTTTTCTACTTCTTATCCAAATATTGCCTATTTTTCAAAGTCCAACTCAATTTCCACATATGTTCTGAAAGACCTTCTCAAGTGTTCCTGTCTTTACCTTCCTGCTTTAAATTTCTGGTCTCAAATTATTATGTGTCATTTATAGTATTGTTCCCAGAATACAGTGTGCACAATGACTACATGATCTGCTGAGCAGTCGTTTTTAACACGTATCATGAAATATTTCATGTATTCAGATACACAGGAAGGTACATTACCACATATTCTCATGAATACCAGGGATGGAAGGTTAGGTTTAGGGTGTTTATACAAATCATTACAATTTTGTACGGATTTACTGTTGAAAATTTAGAAACTGGCCTTTAGTCGGGTTGCAAATAAATAACCTTGAAGAATACACTGTGATTCTTCTGTATTTCTGAAGCACTCTGGACAGGAGTAGTCTTTGGAAAGCTCTATAAAGATCTTTTTAAACTGTACACAGAAGCCACTGAGACTGCAAGTATCTGGGGTGTGTGACTGAGAGCTGCAAGAGCAAGGAGCAGGCCTCACACTGGACTCTGGATGACCAGGAGCCTGCTCCAGCTCCCCCACCAACTCTGGACTCCTAGGTTCGTTTGTTTTACAACAAGATTTTGTACTTATTTTCTCCTGCCTCTCTATATGCACGTGCTGTGGCACTGTGTGTGAAGGTCAGAGGACAGCATGTAGAAACGGATTTCCCCCCTCCACCATGTGGATTCCAGGTACTGAACTCAAGTCATTGGGCTTGTCAGCAAGAGCCTTTATCCATGGAGCTGTATCAGTAGCACAGATATCTGGTGTCAAGACTTGAAAATTAAAGCACTTATATGTGAGTGTGGGTCCACACACAGGTCAGGACTCAGCAGTCTCAGTCTCTTATCTCTCTGCAGGAGCAGGGGATCACAGACGCAGGCTACCACACCCAGCTTGAATTCTGAGGATTCAAATAAGGCTTGCATGCTAAAGTGATTCACCAAAGGAGCAATCTCCCCAGCTATACTTTTAAAACATTTTTCTACATTTTATAAGTGAAACCACTTTCTAAAACCTATATAACCAAATGAAGGACATAGTCCACTTACCTATCAGGAAGAGGAAGGAAATAAAGGTAGGCAGCTGGTGATCATTCCAGAGCTACCTCAGCCCTTTCTGATTGAGTAGCTTGTCCTCAGTGGGCTCAGCTAAATACTCCAGGCGCCTGGCTCTGACTAAAGAGTTCTACCTTCAGAAGCCCGGGAGTTCTTGAGAAGTTTTTATTATGTTATTCAAGAAAATATTTTAGGCTATTTCTAAAAAGCTCAAGAAAGTCCATGGTCCACACAGTCCCAGCAATTCAGCTGCATCACCGCCTAGGCCCAGCGCTCTCACACCACTCCCCTTTAGGAGTTTATGTTGGCAGACAGATTCACGTCTGTTCCCAGGGAAGAAGGAACTCTTGTCCTCATTGTACATACAGGACATCGAGGGAAAATGCAAGTGGAAAATATTTCCTTTCTTCCTTGCTTAAATTAGGGGGTGTGGAAAGATGGCTCAGTGGTTAAGAATGCTGGCTGTTCTTCTAGATGACCTGTGTTCAACCTCCAGCACCCACATCACATGGTGGCTTACAACTATCTGTAACTCTAGTGCCAGGGGACCTCATGCCTTCATTGGGCCTCCAAGAGCACACATGCACGAGGCATGCACCTACCAGCCACACACACACACACACACACACACACACACACACAACAAAAACAACAACAAAACGCAAGAGTAAAATTATGTAGACCAAGCTGGTCTTGAACCCACAAAGATCTATCTGCCTCTCCTGCTGGGAATAAAGGCATGTGTCACCATGCCCAACTAAACCAACTTTTTTGAAAAAAGCAAAAGATATTTTTAAAAGATATACCCAAATATGTGATTAATAATACGCTTCCAGTTTAACTCATAAAATCATTATCCTGGAATCATCTAGTGTTTTGTTTCAGATATGAATATTGTAGCCAAGAACAAATGACCTTGAATACCTGACCCTCTTGTGTTTCCACACTTCCTGGATGTGAGACTACTTGTACCATGGCAGGAGGTAAAGTGCTTAGGATGGAAACTAAGACCTCAGGCATATTAGGCAAGGGCTCTCCCAACTGGGCTACCTCCTCAGTCCTGTACTGGTTTCATAAGAAATCAAATATTGTCCTTTTGTTCACTGCTTCTGGTGGGGTACAATACCTTGAGTTAGCAATAAGAAACAGCAATGAACATTTTTTATAAAAATCATCATTCTATGTACACAAGGCATAAAACAGCTCTGGTCAAGTCAAGCATCAAACTAGGTTCAAGGTTCTACCATCTGCTCTTTTTTTTTTTTTTTTTTTTTTTTTTTTTTTTTGGTTTTTCAAGACAGGGTTTTCTCTGTGGTTTTGGAGCCTGTCCTGGAACTAGCTCTTTTTTTAAAGATTTGTTTATTTATTATGTATACAACGTTCTGCCTCCATGTATGCCCGCACACCAGAGGAGGGCGCCAGATCTCATTACAGATGGTTGTGAGCCACCATGTGGTTGCTGGGAATTGAACTCAGGACCTTTGGAAGAACAGCAAGTGCTCTTAACCACTGAGCCATTTCTCCAGCCCCCATCTGCTCTGTTCTTGATTGACAAATGAACACAAGCAATAAGGTATCTTTCCGACTATCACCAAGGTGCTGATCTTTTTGGTTTCAACCTGCACAAAGTTGTGGGAAACACTATTTTAAGGTGTGTTACTTTTATTTATATTTGTTTAACTCTGGGAAGCTGTGATACTTTGCCTGTCTTGAACAACTGATGGTCTGAATGGCCAATAATGAGGCAGGAGAAAGGATAGACGGGGCTAGCAGGCAGAAAGAATATATAGAAGAAGAAAACTAGAAAGGGATTCTGAGTAGTGGCCCGAGAAGGAGGAGGATATCAGGGGCCAGCTACCCAGCAATCCACAGAGTAAGAGTTACGGTATTAAGAAAACGGGAGGCCAGGCGATGGTGGCGCATGCCTTTAATCCCAGCACTCGGGGAGGCAGAGACAGGCGAATCTTTGTGAGTTCGAGGCCAGCCTGGTCTACAAGAGCTAGTTCCAGGACAGGCTCCAAAGCTACAGAGAGACCCTGTCTCGAAAAACCAACAAAGAAAGAAAAAAGCAAAGCAGGCAAGAAACAAGGCAAGCTAAGGCCAGGTGTTTATAAATAAGAATAAGATTCCGGGGGTGATTCATTTGGGCGCTGGATGGTGGGCTCCCAAATCAGTCCAAAGAGCATAATATCATATTACTACATAAAGTAGTTTAAAAACCAGTCGCCACCTTCCATCCCTAGAGAGGTGGGAGAAAATATTGAGCACTGAACTGGAAAGAGGAATAAAAAGAGAAAAATCTACACAAAGCAAAGGGCTTCTGGGAACACAGCTGAGATCTGACTTACCACGTTCTCCAGAGGTGCCGCTCCAAACACCTTAAAGACGGGGTTGGGTTTGGAGGGTGAGATACAGAGAACGATAGCTTGCTGTCCCACTCGAGTAGTATATTCATCTAACGTGGCTCTCAGCTTCCTGAAGAGAATACAAATAAAAGGTTACAGGATGATAGAAAATACCGTGATGGAACAGACTAAACTTGCTATGATTTGAGACAATTCTGATCGGATATGTTATGAAATTTGAGAAAGGAAAGGAGAGTGAAGTACGGATTCTGTCAGAGAAACTGCACATACTCTCTTAACCTACCACATACGGATGGATGTACTGGGCTTATGCCTCAAGACACAGACATGACAACTTTTAATGCAGTAAGTTACATCTTTTTTCCTTTTTTTTTTTTAAAGATTTATTATTTATTTATTATGTATACAACATTCTGCCTCCATGTATGCCCGCACGCCAGAAGAGGGCGCCAGATCTCATTACAGATGGTTGAGAGCCACCATGTGGTTGCTGGGAATTGAACTCAGGACCTCTAGAAGAGCAGGCAGTGCTCTTAACCACTGAGCCATCTCTCCAGCCCCTTTCTTTTTCTTTTTTTTTTTTTTTTTAAAGATTTATTTATTTATTATGTATCCAGTATTCTGTCTGACTGTATGCTTGCTGGCCAGAAGAGGGCATCAGATCTCATTAAAGATGGTTGTGAGCCACCATGTGGATGCTGGGAATTGAACTCAGAACCTCTGGAAGAGCAGTCAGTGCTCCTAACCTCTGAGCCATCGCTCCAGCCCCTTCTTTTCTTTTTTTAAAACAGGATTTCTCTATAGCTTTGGTGCCTGTCTTGGAACTCCCTCTGTAGAACAGGTTGGCCTCAAACTCACAGAGATCTGCCTGCCTCTGCTGGGATTAAAGGCCTGCACCACCACCATCTGGCTCATCTTTTTTTCTTGAGGCAAGGTCTCTACATAGCTCTGGTTGTCCTAGAACTCGATATGCAGACCAGGCTGGCCTCAAACTCAGAGATCTGCCTGCCTCTGCCTACCAAGTGCTCCAATCAAAGGTATAACCAATACACCCAGCTAAGCTTCAACATCAATTTATTTACAATTTTAAGTATGACTGTTGAGATGTCACTCCCTGACTTATTTTGTTATCTCTATAATTAATAAAGGTGGTCCAAATGACAATTTTTTACTGATACAGTCATTATCCATTTCACACTGATATATTTTATCCAAAGAAACTCCTGATCCTCTGCCTCCATCCTCCAGGTCAGGTTTGCAGGTGGGCACCACAATGCCTAGCCACAGCTTTATATTTTATTGTGACACAGACACACTGTCCTAGTTAGTTTTACTGTCAACGTGACACAGCCTAGAGTCACCTAGAAGGGAGTCTCATTGAGTTCAGACTGGCTTATGGGCAAGTCTGTTAACTGAGGACCCAGTTCTTATGGCAGCACTATTCCCTGGACAGGTGGTCCTGGACTGCGTTAGAAAGCACTTAAAGCCGGGCAGTGGTGGTGCACGCGTTTAATCCCAGCACTCGGGAGGCAGAGGCAGGAGGATCTTTATGAGTTTGAGGCCAGCCTGGTCTACAAGAGCTAGTTCCAGGATAGGCTCCAAGGCTACAGAGAAACCCTGTCTCGAACACCGCCCCCCCCCCCCCAGCAAAAAAAGAAAGCACTTAAAGTACAAGTGGTGTGGTGGTGCATGCTTTTAATCCCAGCACATGGGAAACCAAGGCAGGCATCCTCGTAAATTCAAGGCCAACCTGGTCTACATGGTGGCTTCCCACATAGCGAAGAATAATAAAAATAAAAACAAATACCAACAATACAAAACAAAGCCTATAAAGCCTGTAAGGGAGCAAGCTGGCAGTATTTCTGGTTTCTACTACAAGTTCCTGCTCTGACTTCCCTCACTGATGACCTATGACCCTCCACTGCTTGTCATCAGAGTACTTACCACAGCTACAGAAAAGAAACTAGAACACAAACCCACAGTGCTTTCCACAGGAGGATGAAATGAGAATCCCTGCAGTTCCCCACTATCTGTGGGGTCTGCTCCAAAGCAGATACCACTGGATACCTACCTGTAAATTGAGATAGAATCAAACCCTTTGCATATTGTGTTTTTATCCTGTACATACAGACCAATGATAAAGTTTAATTTATAAGCTAAGTACAGTAAAAGATGAGTAATAACTAATCATAGAAACAGCTGAAACAGAAGCTAAAGAGATGGCTCAGTGGTTAAGAGTACTTACTGCTTTTTCAGAGGACCCGAGTTTGAATCCTAGTACACCTGTTAGGTACCTCACAACTATATGTAACTTCAGCTTCAGGGAATTCAATGCCTCTGGTCTCCTAAAGCACACATAAACCGATGTAGGCACACAGACCCCTCTTCTGATCTCTGTGGGCACCAGCCACTTATACTGGGCAAACATACACACAGGCAAACACTCTTACACATAAAATAATTAAACTAAAATCTTAAAAATATTCAAATTATAACAATGTTTAATAAAATTATTTAAAACTTATTACTTATTTTAGAACCTTCCATTTAATATTTTTGGACTAGTTGACCATCTGAGATAACTACAGTCACAGAAACAATCCCTGATACAGTGAGAATTCAGGGTAGGAGCAATAAATGAACAGAATACCACACTTCTCCACTATCTTACAGGGATTATCCGGTGACTCAGGATCCTACATTTCACAATACCAAACAGAAACTCAGGCATCATTTCTTAAATGAATGATTGATAGTGACTGCCTCCAGTTCTTTCTCTACTTTCCCTTGAGGTAAGAACTTGGAATGTAGCCCAGGCTAGCTCAAAGATCATGACCTGCCTACCTCAGTCTCTTGAGTGCAAGGATTATAGGTGTGTGCTAACCATGCCTTGAATCCGTTGGCAATCCTCCAACCTCAGCCCTCATCCCCAGGGCTGGACCTGTAAGCATGAACCGTCACAGAGGCTGGCCAGCCTCCTGATGGGCTGGGCTTTCCTTTATTCTTCTAATCACTCCTCTCATACCTTCCCTGGCAGTTTTTAAAAAATAACTGCCTTGACAGAGGTTTGGTAGTGCAGGGATTTAATGCAAGGCAGAGGCAGGTGGATCTCTGCGTTCAAGGACAGCCTTGGTCTACAGAGTGAGTTTCAGGACAGCCAGAGCTACTTAGTGAGAGCCTGTCTCCAAAAACAAACAAACAATAAAATAACTACATTGGCTCTTAATACTCCCTCTGCCTGCAATGCTCTTCCTAGGACTTAAACATAGTCACTCTGTTAGTTCCTTCCAGCTCTGTGCAAAAGTTGCCTCATCCAAAGGATTTCCCAGAGCATTCTCAGAATAGAGAAACAACTATGTTCTTTGACTTCCTGATACACTTGCTCTTTTTTCCCCACAGCACTCTCTCTGATTTAATACAGTGTATGTTTGTTTTCTTTCTCCTTCATATAAATTCTTTAAGGGCCTTTGTTGCTCAGTGTTACTCTCCACCTGGCACGCAGCAGACACACAAACTTCCTCTGGATGGATTAATGTGACAATAGACATTTTCTTTCCGTCCTTATTTTGAGACAGGTCTCACTATGTAGTTCTGCTTGACCTGAAACTTACTATGCAGACCAGGCTGGCCTCGAACTCACAGAAATCCAACTGCCTCTATCTCCCTGGGATTAAAGGCGTATACTACCATAGCCAGCAAATGTTATACATCCATTATGTCTTATTTTCTAGATTTTCATCCACTTAATTTAATGGGAATGATTCTAAGTCTAACGAGGAACCTAGTAAAAAATGTTCTTGTCCTGCCATCCACACAGGAAGACTATGAGGAACAGCAAGATGAGGTAGCACAACCCTCACCGAAGCAAACGTGTCTGCTGTCTCTTCCGGATAGACGGATTAGACTCAAACACATGAGGACGTTTCCGTTTTTTCCCGGTTGCCACAGCAGCAGCAGCAGCCATTCCCACAGGACCTGAAATAATAAGTATGTGCTGAGATTAGGCAGGAGCCTGCAAGGGCACAAGACAGAAAACAACACACTCGGTGAAAATAGAATGTTTCTGTATTATCAATGTTCTTCAATATATTGTCTCACAAACCATTTAAATTTACAATAAGTCTTTTAAGAAGCAAAATGGTTTATACCTTCCTGCCACACACCATCTTGAATTCTATACAATGCTGTTGCTTTATTTTGCCAGCATGCCCACACTATTAGGACAGTGTTCTCAAAGGCACCAGGAAATACTGCAGCATTGAGAGAAAGGCCTATCTACACTGAAACTGCATCTCTAGCTCCCTCGACTGCTCCAAGACTCTGCCAAGTTATGGAACTGGGAGAACTGCGAGTGAACAGGCACACTCCCACCTATACAGGCCATCTGAAAGAATACTAACTAGGCTGGAAACTATGCCAGGGAACGAAGACAGCAGCCATAAGGTCCAGATGATCAAAGGATCCTGGCCAAGGAGACAACACTTCTTTACTCCAACAAGAGAATGTTAATAAAGGCTGGGCTAGCTGCCCTGCACCTGCTGCACAAAGGCCTTGGGGTGAGGGTGAGGGATAAACCAAGGGCAATTCTAAGAAACCACAATTGCAGTCTAGACACCTAGGAGTTTCAACATATCAAAGACAAAATTTCACCTTTATCCTTTCTTGTCCGCCCTACAAAAGATGAAAATTCAACTGCTAACAATTAAATTTGCATGTGTATTCTAAATGGGCGAACTACAGTAAGCCTTTCTGTAAATCTAGACAGGCTTCTGTCTGCAGGCTACTCAGTACTAGCATAGTCTTGATGAAATGGCACCCTCTAAACAACCCCAGAGCAAGCAAAAGCCAGATGACCGCTCGCTTTCTATTATAAACATATGGTAGGGAATTTTCTTTCTTTCTTTTTCCGGGTCTTACTATGTAACCCAGACTAGCCTGGAACCCCAAGTGACCCTCCTACCTCAGCTCCCAAAAGTGCTGGAATTGCAGGCATTCCATTACCATTGTACCCAGCTAACTATAAGGGGGAAATTGTGCCCACCCCCCATTTTATTGTAAAACCGTGGCAATATTTTAATAGAAGATCTGTCATTGAATAAAACTGTGTGCAAAACAGTATTATTAACTACACTCACAATGTATAGATTTCTAGAGTTTATCATCTTACATACTGAAATCATCCCTCCCTCTCATCCTTTCAGATTTTAGAGACAATTTCCAGTAGGACAGGTGACCTTAGAGTCCCCGACTGAGGATGACCTTGAACTCCTGCACTTACGGCCAGGTTCCTGCTACCTTCCCACTTAGTCTGCCTCCAGGCAAGCCTTCTCTCCCTCCTTCCACATTTCCTTTCCCCTCCCCGGATTCCTCCAGCTCTGGTGCAGGCTAGTCAAGCATTCTGGCTCTACTACTTGTGGCTTTAACACTAAGCTCCATCTCCAGCCCAGAAACGATCTCCTGAAGAGCAATTTCTCACACCTCCTTTCTCTCAGCCCTGGCAACCATTCTATTGTATTGTTTCTATGAATTTGCCTATTTCAATCCCTTACATAAGTGGAATTATACAGTATCTGTCCTTCTGTGAGTTGCCTATTACTGTTAGCTAGTACATCTTTAAGGTTGACCTATGTTGTCACATATGGCAAGATTTCCCATTGTGAAGGCTGAGGGTATGACTATATGTGTTTATCTCCTCGGGCCTTTCATCCACAGAAAGACATCTAGGTCGTCTTCCCATACTGGCCACTGTGTATAGCAATCAATATCTCTTTGGGATCCAGTTCATTGGCTTACTTACAACTGCCATATGAGCCAGAGGCCTACTTCTTCTATCTTTTAACCTCTTGGAGGAAACTCCAAATTTCTTCTATAGTGGCTTTATTTTATATTACCATGTGATGTACAAAGGACCCAACTGTTCCACAGTCTTGCCAATATATTATAGTTATCTCTTGTAACTTTGGTTAACAGCTACCCTCTTAGGCACATATCATCTCATTGTGTTTTCTATGACATTGAACACCTTTTCATGAGAAATTTCTCTTCAAATCCTTTGACCATTTTAAAATATTAGGTTGGTTTTCTCACTGTATTGCTATTTTATCATAAAAATTTTTAATGTATTAAGAAAGCTTAAAGAATTTTTAACATTTTACCATACATATCTATTCTCTATGTAAATCCATGTTTTTTTGCATTTCAAAGTAATTTGCAAATGTCAATATTAATACCCTTAAAGTCAGGCAGTGGTGACACATATCTTTAATCCCAGCATTTAGGAGGCAGAGGTAGGCAGATCTTTGTGAGTTCCAGGACAGCCAGGGCTACACAGAGAAACCCTATCTCAAAAAAAAAAATTACATCAAGCTAAACCAAATAAACAACAAGCAAAATTATACACACACACAAACCATTAAATACCTCAGCAGGTTTGTCATTAGCTAGATTCACCAACATCTGTTTGGAACTCTTTTTTTTAATTAATTAATTATTGTTTGTTTGTTTGTTTTGAAAAAGGACTTCTCTGTGTAGCCCTAGCTGTCCTGGAACTAGCTCTGTTGACCAGGCTGGCCTTGAACTCAGAGATCTGGCTGCCTCTGCTTCCTGAGTGCTGGAATTAAAGATGTGTGCCCCTACCATCTGCTCTTATTCTGAGGTGTGTGAGACTGAGCAGTGTGGGTGTGCACTCCACCTTTCTGGAAAGCACCTCTCACAGAACTTGAATCCTCAGTCAGCAAGCCTGAGGGGCTTTGATTTGGTCCATTACAAATGCAAATATAAATTCCAGAGAGTGTTTTTAGAAGTTGATAAACTAATCCACTTATTTAAATGTAAATACAAGGGCTAAGAGTAGGCAAAACAATTTAGAAGATACTAAACAGGTACTGATTCTATCACATATTACTATAAAGCTTGAGTTATTAAAAGTGAGGGACAGCTCCTGGATAGACAAGTGCACATAACTGAACTGCAAAGACTCTATGTCAGAAGACAAGGGTGAGAAGGGTAGGCTATCAAAGACAAGGAGAATTAAATTTTAACTATGTAATTCCAGGTCTGAGACAAATATCTACAAATGGTGAAACATCTGATAATAAATCCAACAGCAACTTTATCAATATAACCAAATCTCATAAAAATACTAATAAATGTCATTATGAAACTCATCAATTTGTACAATGGATATATATATGTTAATAATTAAAAAAAGAAAAAGCCCAGCGGGCAGTAGTAGTGCAGATCTTTAATCCCAGCATTTGGGAGGCAGAAACAGGCAGGTCGAGGCCAGTCTGGTCTAGGACAGCCAGAAGGCTCAGTGGGTAGGGTGGGTAGAGGTGCTCATCTCTGGAGCCCATGTAAAGGTAGAAGGAAAGCACCAGTTCCAGTTTGTTCTCTGAACTCCGTGTATGTCATGGCACTCACGTTTCACAAACTCCTGTACCTCTGGCCTACACACACATACACAGTATCTCTCTCTCTCTCTCTCTCTCTCTCTCTCTCTCTCTCTCTCTCTCTCTCTCTCTCTCTCTCTTTAAAGGAGAGCTACTGATTTGAGTCAACAAATAAAGTCACGTGAAGTATAAGCATGACTTGGGTTCTGATCCCTGGAGCCCATGTAGAAGCCCTACACATATGTAACAATGAACTTTTTGTGTGTTTATACAGTTTTGAGAAAGGATCTCATCATGTAGTCCTGGATGGCTTGGAACTCCCTATGTAGATCAAGCTGACCTGGAACTCAGAGATCTGCCTGCCTCTGCCTTTCACCATTCCTAGCTTTAAATAGTTTTTAAAAAAAATTTTATAGAAAATTAATGTTAAACATAAAATGCTAAACAGAAACAAAAGTTCAAAGTAGTATCATGAATATAAAATTTATTTTATCTTTTATGAATATAAAATTTAAAGCATGCAAAACAATGCCAACTATTATTTAATGATACATGCACGTATAGCAAAAGTGTAAAGAAAGTCAAGAGACTAAAGGTGAAATGCAGAATAGTTGTGACCTCGTCAGAAGGAAGGAGAACAAGGTTAAGAGGAGGTACACTAGCAGGACATGATTCTGCGCACCTCTAACCCCAATATTTAGAAGCTGAGGCAAGGTGACCATCCTGGGTTAGATGGCAAAACACTGTCTCAAACAAATGGGTTGGGAGAGCACCAGAAGTTTCAACTGCATCCATAATGCTTACTCCTAAATAAGCCATCCTGGCATGGTGGCGCACGCCTTTAATCCTAGTATCTGGGGGAGACAGAGAGGGGCAGCTCTCTGAGTTCCAGGACACCAGGGCTACAAAGAAACTGTCTGGAAAAAACAAAACCAAACAACATCAACAACAAAACAAAACAAAAAACCAATCTGATGACCCAGTAAGAGGGCTGAGTGGGTAAAGATGATTACTGCCAAGTTCAACAAACAGAATTCCATCTCTAGGACCCACATGGTAGAAGGAGATTTGATTCCAACAGTGATTACACATGCACTGTGGCATGCAAACACGCACCGACATAGTCTTTTAAAAGCCAGAAGTGAGCTGGGTGGTGGTGGTGCACGCCTTTAATCCCAGCACTTGGAAGGCAGAGATGGGCAGATCTCTGTGTGTTTGAGGCCAGCCTGGTCTACAGAGAGGACAGCTAGGACTGTCACACAGAGAAACCCTATCTCAAAAAGCCAAAAAGCCCGAAGTGAACACGTTAAAACTGTAGCAATGTCTGACAAAGGTGGGCATTGTTTGCTTTTACCATGATTCTTTCCTATATTCCAGTGTCGGGTTATTGTCCAAGATTTGAGATTTTATATTCTACAACAGACAATTCATCAAACTCTATTCTTTTTTTTTTTTTTTTTGAATTTTCGAGACAGGGTTTCTCAGTAGTTTTTGGTTCCTGTCCTGGAACTAGCTCTTGTAGACCAGGCTGACCTCGAACTCACAGAGATCCGCCTGCCTCTGCCTCCCAAGTGCTGGGATTAAACGCGTGCACCACCACTGCCCGGCTTTAAGTGCTTTCTAACGCAGTCCAGGACCACCTGTCCAGGGAATAGTACTGCCATAAGAACTGGGTCCTCAGTTAACAGACTTGCCCATAAGCCAGTCTGAACTCAATGAGACTCCCTTCTAGGTGACTCTAGGCTGTGTCTCAAACTCTATTCTTAAGGTAGCAATTATCTCTACAGATCATGTGACTCTGCTTCTATCCATATCCACTGCCTTAGAGAAAATAATTCAATTTTGATTAAAATGAAGTTCCCTGGGGGTGGGTGAGAGAGATGGCTCAGCAGTTAAGAGCACTTATTACTCTTCCAGAGGGTCTACCATTGTCTCCAGTACCCCATGGCGGCTCACAACCATCTCTAACTCTAGGTCCAGGGGCTCCAACAGCATCTTGTAACTTTTGTAGGCTCCAGGCACATATGGTACACTTACATACATGCGGCAAAACATGTATAAATCTAAAAAAACAAAATATGAAGTCCTCTGAAACTGATACTGGAAACTGTGCATGTATATGTCCAATCACAGTGTACACATGTGTGTTCCTCATATGTGGAAGAGTAGCAACTGGACTAGGCTACCTGGCCAGCAGGCCCCAGGGGCCTTTCTGTACTGGGATTATAAATGCAGGCCACCACACCAGCTTCTTAACTGGGTCCTAGAGGTCAAACTCAGCTCCTCATGCTTGTATGGTAAGCACTTTGCTGACGGAGCCACCTCCCTAGGCCCTTCTTAACTTTTTTTTTTTTCATTTCCTGAAAAGCAACATGATCAAGAGCTCTTGTTCTGGGTTGAAGAGAATCAGAAACAGTTTCTGACACGCAACATGACACAAATGGCCATTCAACTTTTCTGAGTTGCCTTTTAGATATGATGATACTACAGTCCAGCCCTCAGAAAGAATTCTCTAGTGTGCGACAAGTTAGGATCGATCATAAACCTGGGCAGTTAATAAGGCACTCTGTCACCTCTGCAAATTCTCCTTTGCTTACTGTGATTACAGGTGTGTGTGCCTCTACACCCAGCTGCTTGTGCAAACTCCACACTGCAGAAGCCCCGCATGGTTTGACTCATGCCAGCCCTCTTGATTAGTTTCTCTTCCTGCTCACAAAGAGTAGCCACAATGGCCTCCTTCCCATTTTTCATCTGAAAGTCCCTGCCTTTGAAACTTCCTCAGTCTGAAGTGCCCTCTTCTTGGCACTTCCCTACACCAATAACCTGCCACTAGTGGTCTGACAGTATCTTCAGAAGTAAGCTCTGGGGGGCTGGAGAGATGGCTCAGAGGTTAAGAGCATTGCCTGCTCTTCCAGAGGTCCTGAGTTCAATTCCCAGCAACCACATGGTAGCTCACAACCATCTATAATGGGGTCTGGTGCCCTCTTCTGGCCTGCAGACATACACACAGACAGAATATTGTATACATAATAAATAAATAAATATTTTAAAAAAAAAGAAGTAAGCTCTTAGTCAAAGAATCTATACCTTGTAGTCTATATAATCACAATTCCTTAGTAGCTACTCATTAGAAATTTGAAGGGCCTCTGTTTACACACTAGACAGATGATAAACTCTAGTCCTTTCCTGTTCTTTTGTTTTGTGTGTTGTTTGTTTTTAAAACAAGGTCTCATTGTGATTATCTAGGTTGGTCTTGAACACCTTAGCTCAAGTGTTCCTCCTGCCTCAACCTCCTGAGTAGTAAAGACTCCAGATACAGGCAATTATACCTAGTCACTTCTAATCTTTTCTTTAGTCATGCTGGAAGCTGAACGCAGGGTGTCACACAAGCTAGGCGAGTACTCAAGCCCTGAACCAGTCTCTGCCATCCCCACACTATGATGACAGTGCAGGATGGCACAACAAAGCCTTTTCTCAAAAGCATCTGCCCTCACAGGAACCAAGTTGGGCTCGGTTCATTGTATTAGGATGCCCTCTTCTGGGAAGTCTAAACATTTCACAAAATATATGTTATAAACACTTAAACCCAGTGCCTTGCACATGCTAGCTAGGCAAGTGCTCTACCTCTGAGCTGTACCCTAGCCCCTCCCTTACTTTTTAAGTTCACCTTTTGCTGGGTGGGGGTGGCACATACCTTTAATCCCACCACTCAGAGGAGGCAAAGGCAGGTGGATCTCTGTGAGTGAGACCAGCCTGGTCTACAGGACAGGTTCTAAAGCTACAGAGAAGCCCCACCTCGGGGGAAAAAAAATTCACCTTTCCAGAAATAACACAGTGCATAATAAATTATAGTATGAGACTATTATACTTTTCTTCCTCACTTTAATTAAATACAGCTATATTGGCCATACCTGATAATTGGTTCCCTGTCCTGCTTTTCCTAAATAAAACCCACGTATGATTGATGAGTGTCCTCACCATAATACACATACTGTACACAGAACTATACAAGACACAGCTAGTTTTAAATCACTTGGTATTCTGGAAAACTTCAACCCACAAGCTGGACTGTGACAAGGTCACTAGTGGTCTTGGTCCTATCTAGCAGAATCAAACAGAAACCATGTTCAGCAGACTATTTTAGACCCCAAATTATTTTTTAAAATGATTTCAAAATGTCGTGTGGTGGAGGCATACACCTTTAATCCCAGCTATCTGGAGACAGAGGCAGGCGAATCCCTGTGAGTTCAAGGCCAGCATAGTCTACAGTGAGAGTTCCAGAACAGGTGCCATAGCTACAGAGAAATCCTGTCTCAGCCCCCCCCCCCCCCATTTCAAAACACATCACATAACATTCATTCACATATAAGTAGCATATGAAGCAAGGAGCCAGCATAAACAAGACCTATCACTAAGAAAAGCCAGCAACAGATCCACAGGTCCCTTAGAAAGAATTCCCACATGAACTGTAAAATCAGATTATTGTGGAAAGCTAAACACAATAGTAATAAATTTTCACACAACTGGAAACTCAAGTCCATGTCTGGACAGGTGGAGAGATGCACTCTCATTAGAAAGTCTAGGACTGAGATACACCGCTCAAGGTAGGACTTCTGTCTAGTATGCAAAAGCTTGGGGTTTATCCCCAGCACAAAGGGAAAGAAAAGACAATACTAGAAAATTTTTTTCTTAACCTTAAGAATATTAAAATCTAAATATGCCAGTCCTTGCATTTAATGTGAATAAATACTTCAGCTAAAAACCAGAAGACTGTCAGATGGATGAGAAAAGACAACCAACGCTACCACACTAGTAAGAAGTGACCCCAGAACTCAACTCTCCCGGAACAGGCTAAAGTTGGAGATGCAGGTTTAAAATGTATGGTGAAGGGCTTGGGATGTAGCTCAGTGGTAGAGTACTTGCCTAGTATATGCGAGGCCCTGGGTTTGATCCCCAGCACTGAAAAAAAAAAATGATGAAAAGAAATGTGAGCGTGCTTGAATCCCAGGCCCTTCAGACAGGCATGGCCACAAGTCAGGAAAGAGGAGCTTCCAGGGCAAACATTACCTGCGGCGGCCAGGTGGGCAGTTACCTCATCCGCTGCCGTGGAGTTGAGGATATCCGAGTCATCGTAAGAAGTGTCCTCAGGGGAGGAAGGGGAGTCTTCATCAGCACTGAGCATACTGTGCTCGGTGTATGTGGCTACATGGACCTGCTGGACTTGCTGAGCCACTGCATGGGCTTCTATGGTAGCCATGTGTTCAGTTTGGGTCACTCCGTGGTCCTCCATGAAGATCTACTGCTAGAAAAGAAGAGGAGGAGGAGGAAGAAGAAGAAGAAGAGGCGATTCAGTGTACAATGTAACAGAATGCTTAAACTAAGTCTTTTTAGGAGCAGAAAATCTTTTACAAACCTCTAATTTTATTCCTTCCTTGACCACAGCAAGGTGTGGGAAATTCAAATGGCACAAAATAGCAGAATACTATGGCTGTGGGACAATGCTCTATACCCTGTGAAGATTTGTCACTCATAGTGGTTTAATAAAATGCTGAATGGCCAATAGCCAGATAGGAAGTATAGGTAGAGCGACCAGACTAAGAGAATTCTGGGAAGAGGAAAGGCTCAGTCTGCAGTCTCCAGCCAGACACAGAGGAAGTAAGATGAGAATGTCTCGCTGAATAAGGACAGAAACTTCCGTCTACAAATGACACCCAAACATTTGGCAAGAATTTCCACATAAAGCCTGAGAAAGGATTTGAGACAGACAAAAGAACAAAGTCAAGCCGCTTCTCGGTAGCAGCACTGCCTCAGGTGGGCTGCTTGCTAGAGGTGAGCAGAGGCACAGTTCCTTTAAGACAGGTTTTCCTGACTCAGCGTTAGCAGCAAAAACCATGTAGCTCTTTTAAGAGGCCCTGCCACCAAACACTTAAATGCCGTCCATGAGAGCTGGCGGCATGCTTCTTGGTGGTAGCATGAGCCTAGAAACTGCACAGAGCTGTGGTTCAAAAAAATAAAAATGAAAATGGCTCCCCACCAGCACCTCTGCCATGAGCTAATCTCCCAGGAAGCCAAAGTGGGGCAGATCCAGCCCTGAAAGCAGCTTTAATCCTAGTAATGTTGCAGTCAGAAAAGATAGAGATACACAGTAAAGACAGATTCAGAGGGGAAAAAAAGAGAAGAAACCCTTTAAACAGTTACAGTGTAATTAAAAAATATACGTAGGCTTGGGAGAGAAAAGAAAAGAATAAAGAAAGTCCTTTTTAAAAAAGGGAAGAAATATAAACCAGGTGTTTGTTTGGCAGCACACACTTTTAATCCCTGCACTGGGGGAGTCAGAGAGAGGCAGGTGGGTCTTTGTAAGTTTGAGGTCAGTCTGGTCTACAGAGTGAGTTCTAGTACAAGCTAAAAAACTACAGAGAAACCCTGTCTCAAAAAACAAAAACAAAAATTAAAAATAAAAGAAATAGTAAAAAAAAATATTAAAACCCCACATAATGATAGAAAATACACACAGATTCTGGATACTGTGTTATTATTTGTCTTAGCTGAGATGGATCCAGCCTCAAAGAATATTCCAGTTAGGATTTGACCACAATCCTAAATTTTCTTTGGTTCGCCATAAGATTATCAGCATCCCCAATCAGCAGGAAACAGTCTAGAAAACTATGTCCACATTCCCAAAAAATGGATTATGGATGTTTGTCTCAGTTTAGAGTGTTGGTTACAAGTTATTATGAATAATGGTCAGGAAAAAAGCTAAACAAAGGAGATTAGATTCAGAGTTCTTGTGAAAAGAAAAAAAAAGGGGGGGGGTACTGTGGGATAATGTTCTTGTACCCTGTAAAAATTTGACACTTGTATTGGTTTAATAAAATGCTGATTGGCCAGGCAGTAAGTATAGGCAGTGACCAGACTCAGTGAATTCTGGGACGAGGAAAGGCTCAGTCTGCAGTCACCAGCCAGACACAGAAGAAGCAAGATGACAATGTCTCACTGAGTAAGGACAGAAACTACATACTATGTGAAATCATTTTGACAGAAATTCACTATTATATAGAAACATACATACATGAGTCAAGTCACAAAACATTAAAAATCTTTGATATGTGTCTAACAATAAAAACATTTAATAGCCAGTAACCAGCATTTGTTATTGTGATATAAAAATACTTAATAAGCAAAACAGAATTATCTTTGTATTTCAAAGACAAATGGGAACAGCCTCTCCCATACAATAATTCAATTTTGTTGTATAATTAAAAAACTGTGTTCCTTGTAAGCCCTGAAACAGTGCCTTATGGTAAAAGCTGACTCTCCTATCAGTCTCTCTCCTCCCTTTCTCCACAAGCTCATAATTCGTTCGAAAAAAATGAAGGCAAACGTGTACAGATTTAAAACAGGTTTACAATGACATAACGTTTTTCTCATTTTAATATGCCTAGCCATTTTGACATATTGAAACACACAAACCTACCCTGCTCGTTTAAAATAGCTACAGAATACTTTATTCTATAGCTATGCTGATGAAGCAAGACTGCTTTCAAAGTTTTGCTGATATAAACATTAGTGCAGTGAATATATGAAATTCTATGTACTGGTTCCTAAAATGTTTTTTAATTAGAACCATTATGTAATTGGGTAACCCAATTTCTGGTACTTACCCAGAAAAACTGAAAGCAGGGTCTCATAGAGCTATGCATACACCCATGTTCATAGGAGCATCATTCACAACAGCCGAAAGATGGGAGCTACCCAAGTGTCCATCAGTGGGTGGATGGGAAACAATGCGTGGTACACTCAAATCACATATCATTCCACCTTAAAAAGGAAAAAAATTCAAATTAGGAATAAAGGGAATTTCTGGACTTGATAGAAAACATCTATAAGAATGTCTATGCCCATTATACTTAAAGAGAGGAAAAACTGGAAGCTTTCCCATAAAAATCAGAAGACAAGGATGTCTCCTCTCACTACATCTTTTCAACATTATGACAAGAAAGACAGAAGAGAAAGATAAAAGAAAAGAGGGAAGGGAAGGGGAGAGAGAGGAAGGAGCAAAGAGGAAGAAAAGGCAGGACGGGATCTCTGGGAAGGAAAAACTACTATCTCTGCATGGCAGGACCATCTATGCATATCCAGTTTCAGCTGCCTGCTGGGGGTCAGGGAACATATCCCCTGCAATAAACAGGAGACATTGCAAATTCTTTTCAAATTTTTATATTTATTTCAAATAGACATATAAAACTGTATATATTTATCATGCACAGCATGATATTTGAAAGTACATACACATTGAAAAATGGTAAAATCTAGTCACCTAAAATATGCATTACCTCATACAGTACCATTTTGGAAATGAAAGCATTTAACTTCAGTCATAAACTATAGTCACCATGTTATACAATAAATCTCTTGAACTTACTTCCATCCTTTAAAATCACACAACTCTTGTGAAGAAACCAAAGGATTGAATACATAAAGAGCTACTGCATGCCCACTGATAGAAAGATATAATACAGCTAGGCATGGTGGTGCATGCCTTTAATCCCAGTGCTTGGGAGGCAGAGGCAGGTAGATCTCTGTGAGTTCGAGGTCAGCCTGGTCTACATAGCTATTTCTAGAACAGTAAGGACTACAGTGAGAGACTCTATCTCAAAAACAAACAAAACAAAAAAAAAAAACCTGGTCTCTAAATTCAACATTTTTTTTTTTTTTTGAGACATGGTCTCACTCTGGAGCCCTGATTTACTATGTAGACCAGGCTGGCCTCCAATTCATACTTTATCCAGATAAAAACTTTTAAATGGCTCAGTGGTTAAGGGCACTAGAGACTCTTCCAGAGGATTCAGTTTCAGCTTCAGGTACCACAACTAGTTACAGGCTAACTGTCTGTAGTTATAGTTACAGGGGATCTGAATCCCTCTTGTGGCCTCTGAAGATACTACACAACACACAGGCAGACAACCGCCCCCCCCCCACAATTAAAAAACAAATAAAACTGGGCGGTGATGGCGCACGCCTTTAATCCCAGCACTTGGAAGGCAGAGGCAGGTGGATCTGTGAGTTCGAGGCTAGCCTACTCTACAAGAGCTAGTTCCAGGACAAGCTCCAAAAGCTTCAGAGAAACCCTGTCTTGAAAAAACAGAACAAAACAAAACAAACAAACAACAAATCTTTTGCTCTTTGAACATATTAAGTATTGAGTAGCTATTTCTTCTGGATCAAAACTTTCCCTCCTGAAGGAGCAGGGATACTCCTAGGCTAATCAAACTGCAGCAGCTTAAGTTCAGGAAACTTATAAGAGTCAAGGAGGCTCAGAAAGTTATAGGACCCACAAGCCCCACCTCTGAGGTCATCTGAGTAGTCACAATTGCTGAAGGAAGAGGGATTTCTTCAATGGAACCACCTGCAAGTTGAGCTAGGGCTTCCAGAGGTGCAGCTTCCATGACCCATCATCCACACTGAGTGGGCTTCAGTGCTGCAGTGACCTTCTAGGTGCCTGGTGTGTGCAAATCCTCACCCAGACTCCTGCAGTGACCCCAAGAAACTCACTGGCTCACCAAACTAGACTTGCTTGGGTAGGATCATGTCTCTGGTTTGTTGCTGTTGTCCTACCTGAAGTCAATAGACATTAGTTTACATCTCCCCACAAAAGGTCACATAATAGTAACACACTGTCAAAAAACTAAGTCCCAAACAGGGAAAAGCATTTACCAAAAGATAAAGGGTTGTTATTCAAAATTTAAAAAATAACTCAAACTCAACATTAAGAATATAACTAACTCATTTTTAAAATGGACAAAACGCTGCCTCACCAGGAGGGTATGGTGAACAAGCATATATAAAAGTGTTGACTATCATGTCCCTATGGCATTGCACAATAAGCCACAGTAATACACAACTATATACCTATTGCATGGGTAAAACTCCGCAACAGCTCCCTCATTCTCTTCACTGCCAGACCTCTGCAATCATGGTTGCATGCATGCTGCCAGGAAGAGATTGTCCCAGTCGGCTCTGCCCTACAGCTTTAGCGTCCCCACCCGGCTGAAGTTGACGTCTGAAGGAACAGATTTACAAACTGGCCAAGAAAGGCCTGACTTCCTCCCAAATAGACATGATCCTGAGGGACTCACATGGAGTGGCACAGGTCCGTTTTGTGACTGATAATAAGATCTTGAGAAACTTAAAAGTCCAAAGGCCTTGCCCCTGATCTCCCTAAGGATCGCTACCATTTGATTAAGAAAGTGGTCACTGTCTGAAAGCATCCTGAGAGGAACAGGAAGGATAAAGATGTTAAATTCAGTCAGACTGAAATAGAGAGAAGAATTTGCTAGTTGCCTCATTACTCTAAGACTAGGCGGGTCCTCCCACCCAATTGGAAATGAGTTGTCCACAGTCTGCTCTAGAGGCACAAATTCTCTGTGTGCACGAGCAATAAAATCACTTTTAAAAAAAGAAAAAGGAAAAAAAAAAAAACCCTCCACAAAGCAACAGTGAACTGCCAAGGGTTTGCTACAGGGACTCTCACTCATTGCTGGTAGGCACTTTTTTAAAGACAGTCTAGCAGTTTCTCCCAAAACTGAGCAAACACACTCCTCCCATATGACCCCATAATTAACTCCTTGGTATTTAGTCAAAGGAGCTGACAACCTACATCTACACAGCAATTCACACACAATGTTTACCCCAGCTTTGTCTGCAGCAGCTAGACCTTGAATACCACCAGATGTCCTTCAGTAAGTGACTGGATACAAAAGTTTAGTTCATCTGGACAATGAAATATTGTTCAGCACTAGAAAGAAATGGGCCATTGAGCTAGGCATGGGGCACACATCTATAATCTTGGCACTTAGGAGACAGAGACAGAAGTGTCACAAGACAGGCCAGCCTGGTCTACATATCAAATTCCATATGAGCCAGAGCTATACAGAAGGAACCTGTCAAGAGGCAGTGGTGGGGGTGAGTTCCTAAGACATGAAAAAAAATAAAAACCCTTACACGGATATCACTAGGCGAAAGTCAGTCTAAAAGGTTATACACTGTATGAGCACAACTACAGGACCTTCTAGAAAAGGCAAGATTATGTAGTCAGTAAAAGGAGTACTGGGGGTAGGGGTAACGAGGGGATAAACAGGCAGAGCAGAGTGATTTTCACTAAACTGATGCATGTCACTATGCATCTGTTCAAATTCATAGAACGAACCATAAGATAATATAGACGACTCTGGGTGATAACGACATGTCAACACATATTCATGAGTACTGCCATCCTATAGGATGCTGACAGAGGGGGTAGGCAATGTATTAAGCATAGGAGACATGTAGGAAACCTCTGTACCATCTACTGTATTTTGTTGTACTCTATTTAAAACTATTGTTTTGGTTTAACATGAACACACACTACACTATGTGAAACATGAAGATTCTTTACTCAGTCAAAGCTCCCCACAAAGACAAATACTGTATGTCTCCATTGGGCTTTATTTATGCTTATATGCGCATGGTGGGGAAGGGTGATACAGCCTGCTGTAGAGGTCACATCTGCCCTACTACCCTGAGTTCTGCAGATTTTTTTTTAAAAATTTTATTTATTTATTTATTTATTTAGTATGTGTGTATGTATGTATGTATGTATGTATGTATGTATGTATGTATGTATGTATGTATACAGCTAGCCAGAAGAGGGCACCAGACCTCATTACAGAGCCACCATGTAGTTGCTGAGAATTGCCTTTGGAAGAGCAGGCAATGCTCTTAACCACTGAGCCATCTCTCCAGCCCCTGAGTTCTGGAGATTCAATTTAGATGAATTTACATGGCAAGGGCTTTCACCTGCTGAGCCCTGGCCCTCTAGTCTATCTTTGCAAAGTAATTAGAACAGTCTATAGAGAAGTAGCTGGCAGGAGCCAAGTGCAAGCAGGTAGGAGTTGTCTTAGATGCACAAATTCTGCAGACTGGATACACAATTAACAGAAACATGCTTAACTTTACTGAACTGTGCACCTAAAATTTATTGTTACATATACTTTGCCACATGTGAAAATTAAAACACAATCATCCTTCACTCATCATCCCTCAGTAACTTCTGCATAAAGAATATATGAGCAATCTCCCAGCAAAATAAGTTCTTATCTTTATAAAAATTTGTAATTATTTGATAACTATTAAAAATAAATTCTTGACATTTCTGGCAGCTGTGGCAGTGTAGAAGGAAGAGGGCTGGCTCTGAAGAGGGGAGGATGGTGGTAGGCATAGCGCTGGATCTACCACAAGCTGGCTCCGGAGACTTTCAGCTGCATGGTGGAAGCTAGGCATAAGAAGGGTGTTTCACACAAGTCTGACGCTGTGGCCATGCTCTGTGAGTCAGATGTTGTGATCCAACTGTTTATGATCTCTGTTTTGGTTTAACTCAAATTTAGTAGTTAAAGAAAAAAGGTTCTTAGCTAGGTGTGGTGGCACATGCCTTTAATCCTAGCAGAGGCAGAGGTAGGTGGGTCTCTGAGTTCATGTTTAGCCTAGTCTACCGAGCAAGTTCCTGGACAGCCAGAGCTACACAGAGAAATCAATCAATCAAACAAATTGAAAAACCAGACAAACAAACAAGAAAACCACCACAACAACATCAAAAAAGGATTCTTGACAGAAAAAAAGAGAACTAAAGGTGAACTTGTTGGACTGACAGATGAACATGCACAGAGATCTGACATGTGTTTGAAGTTATGATCCATAGTTGAAGGATTCGCTTGTGTGCTAACATCACCTCTCCTCATACAGACCGATGCAAATGTACTGTCAAACGTGACTGTTAGAGTAATAATATAGCACAGCATTCTAGAATGTACCAAAAGAAATGGCAACCATATATGTACAGAAATATGACCTTTATTGCCATATGTGGAAAGAATATTATTCATATATGTCTTCTTTTATACTGCTCTACTGTACAAGTCTCTGAGAATGTCTAAAAACTTTTGTTCCTCTAATTAGCTGCTCCCCCCCACCCCCACCTCGTTTGTTTTCTGAGACAGGATCTCACTACGTAACCTTGGCTGGCCTAGAACTTGCTATGTGGATTAGCCTGCCTCTGTTGAGATTAAAGGTGTGTGCAGCTGTGTGCAGGGCACCTGGTAAAGCACTAGACAAAGAGAAAATGAAGAAGAAAACAAAGTATTAACACGCGGGAACTCTGAGTAAAGAGTATTTGAAGATCTTTGTAACTTTTCAAAAAGCCTGAAATTACGTGCGCCATGCGTTTATACTTATTTGCTGTGACAGGGTTTGAACTTGCAATATATTTTCAAAGAAAAAAAGTGAAGTGTCTGGCAGGGTTTCTTTCCTATATTATCTTTGTTGTGAGTTTTTCAAAAGTATACAAGGATATATCTTAGCCCCCTTGTTGGGACTTCTCTAAAGCACAAATGAATACACCAGGTCACACAAACAGCATATAAGAGGAAGATACCAATAAAGAGTTAATTTCCCATTATTTCACGGTTCTAGTCCGAGACAAATTGCTTAGGGCGTTTTAGAATTCTGGGTACTTCAAAACTATTTTTAAATGATTTGGGATTAGATGGCATCTAAACTGCTTTTCAAAGGGATTTGAAAGCTATGTGCTTGGCATAATGGATTTCAATTCTTTGCTCCAGAATGCAGCTTGCAGCATAAATCAATAGGGCTGTCTGCTTCACAGGCTTGTCACTTCTGCCTGGTGCCTGCCTCTTCTCTTTCCACCCTCCCCTCATCCGCCAGCTTCTCTAGCCGCTTATATTCTGAACACTCTAAAAAAGCAAAGGTGGAGGCTTTTCTGAACCAGAATGAAGTACTTGTAAATACTGCTTTCACAAACCATAAATAAGTAAAGGTTATCTAAGTCAGTTATGAGTAACATACACATGACTGGAGATTATTAGATTTCCACTTCCATAGTTAACAGAGAAAAATGAAGAAGGAAAGATCACACCACTCCCCTAAGTCAATTTTATTCTAAGATTGTTCTGGTCCAGGCATGGTACACACCTTTAATCTCAGCACTCTGATGGCAGAGGCAAGAAGAGGCAGACAGATCTCTGAAGACAGCCTGATCTAATAGTGAGGTCCAAGTCAATCAAGACTACATAATGTACTCCTGCCTCAAACAAAACAAACCAAACAAAACACTAAAAAGATTTATTTATTTTATATCATGTGTATGAGTATTTTGCTTGCATGTGCGTGTATCACATGTCTGTCTGGTGCCCATGGAAGCCAGAAGAGGGTGTCGGATCCCTTAAAAAATGGAATTATGGGCAGTGTGGGCCACCATACGGTTGCTGGGAATTGAGCCCAGGTCATCTGCAAGAGCAGCAAGTGCTCTTAACCACTGAGCCATCTCTCCAATCCCCTTCCCCACGTGTCAATCTTAATAAAGCACTTCAGCTTTTATCTTCAAGGGCAGGGTCTCTGGCTAACAAAAGTAATGGAACTTGCTAATGGGGGAAAGATATGAAATAATGTACATTTGAAGAGAGAGCGGACTCTTACCAAGATACCCTGGACCAGTTACTTAATGACCACTAAGCCACAATCCTGTCACTGTCTCTAAGGTAAGAAGTAGTACCCAGTAGATATTCTCCAAAGGATGATGTGAGAATCAAATAAAGAGATCCCAGCAAAGTCTAGAACACAGAACCCAGCACCTAAGTGTTTAATATTAATGATGACAATGCCAAAACTCTCAGGCTTTAGAGTCTATCTTTCTTAGCTCATTTCCCAGTCTCACGTGCACCATGCACTGTGCCTCAATTTCTTCGAAACTAGATTCCTGTTCCTGAGGTCTGTGTTATGATGCACATATTATATCAATCTGAGCAGTTAACACTGGTTAGTTAGTGAGAACGTCAACACACCCAATAAAACTTAAGACAGTGCACAAAATGGAGAAGAGAGGGGAATTGGGGGGGGGGGGAGCTAGAACCTTCTGAACCAGAGAAGAAAAATGGTGCATCTGCCTATCCCACTACAGACAGTGGTATTCAGCAAACTTCTCAAAAGAATTTAAAAGTATTCCTGGGTTAAGAGTTATATCCTGCTCCAGCAGAGGACAGAGTTTGGCTCCCAGGACTTACGTCAGGTGGCATCTGTAAATCCAGCTCACAGGTATCTGATGCTTCTGGCTTCTTTGGGTACCCATATTCACATACACATACCCACACATACGTTATTATTTTTAGAGGGGGATCTTTGCTAGACACAGTAGCCACGACTATAACCCTACACTGGGCAGGCTAAGGCCTAGGCTACATAGTAAGTTTAAGGCCAGTGTGATCTACATCAGTGGTTCTCAGCCTTTGGGTCATGACCCCAGGGTTGAACAACCTTACTACAGGGGTTGCCTAAGACTATCAGATATTTACATTATAATACATAACAGCAGCAAAAATTACAGTTACGAAGTAGCAACAAAACAACTTTACGGCTGGGGGTCACAACATAAGGAATGGCATTAATTAATCATTGAGCTATAAAATGAGACTGTCTTTAAAAAGAAAAAAAAGTTCAAACTGTAAGAGGTGTAGTTTCTGTTTTCTTCTCGCAGACAGACCATCTAAGACCAAAGGACAGTAGCAGAGAACACAGCGGGACTGCTGGTATACAGCGCCCTGGTGACATGATCTCTATACAGTACCGGAGGGGGGTGGGGTGGGGGGGTGGATACTGGAATTTGGAGGAGCCAATCAAGGGGCTTAAATTCAGTCTAATCCACACATAATGGATGAGATTAAGCAAAGAGCATTTAAAATTCAAAAGGAAAGATCAAGCCAGGAAATCTAATCAAAGCATAACAAAGTATAATAGAGAGCATTAGTCTAATCAATAGCATTATCATTTCAAAAGAAAAAGAAATCAGTAAGATCGTCTAAAAATCTCAATCCAAGATTGTGTCCATGGGAAAAGAGGCTCAAATTATATCCCTGGACACATCTGGAGCCCAAAATTTATCACTAGAATAGAAATCATACTCAAAAGTCAATAAACACTAATGTTAACAACAGGATTTGCTTCATGGGAAACAAATAGATCAAGTTTGTACCACAGCAAAAAAATTAGCAATCACCCCCTCCCCAAAGCCAGATTGTAACTAGAAACAAGGCAAAATATGTCTTAAAACTCGGTGCAAGTAGAATCTAAGAACAGAAGAATGTGTCTGTCAAGAGTGACATTAAAGTTACAGAGAAAAGCAATTAGCCTCCCACAAAACTAACCTGGGCTCCGGTTTAAAAAAAAAAAAAGTCATATTCATGTAGTCTGGATTTGCTTTCTGTTTCCAGACTTCAATTATAGAATGAACAAAATGCAAAAAAAAATTAAGATGGCTCAGCAAAGCACTTGGCCCCAAATCTGACAACCTGAATTCAATCCCCAGAACCCACATGGTGGAGAGAACCGTCTCCTGCAAGCTGTCCTTTGACCTCCACATTGCATTATGGCATGTGCATGTATATTTTAATTAAAGAAACTAATGATACCAAACATAACATAAAAGTTAGGACTGTACAAGTGAAATAAAGCTGATACAAAAGGGCCGAGAGGGGTGGAGAGGTAAAAAAAGATAGGAGCATTAATAGCCTATTTTTCAAGATGAAGACTGCAGATGAAAAAGAATATTACAATATCATTATCAAAAAAGGGGATGGTGTGATTAACCCTCACACCTCTGAGGAAGAAGTCCATAGTGCTCAAGACTGATAAATCAAGAAAAGTGGTATTATTAGGGTTACAGAGTTTAAGGGATCAGCAGTTTAAGAGCACTTGCTGCTTTTGCAGAGGGCCCAGGTTCAATTCCCTTCACCCACATAGCGGCTCACTGGCATCTGCAATTCTAGTTCTTGGTGGACTACAATAGCCTGCACATATCTGTGAGTGTCACATTCCAAGGCCACAGAGGATCCCTGAAACTGTAGGCAGTGCCAAACTCTATATTATCCGTCTATTCTGTATAACACTGATGAACTTTACCCTCCCACTTGTAGGAAGCTCTTGAAGATTTTCTCTGACCCATCTGCCCATATTGCTACTCTTACAATGTTGGGCTTTTATTAAGTAAATGACAATTACTTGAAAGAAAGCAGCGTGGTACCTGTACACCTGAGCTGGAATTTAAGGCAGTTAGTAAGCAACAAATGGGAAGACAGAGTACATGGCATGGCCAGGCTGAAGCTGGACAAAGGATGCTAACATACCTGGTGAGACAGAAGGGGATGGTGTAGTATTCTCTCTGCTCAGAACATTATTCAAGTTAAAAACTGTGAATCACTTACTTCTGGAATTTTCCATTTCATACTTTTAGACTAGGGGCAATTAAAACCAAAGGAAACAAGATGGGGCGGGGCCGCTACACACTTATCTACTAAAAATCAGTAGTGGATTGTGACTACAATTTCATGCATGGTCAGCAGTAACTTAATAGTTCCATTATTATTATTAGTGTTTTGTTACTGCTACAACACTGGCCCCAGGGTCTGCAGTTTCCTCTCCATCCACCAGACCCACTTCAGGGCAGAACCTCACTGTGCCTACAGGGTGGTTGTGAGTACATACTCTGGAGCCACAATAGTGGCTCTACCACTTCCTGACACCTTAGACAAGTTTCATTTGGTGCGTATGCTGTAGTTTCATCATCTAAGTGCAGAAGAACAGATGGGCTCACTGTGAGGACAAAACGAATTGCTCTTTGTAAATACCCAGTATGGGATGCGGCACGCGTTGAGTGTGACTCAGAAGTTCACATATAAGGGCAGGTATAAACCTTCAGGTTACATTACACTCTCCTTTTTAAAGACACTACAAGAGTTCTGACCACACAAGGACTTGTATCAAAGAGCAAGTCTTAGTCTTTTTTTTTTTTTTTTTTAAATCTCAGAATCTCAGGTCCTTTGGAGGATGGGTAAAAGGTACAGACACTTCCCCAAGGAAGGGAAGAGACAAGAGAGGGAAGGAGATGTTGGGGAGAAAGGAAAGAGATTTCCAAAATGTTTTAAGTTTCTTTGACTGCAATCAAAAAGAACATTTCAAGATGGCATTGCTACAAAGTTGAAGCACTAGAGGGCGCCACAGCCAAAGGGAAAAGGAATGTAAAGTCCTTAAATTGTTCCACTAGAACAAGCTTTAAAGAGCTAGGGCTGGAGAGAGGGCTCACTGGGTAAGAATACTTAACTGTTCTTGCAGAGAACTCAGGTTAGATTCCTAACAGCCTCTTAGTGGCTCACATGAGTAAGTCCCGTTTCAAGAGATCCAGGGGGAAAACCCGTGGTGCACGTACATACATGCAGGCTAAACACACACACACACAAAGTAAACACAAATCTTCTTTGTTTTTCGAGACAGGTTTCTCTGTAGCTTTGGAGTCTGTCCTGGAACTCACTCTGTAGACCAGGCTGGCCTTGAACTCACAGAGATCTGCCTGCCTCTGTCTCCCAAGTGCTAGGATTAAAAGTGTGTGCCACCACTGCCCAGCCAAATCTTTTTTTTTTCTTTTTAAAGCACAGTTAAGCTAATTCACTTCACCAAATGCTTTAAAGACATACCTACTCGGGGCTGGAGAGATAGCTCAGTGGTTAAGAGCACTGACTGCTCTTCTAGAGGACCTGGGTTCAATTCCCAGCACCTACATTGACAACTTGTCTGTAACTCCAGGATCCAGCAACCTCACACAGATAATACATACAGGCTAAAAGAAAAAAAAAAACCAAAAACAATAAAATAATTTTAAAAAACTTGCAAAAAAAAAGACATGCCTACTCTTCTATAGGCTCTAGATTATGCCATTTAACAGAATTTTTAGCATGACATTTTTGATCTGCCATGTACAAGGAAACAGCCACTACACTCCTGTGGCAACTGACCATATTGAAATGTGACTACTGTTACTTAGCAATTAAAGTTGTCAATTCAATTTAATTTTCATTAATCTTCAGGTTAATGTGGTTCTAGCTTCCATAACAAATGGGACAGTTCTACATTGTATTTTATCTTGAAAAAGACTTGCTTCTAATTATAGGCCACGTTGCATCATTGTTAAAGAAATTTGTAATAGAGAAATTCATACAATAACTCAGGCCAATCTGATGTGGTGATTTAACATTTTAGAGATCTGAAGATTGCCAAAGCCTCTTGCAATCTGCGGACACAAATTCAAAAGCAATGCTTTCTTTTACTTCCTATAGAAGACTTTACCTACCCAGTTCCTTTTGCTACTTTATTAAACAAATGTTTAAACTCCTAGGTCATAATAGCTTTTAAATTATGTTTATGTGCATCTGTATATGCAAGTGTGTGATGGTGTCCACAGATCAGAGGGTGTGTTAGAACCCCTGAAGCTACAGTTAGACAGAAGCTGTTGTGAGCTGTCTGTTGTGGCTAGTGAGAACTCAATTCCAGTCCTCTGGAAGAGCACTCTCGAACTGCTAAACCATTTCTCCAGCCCCTAGAACAACTTTTATTAAAGTGTATATTAAAAGACTAAACCAACAAGAAAGTAGGCATTGCCATTTTCAAAAAAAGGAACAAATCCCATGCTAGCAAGAGCTGCCAAGGGCTAAGGAACATTGTGAGGACAGGGTTGCAGGGACATGAGCAGCATCTTGAAGGAGACAGTCTTTGGGCTCCAGAATGAAAGGGTGCTGTAGGCAGAGGCAACAGCTTGGTAAAGTACACAGCATGGTACAGAGGTATCAATGAATACCAGACAGCAGACATGGGGGAAGTCTGTGACCAAAGGAAAACAGCCCTCTGATGCCTTTCATGCCAGACTCTTTAGCAACTTACTGTGTAAAAATAAACCTAACGCCGACCCACCTGTCAGAGAGGAAAGTGAGCGTCCACACTCAATACCACATTACAATTACAGCCAGGGTCAGACACAGCACCTTCAATGAAACAGGTGCCTAATAAATGTTGGTGACGGTGATAAAGGAAATTAGAAAAATGCCTCCTTGCCAAGTATGGTAGCACAGGCCTTTAATCCTGGCACTTCGGAGGCAAAAACAGGTTTATCTCTATGAGCTCCAGCCAGCTAGAGCTACACAGAAAGACTGTCTCAAAAGAAAGAAAAGAGGCAGGTGAGGAAAAGAAACCCGTAGGTGCTTAAGCAGGAAAGTTGCCAAAGTTATCTATAAGATCCTAGTTTTAAAAAAGCAATAGAAGGCCGGGCGGTGGTGGCGCACGCCTTTAATCCCAGCACTTGGGAGGCAGAGGCAGGCGGATCTCTGTGAGTTCGAGACCAGCCTGGTCTATAAGAGCTAGTTCCAGGACAGGCTCCAAAAAACCACAGAGAAACCCTGTCTCAAAAAACCAAAACCAAAAAAGAAAAAAAAAAAAAAAAGCAATAGAAGGGAAGTTTGGTATGACTAACCACTTGGTGACTGGATCTGAATGTGGCTGTTTGGCTCTTCCACCCTGGTCTGCGCACACACTGAGATCCAGGCCAACCAGGGAAACATAGTAAAACCCTGTCTCCAAGGAGGGGGCGGGGAGAGTGGGAGAGGAGGGCAGAGAAGAGGAAAAGAAAATGTATTTTCAACCCCATGGGCGCTTAGAAAGCAGGTGAGCTGCTGAAACGATACCTGCTTGGGAAGGCTGTGGAAGGAAGTTTGCTGTTTCAAGCCACCACTTGGTGACAGGGTCTGAATACAGCTGCTTGGCTCTTTCTGTAGAATAATTGTTTGTCTGCAGCTGCTCCCAAATTACCAAAAATCAAATAAGTAGCTGTCATGTGATAGCAGATTAGAGGCTGCCTCAATTTCCATTAAGCAGAAATAGCATAAATGGCCACAAGCCCCGCCCCTCAGTCTGAGACCAGCACAAAGAGCACTTTATTCAAACTCTGCATACTGTGAATAGCACTGTGGCCTAGCTGCTTCTGTGGCAGGCCTCAATTCTGCTGGATCTGTCACCACACAATCGACACTCAGTGAAAGCTGTTTCCTAATTTCTGAAGAACCGTTCAATGCATGAATTTTCCTTTTCCTCTTTGTTTTGGGTTTTTACTAACAAGGTCTCACTATATATGTTGTCTTGGCTGTCCTGGAACTCACTCTGTAGACCAGATTGCCCTACACCACACAGAGATCCACCTGTTTCTGCCTCCTGAGTGCTAGGATTAAGGAGGTGAGTTACTACACCAGGCTCTTTTTTAAAGCAGAGTCTCACAACATAAAACAAGCTAGCCTTGAACTCACCAGGCTAGCCTTGAGCTCCAGACCTTGCAGACTCAGCACCCAGTGCTGGGATTATAGGGAGAGGCTCAACGATACTGGCAGGGCTTTAAATTTTGAGATAGCTGAGCCAAGGATTTTTTTCTTGCATACAATTAGGAGAGATGGCTAATTGGTGCAGCAGTGCCTGCTGTAGGACCTGAAGATCAGAGTTCAGAATCACAGGACCCACATGCAAGCAGGGCACGGTGGCACCTGTGTCTTTAACCCCAGCACCAAGGAAGAGGAGGGTAGGAGCTTAGAGGAGTGGGTTCTGAAGATGGCTCACTGGCCAGTCAGCCCAGCAAAAGGATGAGCTCAGGTTTAGTGAGAGGCTCTGTCTAAAAACAAGGTGGAGAGCAATGGAGGAAGACACCCAAAGTGAACCTTGGGTACCCACACACTCACATACACATACCCATGAGCACACACATACATGCATATGTAAATACCTGTGTACCTACAAGCATGTGCAAATATGCAAGTACGTAAACCACACAAAAACCATGGGAGTATTATAATGTGAACGGCATTCATCTAGGAATATCTACAATTCAATCACTTATTCATTTAACAAATATGTGCTGAATTCTTGTCAGGCATTATATCATTTTAGCATACAATTCTGAGAAAAACTGTGGCCCTCAACTCTCACATTTTAACCATTTTAATGTATTCTCATAGTAAAGTAACGACACATATCCTTTGGGGGTAACTGAGAAAATAGAGGCATTGAAAACCAAAAAGCACTGAACAGTGGTGGCACACACCCTTAATCCCAGCACTCCGAAGACAGAGGCAGACAGATCTCTATGAGTTCGAGGCCACCCTGGTCTACAGAGCAAGTTCCAGGACAGGCTCCAAAGCTACAGAGAAATCCTGTCTTGTGGGGAGAGAGTGCGGGAGGAAGGGATGACAGACCAAAAAGCCTGATCCTGGTCCAATCCTCAGACCCCTACATACATCCCAAAAGGAAACAAAACAAAAACCTAGAGGCATCTTTAAATCACTACCCCAGAACACCTTTGCCAGGTCCATTGTGTATCCTGATCTCTATCGTCTCTTCTCTAACATTTAAATTTTTTTCTTTTTCAATGTGTCTGGTTTGGCCTGCAGCTATGTATTCTACCATGTGACTATGTGATGCCTGCAAAGGGCAGAAGAGAGCATCAGACCCCCTGGAACTGGGGTTACAAACCAATGGTTGTGAGCTGCCATGTGGTGCTAGGAAATGAACTTGGGTCTTCTGTAGTGCTCTTAACTGCTAATCCATCTCTGTAACCCCTACTAGCGTCTTCTATGTGTTGTTTTGAACAAAAACTAGCCTATACTATAGACTGTCTTCTTTAAATTTTTCTTATTTTCTATTTATGTGTGTGTCTATTTTTATGTGAATGTGTGTTCTGTGTGTGTGTGTGTGCAGCGTGCATGGCTCCCTGGAAGGCCAGAAGAAAAAGACTCAGTCCCCTGCAGCTAGTTATGGGCAGCTATAAGCTACTGAAGTGTATGATAGGAACCAAACTCCATCCCTATGTACTTATAGTGCTTTTTGCATTTGATACAAATTAAAAAGAGAGGGGGCTGGAGAGATGGCTCAGAGGTTAAGAGCACTGGCTGCTCTTCCAGAGGTCCTGAGTTCAATTCCCAGCAACCACATGGTGGCTCACAACCATCTGTACTGAGATCTGGCGCCCTCTTCTGGCGTGCGGGCATACATTGAGGCAGAATGTTGTATACATAATAAATAAATAAATCTTTAAAAAAAAGTCTGTATGTTTACAAAAAAAAGAGAAAAAATTAATCACACTATTAAAATGTTTCATATCATTCTAAAACTTTTAATGAAGTCTAGCTCAGTGGTACACCAAGCTTCTGAGAGATAAAGGCAGGTCAAGGTCACTGTTGTTACAACCTGAAAAAAGTTGAGCAGATCTACGGGGTGGGGGTGGGGGGCTAGAAACATCTCAGAAGTTACAAGCATTTGCTGCTCTTGTAGAGGACCTGGCTTTGGCTCCCAGGTCCCCAATGGTGGCTCACCACCATCTGTAAATCCAGATCTGATGCTCTCTTTTGGCCTCCTTGGACGGGTTTGTGTAATTCACAGACATGTCTCAGGCAAAACACCCAGGCACATAAAAGAAAAATAAAAACCCCAAACTCTATTCTTCATTTTTAAAGACCAGGTTTCTCTGTAGCTTGTCCTGGAACTTGCTCTGATGACCAGGTTGGCCTTAAACTTACAGAGCTCAACCGACGACTGACAAAAGACATGAGGCTAACTTTTTCTAATGGAAAATGTGGCTCACAATTTTTACATTTGTAGTCACATCAATATGTAAAATATTTAAACTGAGCCAGGCGGTTGTGGCACACACTTTTAACCCCAGCACTTGGGACCAATATATATAAACTGACTTGTTTTTACGCACACAGATGTTTTGCCTGCATGTGTGTATACACCACGTGTATGTCTGGAGGTCAGACATCAGATCTCCTAGAACTAAGTTGTGAGCCTCCATGTAGATGAGGAATCAGCTATTCTGGAAGAGCAGTCAGTCAGTTACCTCTAACCATTGAGTCATCTCTCCAGTCACCTAAACTGATTTTTTTTTTTTTTTGAGACATGTCTTGCTAAGTAGCCCAGGCTGATTTCAAATTCATAACTCTACTTTCTCAGTCTTCGGGGTGGTAGGATGGGATTACAGTGTTGTACCACTTTGCCTAGATCTTAAATGGTGTTTTGAAAGTATAAATGCCACTGAAGTTATTATTCTTTATAAATTTAAGAACAATGAACAAAAACTAACATAAAAACAGTTTCAAACCACCGACTTAAAATATGTATACTGAAGGGCTGGAGAGATGGCTCAGAGGTTAAGAGCATTGCCTGCTCTTCCAAAGGTCCTGAGTTCAATTCCCAGCAACCACATGGTGGCTCACAACCATCTGTAATGGGGCCTGGTGCCCTCTTCTGGTGTGAAGGCATAAACACAGACAGAATATTGTATGCATAATAAATAAATAAACAAATAAATAAATAAAGGAAAAAATTATGTATATTGAACACTTAAAACACTTGTCTTCTCACATGACCTGAGCAAAAGGAGGTCTACGTGACTGCAGCACAGTGAGAATTTGGGCGGGGGAGAAGAAAAGATAGACAGAATCATAGGCCTTGCAAAGGAGTTTAGATTTCACACTGGCAGGAAAGCGCTCTGAAATGGATATGGAAGAGCTGTTTTGGGGGAAGCAGTGGGACCCAGAACGGTAGCCTCTGATTGGAAGAAATGGTATGCATACCCTTTGGAGTACAATCAATGGATTCAGCTGGGGGGGGGGGCGCTGAAGACTGGGAGTCCATTTCACTGTGCAAACTAACCTGTAGGTATTCTGATTCCTCAGTGGTACTTTAAAAAAAAAATTTCTTTCTGTTCTAAAGAAAGTAAAGATAAATTTCTACTATGAGGTTTCAAGACTATTTTCAATTTATAATAGCACTTATTATGACTATAAAGTAAGAATATAAAATAATATATGAATTTTATGAATATAAAATAAGAGAAGAGGGGCTGGACACATGGCTCAACAGTCAAGAGTGCATACTGCTCTTGCAGAGGACCCAAATTCTGTCCCCAGTACCTGTATCCGGCAACTCACAGCCACCTGTTAGTACAGGGATCTGACACCTCTGGCATCTGCAGACACCTGCACTCGAATGTACATATCCAAACATATAAAATAGCAAATCTTTTTCAAAACTGAGGTAAGAGGCCTATGTTAAACATTATTTACAGGGGCTGGAGAGATGGCTCAGAGGTTAAGAGCACTGGCTGCTCTTCCAGAGGTCCTGAGTTCAATTCCCAGCAACCACATGGTGGCTCACAACCATCTATGAGATCTGGTGCCCTCTTCTGGCCGGCAGGCATACGTGCAGACAGAACATTGTATACATTAAAAAGAAAAGAAAAAAGAAAAAAAAAACATTATTTACAGCAAGCAGTATATCTGAGAGACAATATAATCCAGTCTGCCCAGGGACTCCAGGTCTGCAGTGACCCCAGGCTTTGCTATAAAGATGAGGGCTGTTTCCCATATCCCAGCTGTGTGGACAATGGGGAGGACTGAGGAGATTAATCAGGTGACTATGCAATGACCCTGGAGGAACCTACTAGAGGTGTGAATTAAAACAATGAAGACAATGTTGGGTAAGGTGGCCCATGCCTTGACTCCTAGCACAGGAGAGACAGAGGCCGAGGTAGATGGCCCAGTCTATACTGCCAGCTCAGGTCAGCCAGGACCACATAAGGACACTCTGTCTAAAAATGAAACAAAACAAAATAAAACAGAAAGACCTGAGATATGTAAGTAGTGAAAAGCACAAAAACTTAGTGAAGTAGATGTGTCCAGAGTGAAGAACATCAGGACTGCCTTCTGCTGCTGGAGTGAGAGTGATCATTGGGAGAGCACATCTGTGGAGAAAGACGGTAACTAGGAGCTGTCCCACAGATGCTCACATCTGGAACCTGGAACACGGGTGGAAGTACTGGACTCATCAACAAGAGAAGAGAGCTGACTGAGAATAAAACAGAAAGCAAAACAATAAAAGAAGCAACCGCAGACTCTCACATCTTTACAACATTTGGGATGCTGAAGCAGGAGGATTGCCATGGACTCCAAGCCAGCCTGGCCTAGAGAACGATAACCTACTCATAGATAGATAGATAGATAGATAGATAGATAGATAGATAGATAGATAGACAGACAGACAGACAGACAGACAAAATAATGGTTTCAGATGGAGGGGACACCAAAAAACATAAAAGCCAGGTGTGACCGAACATGTCTTTAATTCCAGACAGAATAAATGTCCACCCAGAAGACAGAGGCAGATGGATCTCTGAATTTAAGACCAGTCTGGTCTACGTAGTGAGTTCCAGGCCAGCCAGGGCTACAAAGTAACCCTGTCTCCATAATAAAATAAAATAAAATAAAAATTAAACCAAACCAAATAAATAAGTAAAGAAGCAAAAAACTTGGGGGACAGCTGAGATGTCATGGAAGGGTAGAAGGGAAAACATAAAGCAATATCAAGAAAAATGAGAAGCAGGAGACTGGTGTGGTGTTGCAAAGTCAAGACAAGAGATCCAAGTTCAGCAAAAGAAGAAAAAGAACAGAAGTAACTTATCGAAGTTTCACACACTCATTTCTAAGGCTAATGTGACCCAACCCACCCCTGACTTCTAGGATTTCACATCCGTTAGAGGAAGGAGATAGTAATAAGCATACATGTAAATTTAGGCACAGTAAGAGGAAAAGTAATAAGATCAGGGAGATGGCAAAGTGAGAGCAGGAGTGTGCTCAAACAATGCCCCCCATTCGTGTGTGTGTGTGATGTACGCATATATTTGTACACGTGTGTGCAGGGGGAGGAAAGTAGGTATGGTTGGGGTGTTGGTGCCTGCAGAGGCCTAAAACCGATGTCTTAACTCATCTTCTGACTGTTCTCCCACCTTAGCCATTGAGACTTGCTGATATGGCTGGTCTCACCAGCCAGCTTGTGCTGGGTATCCCTTGTCTCCACCTTTAGAGGCTGAAATTACAAGTGGAGCGCAGTATTTACATGGGTACTGGGTATCCAAACTGGATCTCTGGTGTGTTCCTGTGTGGATACCAGGACACAAAATTGACCCTGTATGTGGACAGGAGTGACAGATGAGACCAGAGGAGCAGCACCGTGATCAAAACTGCATGGCTTTCAGCAGTGGTGCGCACGCCTTTCATCCCAGCACTCAGGAGGCAGAGGCAGGCGGATCTCTGTGAGTTTGAGGCCAGCCCGGTCTACAGAGCGAGTTCCAGAACAGGCTCAATTGCTATTGAGAAACCCTGTCTTGAAAAACAAAACAAAACAAGACAACAACAACAAATGCATGGCCTTGTGGGCTAGGTAAGATCCTTAGCTTTTACTCAGAGCAAGAAGGAAAGTCTGGAAAATTTTGATCAGGTGGGTTATGATCTACGTCTTAGCTAGGGTTTCTATTGCTGCAACAAAACACGATGACCAAAAAGCAAGCTGGAGAGGAAAGTGCTTATTCTGCCTACACTTCCATATGGCTCTTCATTAGTGAAGGACGTCAGGACAGGAACCCACATAGGGCAGGAACCTGATGCAGAGGTCATAGAGGGAAACTGTCTACTGGCTTGATGTGAATGGCTTGTTCAGCACACTTTCTTATAGAACCCAGGCCTGCCAGCCCAGGGTTGGCTCCTCCCACAATGGGCTGGACCCTCTCCACATTGATCACTAATTAAGAAAATGTGCTATGGGCTTGCCTACAGCCCAACCTTATGGAGGCGCTTTCTCAATTGAGGGTCCCTCCTCTCGGATAACTTTAGTTTTATTATGTTGTCATTAAACTAGGCAGCAAGATCTAATTTTGAAATTTGTGTTTCTAGATGAGCACTGTGGTGACGTGTAAGGGAGCAGCAGCGGGTGGGGAGAAGTATCAGACGTCACACGCTTTGAGGGCAGAGCCGCCAAGATTTCCTGATGATCTGATGAAAGAATGGAAGAGCAATCAAAAGTGTTTTTTTTAATTTATTTCCATGCTGTTTCTATTTTTGAAATACTTTTTGTTTCTTCAGTGATGGGAATTGAAACCAGGAGTTCTGTCCATGCTAAGTAAGTTTTCTACCACAGAGTCAAGCACACCTGCAGTCCCCAAACTCCCAAGGTTTGGTTTGGTAATTGGAAGAACTCAATAGTCATTTTTTTATCAGCTGAGATGCCAACTTCTAAAGGGAAACATTGAGCAGAATGTCAGTTGTTGGCCCTTTTGTAAAGAACATTGAGAAAAAATTTACTTCTGTTCCCATTTTGAACACTATAATTAAGAGCTGTCTTTTTCCCTCATTGGCCAGCTGAAGGCAAGAGGGTCACCCACAGCTGTACTGAGTCACCAGGTGGAAGTTTCACTTGACACGATCTGATGTGGGAGAGGGTTGAACATATGCCGGAAAGACGTTGGTGTCATTCATTACATGGGACTGAGTGACCTTCCTTGTATGGCTTATTCAAGACTATCTACCAGTGAAAGAAATCATTATCTTCATACATAAAAAATTAAGAAAATTTTAAGATGAGAGAGAGAATTGCACGTATATTTTTCAAAGTATTACCAACATTTATTATCCAAGACCATTAATTTCTTGGCAAATTGATTACAGAAAAACCACTGTTAACTTTTTCAAAGGCAGCAGTATCACAATGATAGTTTATAAACATTTTGGATCTGTTTATGACTTGTGTCAAATTTTCTTTTTCAAAGAAGGTTTGCTATGTAGCCCTCCTGCCTCCATTTCTGGAATGCTGGGATTCCTGACTTAAATATTCTTCTTGATGAATGCTAATAGGACAGTCCAGGCTGGAGGTGGGGCTCAGTTGGCCATACTTGCCTAGCAGCAGAAAGTCCTGGGCTCAACATTCCCTAAACCGCACAAACCTATCATGGTAGCACTTGCGATCCCAGTGCTGAGCAGGTGGAGGCAGGAGAATCATAAATTTAAAGTTATCCTCAGATACATAGGGAGACAAGGCCAACCTGGGTATCATGAGACCCTGTCTCAAAAACTACACACCCCCAAAAGACAAATGAGGCAAACTAACTGCTCTGGGGAAAACAGAAAATGCCAGAAACAATCTGTATCTTGGCAATATGCGTAAAACTCTTTGAGGTTTATAAGACAGTTTCATATTTTAATTACACTAAACAATATGAAATTGAGTTCTGTATGTCTAAATATCAATAACTTCTTTCTTAAGTTATTGATCTTTTTGATTTTTTTGAGATGAAATCTTGCTATTATACTATGGGCTGACCTCAAGATCAGGGTCTTCTCATGTCCACCTTCCAAGTACAGGCACTACTGGTGTACCCCAGCACAGCTGCCTCACACCCCAGGACAGCACAGGGAGCATTGCTGCCACGCTACACTTTAGGGAAAGAAAGACGCCTGAGAAGGTTCGCTGTAAATCACACTGGAAACATTACTTCTTTGCTGCTCTCCTTCTTATGCAGTCTCACTGTGTAGCCCTGGGTTGGGCTGGAACTTGCCAGTGTAGACCAGGTTGGCCTCAAGCGTGTGTTGATTCTCCATCTCTGCCCTATGATTGCTGGAATTACAGATGTGAGCCACCATGTCCAGAGGAAGGTATCAATTTATGTAGTAATAAATGAAAAACGTAATTGTGAAAGTAGCCGGCAGTATGAAAGAAAACACACAATTAAGTATGGAAAACCGTCAATCCCTCAAACTCATTTGTTACATGGATATGAAGTAGAACTACCTAAATTAGTTGAAGAAAACACATATAAATTAAGGCAGATAAACAGTACCGATTTTGTTACTTAATAATAAAACAAACCTTTCGAATGACATATAACAAAAATGTTTTCAAGAACTCCAAACAGTACCAGAAATGTAAATATAAACTTTTCTGGTTGATCAAAAGTTAAAATTTCAGGGCTGGAGAGATGGCTCAGAGGTTAAGAGCATTGCCTGCTCTTCCAAAGGTCCTGAGTTCAATTCCCGACAACCACATGGTGGCTCACAACCATCTGTAATGGGGTCTGGTGCCCTCTTCTGGCCTGCAGGCATACACACAGACAGACTATTGTATACATAATAAATAAATATTTTTTAAAAATTATATAAAAGTTAAAAGTTCAGCTGGAGAGATGGCTCTGTGGTTAGGAGCACTGTCTGCCCTTCCAAAGGTCCTGAGTTCAATTCCCAGCAACTACACAGTGGCTCACAATCTATAATGTGACCAGATGCCCCCTACTGGCATATGTGTGTATGTGCAGACAGAGAATTCATTTAAAAAAAGAAATTTCTGCAGGGTCTTGTAGACAGTCCCTTTAATCCCAGCACCAGGAGAATAGAAGCAGGTGGAACTCTTTGAGTTCAAGGGCCAGCAGGTCAACATATTGAGTTTCCATCTTTACTTTGTAATTCACTAATCTATCTAGAATTGCTTAAAAAATAAATTTAGTATAGCATAAAATCAAGACAAAAAGCACAGCAGTATAAAGAAAAACTCACATTAGATTTCTGAAAGATAAGGAAAATAAAACAGGATTCAAGAGTAAGGGCAATGAAATTTAGAAAGTGGCTGATTATAAAACTAAAACACGGGCAGCGGTGGCACACGCCTTTAATCTCAGCACTCGGGAGGCAGAGACAGGCAGATCTCTGTAAGTTTAAGGCCAGTCTGGTCTACAAGTTCTAGGACAGCCCAAAGCTACACAGAGAAAGCCTGTCTCAAAACAACAACAAAAAAGAAAAAAAGAAAAAAAAAAAGAAAGAAAAAACTAAAACAACTCCACCTAAAATTAAATTTAACATCGCCATTGTGGGCTTGGTTTAACCTGTAAGAGAGATCCGTAAATCTAAAAGGGTATAAATTTCTAAAATGTTATCCCAGATTTTAAAGAAACCTAAACTGCCTACACACTGTTTACACAGCATCAATTAAAAAAAAAATCCTCATAAGTAAAAGTATGCAGCCATTCAGATTAAGCATTTTAATCTGCCTTAGACAAGAGAAGGTGAAAATTAGAAGAATGAAATATTCTTCTCACTGCTATTTCTTGATGTGATCTTTGATACACTACCACAGGAGGGAGAGGCACCAGGTGTCATTAATCTCTTGGTCCTGGTCACAGAGGGGCAGGCAGCTATCAACCCACCAAAGCTGCTCGTCCAACTTTCCTAGTCGCTTAGAACCAAGCTCATCTGGGTCAAAACAAGGCAGCACCCTTTCTCACTGTAGAAATATCTAGAATAAAAGTGTTGAGTACAAGCCTGGCTGCCAAGCTATGACTCTACAAGAGAGGAATAGTGCAGAGACAGTGGGTACGGCAGTGTACAGTCATCGCCATGTCTCGTGGGAGGCAGGGTACAGCTCTGCCGGCACGGAGGAATACCACACAAGTCCTGAAGGAAAAGTAGCTTTATTCATAAATAATGTCCACAGTATGCTACAGGAAATGGCAAAACACTATAAATGTATTCCTAGTGCTGAATCTATGTGAATGTATAGACTGACTGACAGGAGACAGTGGATCCCATTTCTCCATTAGAGGCACGGCTGCTGGCAGCTTTCCCACCACAGCCATCAGGGAGAGGCTCTGCAGGCTCTGCTCTGTGTTCCTCCTCTTCTCTGCCTGATACAAATTTAACTAAAGGTGCACAAGACACATAGTACAAAGGCACCCAGCTGAAGAAAATCCCAATACAGGGCAGTAGCTTGCTTTCCACAGTGACCTCAAGCGGCCAAAATTATAAGCAATATATAGATAGTCCTCTGGTTAAGAAATTTCTCTAATGTTTCATTTTTGGGGTTTCCTAAAAACAAGCAAAAAAATAAAACAAAAACCCTTAAGACAGCCAGACATATGGGCTACGCCTCTGAGTTCAGCACTCAGGAGACAGAGGCAGGCAGACCTCTGTGACTTTGAAACCAGCCTGGGCTACAAGAGCTAGTTCCAGTACAGCTAGGACTGTTATACAGAAAACCCTGTCTCAAAAAATGAATCAATCAATATAAAACTAAAATAGCACTTAATATTTAAAAGGTTAAGTATCATTAATCTGGTAAATATGTTTACTAGAAAAATCTTGTAAAGTTGTAAAAATGTGTGGCTTATTTTAAGTGTGTGTATAAGTGTAGGCATGCACACCCTAGCACAGAAAACAACTTTAAGGGAGCTGGTTCTCTCCTTTTCCCTGGGTCAAGGGGTCTCATTGTTTGAGCCCATACTGATATACGTTCTAGGCTGGTTGGCCAGCAAGATTCCAGGGGTTTCTCCTATCTCTACCTCCCAGACAAGTGCTGGGACGATGGATGTGTATCACCACATCTGGTTTTTATGTGGGTTCTGGGAACTAAACTCAGGTCAGGCTGGTGTGGCGAATAGCTTTACCCATTTAGTCACCTCCCAGCACCCTAACAGGATTTTTAAAATATGCTACACAATATAAGATTCCGTAGATGTTATTAAAAGATGTCTCTCTATAGTAATACACTGTCAATATTTGGTACAATAAATTTCCTAGGTATGTCTCATAGGGAATACTCCTTCATTTTCTGTTCCTTTTCAACTAAAATTAGATTACAACTTTATGTGACTACTTTCCAATTTTATGTAATCCCAAAAAATCAGACCCCTTTGGCATTAAAAGGCACAAAAAGAACACACACACAAAGTGGGTAAACAAAGGAAAATACCAATACATTAGGATGGTAGATTTACAAATCTTTATCTTTTGAACTAGTGTTTAAGGTTCCAGCATGCTTTAAAACAAACAAACAAAAACTATACACACCCTTAGGATTTTTAGCTGGGCGTCGTGGTTTCTGCCTGTAATCTTTGCTCTTGCAGGCTGAAGGAGGAGGATCAATACAGTGAATTCCATGTTAGTCAGACCCAGGGGGTGTGTGGAGGGGGGAGTGCAGCAAGAAAGAAAATCATTAACTTACTATCCTTTATGATTTTCCTTTGTCTTGAGACGGGGTAAAAGTGGGGAACAGATGGCAAGCAATATGGCACAGTGGGTAAAGGCAGTTGTCCAGCAAGCCATGTAACCAGAGTCAATCCCAGAACCCACAAAGTTGTCCTCTGACCTTCAAACAGACATTGTAGCACACATGACTCCCTCTTGGTAATAGTAGTAATAATAAAATGGGGGATGGAGGCTAAAGATAGGCCAGCAGTAAAAGCACTAGCCAAGTGTGCATATGCTCAGACGTACATAAACAGTCCTAAAGGTAAGGGTGGGGGAGGGAAAACAGGATGTTTTAGATTTACCATTATTTCCACCTTTGATTTTAACACTCATCCCTACAGAAATAAAGCCCACAACAGCCACCTAAAACCAAAACAGAGGTATGCGTTATTTAAGTGACGGAGATTATAAAAATGCAGGCAGGTAGATGAAGGCTCTCATCCTAAAAGTGGACAGGATGTCTTCATGTCACCCTGTCCTTTGCCGAAAACACCAATGATAAGAAAAAGGAATAGTCTCTTACGCACAAGGGTATCCCACAGTGAACAGGTAAATTATTTAATACTACACAGATCTGTGGTTTATATGGATGTAAGATTTCTATTCACTATCTAATAAGAAGTGCTCACACAAATGACATCAGGGATTTCTTGGGGTTATTCATTTTACTTCTGTAGTTAAGCTAATTCTATTAAAGTAGAATCAGTATTGCTTTCCTGGTTACCAGGTGGTTTTATATATTCTACAGAAACCAGGTAGAAACCAAGAAAATAATAAAATAGGTTTTTCTCTAAAACTCAAGTTCTGAGGAAAACTCAGAAATATTCAAAGATGTTTCCCGGTTTCCTGCTATAATCTCACTTAACTTTATGAATAAGGATTAAGCAAAATTACAATAGCACATAAAAATGCCTCTCATAAACCAGCTCAAATACTGTATCAGTTTGATCAGGTTATAATATATACTTTTAAACTGATTCCCCCCCTTGAGTAAGACAGGGCCTCATGTACCCCAGGAGAGGTTTGGACTTAAGCTAAGGATGATCTTGAATTCCTGGTCCTATTGCCTCCACCTCCCAAGTGCGGAGATTACAGGTGAGCCACCATGCCCAGCGCTCACTTGCTGTCTCTCTTACCACACATATGCACACACACAAGTGTGCACAATTTTACTTTTATTACTGTGAATATGTGTGTGATGTGTTCTAAGTTCAGACATGTGCCTCAGCACACATGTGGAGGTCAGAGGACAACTTTAGGAAGTTGGTTCTCTCCTTCCACGTGCTTTCACCCGCTGAGTCATCTTACTGGCACTACAACTTTGTAATATAAAACTCTTACTCAGGGGGCTGAAGAGATGGCTCAGCGGTTAAGAGCACAGCACTGGCTGCTCTTTCAGAGGTCCTGAGTTCAATTCCCAGCAGCACATGTCAGCGCACAACCATCTGTAACTGTAGTCTCATGGGAACAGATGACCTCTTGTGATGTGCAGACAGATGTATATGAAGATAAGGCCTCCCTATATATAAAATAAGTAAATCTTACTTTAAGAAATATTTGCAATAGCCAATCCCTTCATTAATTTCTATTAAGAGAATAAATCAACAGTCCCTGTTTTGAAGCAATGTCTTTACTCAATTTTTATATCTATGAGGATGAAATAAAATTTATCCTATGTAATCTCTTTCTTCCTTTTTGTTCACTGATATTTTACTTACATGTATGTCTGTGTGAGCATGTCAGATCCCCTGGAACTGGAGTCACAGACAGTTGTGAGCTACCATGTGGGTGCTGGGAATTGAACCAGGTACTCTAGAAAAACAGCCAATGCTCTTAAATGCTGAGTCATCTCTCCAGTCTTCCAGATTCTTCCTTAAAAATTTTTTTTTTTTAAACGAGACAAGTTTTTCTCTGTGTAACAGTCCTAGCTGTCCTAGAACTATCTCTTGTAGACCAGGCTGGCCTGATCTGCCTGCCTCTACCTCCCGAGTGCTGGGATTAAAGGTGTGCACCACTACCACCTGGCACCTTATAATTAATTTTGTAGGTAAACACAGAGTAATGAGCTTCATGGAGGCATCTTGACACATACTATACTTTGTTCTAATTCCCTTCCCATAGGCCCTCCTTCCAAGTGCGTTTTTCTGAGTGAGGACTGCCAGGGCCTGCAAACACCAGGTAAGCACTCCATCACTAAATTATAGCCCCTCTTCAGAAATAGCTTAAATCCAAAGAACATTTATAGTAAACAATGTTCCCTAAAACTAAGTCCCCCAACAACAATTAAAGGAGGGATTGTTTAGAAAACCAGAAAGAAGCAGCACTGTGTACTAACGCTCACATTTCACCTTCTGTGGTCCCTTATCAACAGACTTTAACAAATCAACAAAACAGACTTTATTGTGAACTTCAGACTGGTGTTTGCTTTTTTGATCAGCTCCATCTTACTTGATGAGCTGTCATGGGATTCCCCTCTGTATGCTATGAATGCTTGATTACCATTGGTTAATAAAGAAACAGGTTTGGCCTAAGAAAGAAGGCAAAGTCAGGCAGAAGCCATGTAGCCGTCTAAGAAACAAGAGGCAACAAACCACGAGTCTTGTGGTAAAATATAAAATAACAGAAATGGGTTAATTTTAGATGTAAGAGCTAGCTAGAAATGTGCCTGAGCCTATAAGTAGGCCAAAGAATATGTAATTAATGTTAATCCTCAAAATGTTTATTTCCTAAGCGGCTGCAGAATCCAGGGGGACCAGCAGGATGGAGAATATTTATAGCTACATCTGGCACTGGAAAACAAAAGAGTAGCATCCATTTACAAGGGGCACCCCACCTTTCCAAACTAGACAAAAAATAGAACCATTAATAGAACCTTAACAAGGCTTGAAATGTTGGCAGTGAAAAATTTTCAAACTGTATTTGTCGTGGTCGGAGATATGGAGACATACAATCTACACTCTGTCTGCTCACACTGTTGTCACAGCAGCAGCAGAAATTCCGCTCTCCAATCAGGCTGCCTGGATGGACATAAGGTTGCCCACAAACTGTACTCAGTGAGCTTTGTCCTGTTTAAATGCTAGCATATCGAGTTCATTAATGTCCGTACCATATTTTCTGTGCATAAAGTTCAGGATCAGTCTGTAAGTGACCATGGAACTGAAGACTCTTTCAAGGAAACAATGGTGTTAAAACTACTTCCATGGGGCTGGAGAGATGGCTCAGGGGTTAAGAGCACTGGCTGCTCTTCCAGAGGACCTGAGATCACTTCTCAGCACCCACATCTAAATGAAATTTGGTGCCCTCTTCTGGCATGCAGACAGAACACCATACATAGTAAAAAAAATAAATAATTAATTAAAAAAAAAACCTTGCATGGCAGCTAAGATGCCCAACACCCCCCCCCCCACACCACCACCACTGTTTGAATTAACACTCAAGATGTAGGAGCAATGATGGGGTAAAAGTACCCAACAGAACAATTCAATGCAACAGTGCCACAGTAGCCATTATAATCTTCATTTTCATCTGCTCACAGTAAGAAGAGGTTTGTTTAATTTAAGCATGCACTTGATGAAAGAGCAAAATTTATTTACTTTGGGGGGATAGGGTTCCACTATGTAGCCCTGGCAGATCTGGAACTTCAAATGCAGACAAGGCTGGCCTTGAACTCACAGATAATCTGCCAGTCCCTCCTGAGTGCTGGGATTAAATGTCAACACACCATCTTTCTTTGGTTTTTTTGAGACAGTCCCTGATGTATGTAGTCCCCACTATGTAGGCCTTGAACTCATGATAATCCTACTGTCTTAGCCTCCTGAGTATTGGGTTAACACACACAACAGATATGAACCACTCTACTTGGTTCCAAATACTACTAGTTCCAACACCTTTCATGCTTCCCCTCAACAAACGCAAAGTATGCACCAAGTATTTCTGTCCTTTTGACAGCAGTCACAGGTCACCAAAGCATGGTGAGGCATGGTTTGAGTTGCAAACTAAATTAGTAACATTTTTCTCCCACTTATCATTTTTCATTGATAAAAGGGCCAACAAACTATATAACATTAAGTCCTGCACAGGATTTTTCTCAACAACTTAAAGTGAACCTGTATCACTTGAAGTGTCAGATATACAAGTGATAGTCAGAATTTTGGAAAATTTTCTATCTGTTCCAGTAGTTTTCATTACTTAAAAGTCTTTTCTAATTAAATAATGGAGTTATTAATAAATGCTTGTGTCAATATTTACAAGATCTGCATAACTCAGTAAACTATTTTCCAAATTTCTCTTGTCAGATACCACAAGATCATTCTTGAGTTGAAAGACCCATTCTGGCTAGGCTTGGTGACAGGTCCAGCAAAAGGGACACAGAGGCATCACATGAGCCTAGGAAATGGAGGCAGCGGGACAACAGTCAGGCTGTCACAGCAAACATGCATCCAAAGTGTCTGACAATCCATAGATTTTAAATGAGTTTGTATTCTACTTTATACCTCATGTTCAAGAAGCTAATGTTACGCAGTTTGGGTTTAATATCTAAGAAAATAATATCCACAAACACCTAAAAAGGCTCTTAAATACCCAATTTGTGGTGTATGTGTGATCTGATGGAGATAAATCCTTATACTTTAAACCAAAGAAATAAAAAAATATTTCAACATGCTATATGTTATTTGTAGTTTTAAATTAACATTTTTGAAATATCCATTTTAGTATTTAACATGGCGAATATAAAAAATATGACCCACATTAAACAAAAGCTTTTTACAATACTCAATAATTTGTCTGTGTGTGGTACATATGTAGTTGCAAGTGTCCCAATAAGCATGCATGATGGGTACATCCATGTGACAGTCCAGTCGATGCCAGGTGTCTTCCTCAAAGGAGCTCCACTTCACTGACACACCCAGAGCTGGTCAGTTCCAACTAGTCTCACCAGCCAGTTTACCCTAGGATTCCACTTCTGCCTCCTGCCCAGCTGCTATATAAGCAGAGCATCCCAACTTTTGCTCCTAAGCTTGTGCCACGATCACTTTACCCACTCACTCATCTCTCTGGAGCTAAGAGATACATTTCTTTCAAAGCACTAAGCTTTTATCAATTTGATGACAGTCCTCAGAGAGGACTGCAGCCCTTCCTTCCCAACTTTACCTTTCTAACTATACCTGCTTTTCTTCCCAGGAAGGTTGCAGGACATAGGATATCTGAACTAGAATGGAGACACTATTGTAACAAAATGTAAGTTAGACTTGTTTTTGGAAACCCTAGAGAACAAAAAGATCCACAGAAAAAAGTTCCAAGGTACAATTTCAGTTGAAATTTTATTTTCTTTAAAAATATTTTTGTGGAGCTGGAGAGATGCCTCAGTAGTTAAGAGCACTGGCTATTCTTCCAGAGGACCTGGGTTCAATTTCCAGCACCCACATGGCATCTTACAACTGCCTGTAACTCTACCTCCAGGGGATCGATCCAATGCCTTCACACAGATATACATGTAGGCAAAATATCAATACACATAAAACAAAAAATATATCATTTTTAAAAAAGATTAAAAAATACTTTTGTACCGTCTTGAAAAACATACACATACACAAATGCATGTTTATTTTAATATATTTATATATGGGGGTGGAGAGATGGCTCAGCAGCTAAAGGCACTGCCTGTTCTTCCACAGGTCCCAAATTCAATACCCAACAACCACACAGTGGCTCATAACTGTCTATAATGGGATTGATGTCCTCTTCTGGAATGGAAACATACATTCAAGTAAAGCACCCATAAATACATCTTTTTTAAGAAGTATTTTTGTGTGAGCGTCTGGGCAGGAATATGCTTGGTAGAAGTACCAAGATTACAGATGCACACCATAGCATACAACTTTCTTATGTGGGCCCTGGGAATTAAACATGGATCATTGGGCTTGCCTGTCAGGTGGTTTTACCATCCCAAGCCTGAATTTAAATTTCTAGCCACCTCAAGGTCTCAAAGAGTAGCTGAATTCTGGCAGGCAATAGTTAGACTGTCACTGAATATGCTCAAAGAGAAAGGGAAAACTTTTTGTGTAGCCCCTGTTATCCTGGAACTTGCTTTGTAGACCAGGCTGGCCTTGAACTCCCAAGAGATCTGTCAGCCTCTGCCTCCCAAGTGCTGGTATAGAAAGTGTGACCATCACACACTCTCACTTTGAGAAGACACTCACTCGATCTTGCCTCCATGTACGCTGGAATTACAGGCATGTGCCTCCAAGTCTAGCTCTGGATCTTCTCTAACTTCACAGACCTAATCATATTCCCAACAAACTGAGGATGAAGACAAAACTCATTCTGTAGCAGTCATGTTTCATTGAACCTGACTACTGTTTCTTCTACCCTCAGCTCTTGGTTCTATCATTTCCCCAGGGGTTTTGCCCAAACGCCTTCATTTTCCAGACTTTTCTTAACCACGTGTATCCATGTATGTAATTTTACGATTATATGTCTTGTAATCCTAGAGCCAAAAGATTTTTAATACTTGAGTAAATGTTCATGGTGTATTTTCTGCTTACCAACAGCAAAAAAATAAATGAATGAATAAAATAAAAAGGTAAATAAGCCACTATGTACATTTTCTGAGGAAATAGATCTCAGTGCCTGCGAGCCTTCAGGAAAGATCCAGAAGGCAGCTCTGTAGCACTGTCATTACAAGATAACAATCCCTGGACTTTAAGTGGGACAGAGGCAGAGGTAGAGGATAGTGATATTACCCCAACCCTGTGTAGGTCTAGACTAAAATACTCTGAGTGAAATTTATTTAGGCAGAATCTCATATAGCCCACATTGGTCTTGGACTCCCTGTGTAGCTCAGGTTGACCTTGAACTTCCAATCCTACTAAACTTACTACAGAATATAGACAAGATTATGCCACCATGCCCAGCTTATGTGGGTTTTAAACAAAATCTCTTAAAACATTTTTAAAATTTGAAAATAGATGAATGGAATAAAGATATAAAGCACTAGCCAAGCAGTGGTGGCTCACACCTTAAATCCCAGCAGTTGGGAGGCAGAGGAAGGCAGGCAGATCTGAGTTCAAGGCCACCACAGTCTACAAACTGAGTTCCAGGACGTCCAGGACTACACAGTGAAATCCTGTCTCGAACCACCACCCCCTCAAAAAGGATCTACAATACTGTATGTTCAATGTATGGGCAGTGCTGTGGACAGTGTCTGCCTGAGTGCTGGGATTTAAGCATGCACACTACATCCAGCTTAATGCATGTTTTATGCTTAGTGTTCCAAGAGTAAAAAAAGTTTAGAAAGTGGCAATAAATAACTTATTGAAGAAATTCTTTTCATAAATTTAGCCTAGTCTAAGTGCACACCATTTATTCAACAGTGCCCACTAAGGTGCAGCACACAGCACCTAAGCAAGAGCAGCTCTTCTCCAGTCCCACCCTTAAGTCTTCACAATGCATCACAAAAACCCTGGAAGCTGTATTTTACTGTGCCTCTTGTTAGATGTGCTGAACTGCTTGTGTCTTGTACGCTAGTATGATAACAGGTTTGATGGCAGTAGACAATATAAGACAATGCAGAAGAGAAACTGAGGTTAAGTGGAGGCACAGTTTTACTGAGCCCTCCTGAAGAGACCTTGACTCTGACTCCAAGTCACCCTTACCTCAGCCGAGAGCAGACAAACAGTACTGAAAGGAACAAATACACATTTCCCACTAAACAAAAGCATTTGCTACTGTCCCATTAAGAGTATCTGAGAACTAGGTGTGCTGGTGCACATCTTTAACCCAGCAGAGGGAAAGGCAAAGGCAGGTGATCTCTGGGAGTTCAAGGCCAGCCTAGTCTTCAAATTGGGATCCAGGATACTCAGGGCTGTTACACAGGGAAACCCTATCTCAAAAAAGGGGAAAAAAATAGAAGGGAGGAAGGGAGAGAGAGAAGGAATATTTCAGGAAGTCTGGTATAGTGTTGCCTTTAATCCCAGCACACCGGAGGCAGCAACTCAAGGATCTCCGAGTTCTAAGACATCCAGGACTACATAGAGAGATCCTGTCTCAGAAAGAAAATAGAAGTTTCAGAACAAAAATAAATTGGTGATGTCAAATACACTGAAGATGATCTAGGTCAGTATACACGATATTATTCTCTGTCAAATACAGTGATGCGAGTACTGTGTGTACACGCATGCTTAGGAATGATCTGGAATCTATCTATTGAGCTGGCAATGGCTCAGTGGGTAAAGGCCCTATCACCAAGTCTGAGGACTTAAGTTACTCCCCCTCACAAATATAATTTAAAAAAAAATTAAAATCAAATATATTAAAGTGTTCTTTACATGGTAGGGTTATGTTTCTTTTACTTTTCTATAGTGAATTCATATTACATGTATGTTTACATCCAGTAAGTATAGTTATTAACATGCCAGGCTCAGTTTATTTTAGAAGTAACTTTTATTTAGAAGAAATTTTATAAAGCCAAGAATTAAAGAAAGGTAAATTTTCAACAGTCACACAATTAGCGATGGACTAGGACCACTTCTTCCTTTTATTTAGTAACTGAAGTCCACTGTAGGCCGAGATGCTGGGTCAGTGATGGTTCACCTACTTAGCAAACCCTGGTTGATTCTGTGATACATGGGCTTTTTTATATAGGAAGTTGATCACTAAGACTTTTATTTCCCATCTACTTAAAGACAAAGAACAAAAGAAAAAAGGAAGGGGCCCTAAGAAACCTACAAATACTTTCTTCAGTTTGGATCCTCGTAGATTAGCGCATACAATAATCTACTCTAGAGCAGCATGCATGACCTGTTATAACAAGTGAAAAAAGCCAGGCACAGGAAGATAAATACCACATGTGAAGAGGAAAGAAGCAGAGTGGTTGCCAGAGGGAAGGCAGCAGCAAAAAGGATACACGAAGGTTGGCTAACAGGCACAAAAATACAACTAGGCTGAAGTTCCTATGTTCTACCGCATAGTACAGCAACCATAATAGGTAGGAAAGAGGATTTTGAGTATTTACAACATAAAGAAATGTTTTTGATGTTGAATGAGCTAACTACTCTGACTGAAATATTGTATATTGTTTACATTTAAGTCAATACAACTACAGCCCCAAATAAGTATAATTGTGTCAAAAGTAATCAACACAAGCTTTCTCTGTTTAAGATTACCCAAAATTTATCTATCCATCATTCCTGTATTTACCAATATTTCTTTTTTTATTTATTAATATTTATTTTTTTAATTTTTATTTTATTGGTTTTTTTATATTTTTTTATTAAAGATTTCTGTCTCTTCCCCACCGCCGCCTCCCCTTTCCCTCCCCCTCCCCCAATCAAGTCCCCCTCCCTCGTCAGCCCAAAGAGCAATCAGGGTTCTCTGCCCTGTGGGAAGTCCAAGGACCACCCTCCTCCATCCAGGTCTAGTAAGGTGAGCATCCAAACTGCCTAGGCTCCCACAAAGCCAATACGTGCAGTAGGATCAAAAACCCATTGCCATTGTTCTTGAGGTCTCAGTAGTCCTCATTGTCTGCTATGTTCAGCGAGACTGGTTTTAACCCAGGCTTTTTCAGACCCAGGCCAGCTGGCCTTGGTGAGTTCCCGATAGAACATCCCCATTGTCTCAGTGTGTGGGTGCACCCCTCGCGGTCCTGGGTTCCTTGCTCGTGCTCTCTCTCCTTCTGCTCCTGATTTGGACCTTGAGATTTCAGTCCGGTGCTCCAATGTGGGTCTCTGCCTCTGTCTCCTTTCATCGCCTGATGAAGGTTAATATTCAGGAGGATGCCTATATGTTTTTCTTTGGGTTCTCCTTATTTAGCTTCTCTAAGAATATTTAGCTTCTCTAAGAATATTTATTTATTATATATACAATATTCTATCTGTGTGTATGTCTGCAGGCCAGAAGAGGGCACCAGACCTCATTACAGATGGTTGTGAGCCACCATGTGGTTGCCGGGAATTGAACTCAGGACCTTTGGAAGAGCAGGCAATGCTCTTAACCACTGAGCCATCTCTCCAGCCCCCTATTTACCAATATATCTGCAGGACAGCCTATAAACAATGTCAGCTAAACTAGGTGGTGGTAGCTTAACACCTTTAACCTCAGCACTTGGGAGGCAAAGGCAATCAGATCTCTGAGTTTGAGGCCAGCCTGGTCTACAAAGCCAGTTCTAGTACAGGTTCAAAAGCTATAGAGAAACCCTGTCTAGAAAACAAAACAAAACAAAACAAAACAAACAAAACCTGCAAGGAGCTGGCAAATCTATGCAACTCCCTTAGCTTTGCTCTGGTTCTCCTCCCGCCCTCCATCAAGTGTCCCCACTCCATCTCTAAGAAGTACCTCAGAGCAGATCTCCTCACTTAAGAGGCCCACTCAAAGTCCCTCCCTGGAACTTACTTCAGCCAACTGGCCAACACAACCATCACTGGATTTCATCATTAACATTACTGAAAAGGCCCTTGACTTTTTTGTGACAAGAGTCACCAAGAATCTTCTAAAAGTAAGACTGGGTCCTTCTCAGAAATAGGGATTAGACATACAAATTTTTGCATGTCATTTCAAGACTCAGAGTTACACAGTTACAATACATCCCTGGACTTCAGAACTAAAAACTTTATAGAATATATTTAGCATACTAATATCATAAATCTTCAAAGCTCAAGATATATTTGTGTCTGAAGAGATGCAGGGCACTCTCAGCACCAGCAACACAAAGTTAAAACCAGAAGGTCCGCTTTGCTGAAACCCCCTGATGGCCCCAGACTGCCTACAGAAATCCATCTCTATTAATGAGTGCCGATTACCAACTTCCCAAACTTCCTTACTCAAATTTCCAAGTGGAAATTTCGTTTTCTATATTCTTCAAGTACAAGTAAAATCCACTCACTATTTCTCAGGTCAAACTGCTGTTGTAGCCTCCCTCTAGCCTCTCAGTCCTTCCCAAACACTATTTAATACACATAAAGTCTTACCTAATTTCTGTTGTCCCTGTGTCATGGTCCCTTCTCCAAACAAACTCCTCCCTATTCCCATACCACTTTCTTTACCCTATTTTAGTTTCTACAAGTTGTAGAAAGCTTGAGCTCATCTTTCCCGTCCTGGATAAGGCCCAAGGTTTGAGACTCTGTACCCCAAATGGGTCTAAAATACAGACTGTCTTTAATTTAGTTTAACAATAGCAAAACTCTCAAGTGAGGCCACACTTGAGTTTAATTCTCAATGGGGGGTATGCTTCACTCTCTTTTAAACACAAAACAAGAATGCAGCTCTGTGTTTCCTGCTCCCCATTTCTAGTCCACTGCTTAACAGCTTTCAGCAATGTTTCACAGAGACATTTCTTCACTTCCTCTTGTTCTTTGTAGCTTAGCTGCAAGCCTGACATTAACATTCAAGAGCAGCAGCAGCAACTCTCTTAAGTTCCAAAAAGCTTCCAACTGCCAACAGTAAAACCAGGCGCTTTAAAAAATGGTCTTAACATATATGCATACAGCTTGGGCATAAGGACCACATAATGAAGCCTTTGATGTCTTGATAACAAGTAAATTAGGGAGAGGTTGAAACACATTAACCTAATTCTCAACTGTATGGGGGAGGGTAATAATCCAAGATATACACACACACACACACACACACACACACACACACACACACACAAATAATTTACTTTCCTTGAGCAGTCAAAAAACAAAGTCACTTTCCAAATTTTCACCACATAACATTAAAGTAACTTCAAAACATTTCTGTTGTTCCAAGATTAAGTTTCCAACAGTTTAGGGTAGCTGTGATCTGAAAATGCCTGTAATTTGTTTCAATTCCTATTTCTCTTCAGCCTGTTCACCTTAGAATAATGATGGACAAGTATTAACCAATGGCTAGGATGTACCTCAAATGTTTAAAGTGCTTGCCTACCACACAGAAAAGCACACATCTTTAATCCCAGCATTTGGAAGGTGGTAGCAGAAGGATTAAAAATTCAATGTCAATTTTAGCTACACAACAAGTTCTAGGCCAGCCAAGGATACACAAATTCTTATCTTTAAAACAAAACAACAGGCTGGAGATGGCTCAGTGGTTAAGACCACTGCCTGCTCTTCCAGAGGACCACAGCGCTCTTGCTGGGTAGGTCACTACCACCTGTAACTCCAGCTCCAGGAGATGATGCCCTTTTAGACTCCACAGGCAATTGTACTCACATGTACATTCCCATATATAAACAAAGATACATTAAGCACACAGACACATAATCAAAAAATAAAAGCAGGGGTCTGAAGAGGTAACTCAACGATTAGAGTATGTACTGCTATTCCCAAGGACCCAAGTTTGGTTCCCAGAATCCGCATGACGGCTCATAACTGCCGCAAATCCTGGGGGATGTGATGCCTTCTCCTGCTTCCCCAGCACCACATATACACAGATTCAACGCTCATATATATATTACATAATACACACACACAACCCACTAGACTTAGTTTAAGCAATTCTTGTGCTAGAGATTGAACCCAATGCCCTGCTCAAGTTAAGCACTCCTTCTATCATTGATCTATACCACCAGGCCCCAGTTTATCTCTGAAAGAAACTTATAAACGTGCCTTTTTAGCTGCTGCTAGTTTACTAAGGGATAGTGGAAAATTGTCTGGGAAGCTTGGGCTTAAAAAATGCTCCCATGTTCTAATGAACTCAAAAAAGTACAAATAACTAACATTCTGTAACAGAGCATTTCCTTAAATGCCTTTCACAAGACTACAGCCTGGCGTTTGGGAGACTGATTTTCAAAATATATACGTGTACACACAAGTGCGTGTATGCAAGTGTGTATGTGTATCGATGAACATTATACACAGTCCCAGAGTAAATGAGTAAAAGATCTCATTTTCTGGAGAGACAGGACATCTCAGCAGTACAGAGTCCCCCTCAGCCTCCAACTTTGAGAGGATGAGCAGTGTGTTTCAGCATGGTGCACTGCACTTGTCCAAGAACCTGACAGTCGCTGACAGGTTAACTTCCTGGAGAGTGTCCTAAAACTGACAGATTATCTTCCCCACCCAAACAAAAATAAATCAACAGGCCCTTTTATGCTGATTTTTTGTCCTGAAACAAAATCCAACTTCAATAATTGTTGTTCAGCATCACTATTATTCCAACAAACATTTACTGAAATGTCTTATTGCAAAAATAAAGAACTGTCAGCTGGGCATGGTGGTGCACGCCTTTAATCCACTCCTGAGGCAGAGACAGGCAGATCCTTAGAGGCCAGCCTGGTCTCTACAAGTTCCAGGATGACCAAGACTATGCTATATAACCAAGATATAAAAATGTAATTCTAAGCCACAAGAACCTTAATTTTCCCTTAAAAGTCACCTGCTTGTGGTTGTTTCACATAAAATGCTTTGAACAGACAACGCAGGGGTCTGGTTAAACCTGCAGTATACCAGCAATAACAATTCATGCATTTACTTAAGTGGCCTTCACCTCCCTAAGTAAATTAGCAACGGGTGTGTAATTATGCCTTAATTAAAAAAAAAGCCACACAACCTTGGATTCCACTGACACATATATGAATATCGAGGGAAATCTAAAATTTCTTCTAAAATTCTGTAGGTTCTTTTAACAGTATTTTTTGTGAAAGCACCTAGCTTCAGTTGGCTAGTCTTGGCTAAAGAGAATATGAACCACTTACTACTAGGCAGAAAGTCATTTTCCCTTCTGCACGTTGAGTTTGAGATTATAATGAAGCCAAGAGACTTTAAATAAGGTGGACTAAAAGACTCATAATCTGATTATTGTTTTATTTTTGTTTGGATCAAGTACCCAACTGAAAGAAACAGTCTAACTCCTATCAGGAAAAAGAAAAAAACAAAACAAGGCTGCCAGTGTAGGTTAGCAGCAACAGGTTCTTTGCATGTCCAATGCCCTGGGTTAGATTCCTAAGCAGAGAACAAAAAATAGAGGAAGATTAAAAAAAAAAAAAGCCCCCCCCCAAATCTGCACACAATTCAGCACCCAAATTAAAAGTAAATACACAGTATGACTATATATTTCCTTTCGTGCTCATAACTAACCATATTTTTACTACCTTATAGGGTAACTGGTCAAGAACTTTGAAACAATGTTAAGAAGTTAGGACACAACTGAAAAAAAAAATAAAAGCAAAACCAACACACCTATTAAAAAAAGTTTCTCCAATGTTCCCCTCTTCTCTTCCCTTGAGTGAGAACAATCCAATAACTTAGTGTTCAAGACCAAAGAGAAAAGAATTTAAGAGGAATGGCTGAAGACTAGGAAAAGGACCACTCCTCCCAGGACAAAAGCGTTCCCACTCTCCTCCAGAGCACTGTCCCAACTGACAGGTTCACTCCCACTAACTTTCACCCAAAAACACCGTTTAAACACTCAGTAAAATGTGAATTTTTGCTCTGCCTAGGGAAAAGAATTCAGCCCAACCGATACCAACTCTAACGTAAACAATTAGTACACGATATTTTAATGGCTGGGAAGATGGGATGAACTGTTAACAGCTCCTCCAACTGGTCAGAGCGGATAGCCTTTGAGGTCCTAACAACATTAAGATAATTTAACAATTCCAAGTTCTGGTGGGCAGTCAGGTGCACCGTACCAAGTTTGGGACCAGCAGCAATGACACAACAGGTGAGAACCGCAGTGAACATCATCACTACAAATCATGCAATGGCAAACCCCTGAATCCACAAAACCTGGGATACGGGACAGGATCAAGCACAAGACCATCCCCATCCCAGACCCCGTTTTAACCGAGGCAAAGGTTCCGTTCTTTCCGAGGGGTGCGCCGCCTCCCTGCTCCCCTACCCCGGGAACCACCACGCCAGGCCCGGGAAGAACCCAGACCCCTCGGTGGGCATCTCCGCCGTGGAGGAAAACACAATGTCGCTCCTTAATTCTGCCTACAAAAGGACTTTGCGCCCTCCTCCTCGAACTGCCGCCTAGGCGCCTCATCCCAACTTGCAGGAAGGTGGGCAGCGCGCCATATTCAGCGCCCCCCAGTCCACCTGGGGAAGCAGCCCACGCCACCCCGGCGGGAGGGAAGCTTCGGAGGTCGCCCGGCCGAGCCACCAGCCTCCTTCTCCCGCCAGAGACAGCCACTCCCGCGCCCCGCCCGGCCGGCCGTGCCGCCGGCGGACGAGACCCGGGAAGAGCCGAGGGGGCGAGAGCCGAGCCGCCGCTCCGGTCCCGCGCAGCCCACCCACCTCCCGCTCCCGGGCCCGGCGCGCTCTCCCGGGCCGCCCGCTCCCGAGCCCGTGGGGGAAGGCCAGGCCCCGGGGTTCCACGGCGCGGAGAAGGCCGCGGCCCGGAGAACCCGAGGCGGCAAGGGAGGCCGGAACCCTGGGGCTCTCGGGAGGGCAGCCGCCTCCCTCTCGAGCCCGCCAGGACGCCTGGGGCCTAGTGCGGCCTGCGCATCCTCGGGGTGGCGGTTTGGCTGGGCCGGGCCCGGGTCCCCCGCCCCAGGCAGGCCGAATCCGGCGGGGGCCCAGGCCCCGAGCCGGGGGCGGCAGGGTGCCGGCTGCGGGGCGGGCCGGCCGGCCGGCGGGCGGGCGGCGTGTTGCGGCTGCGCCGGGGCTGAAATAGCTGGAGATTGCGCGGTAGGGCACTCACCTCAGAGCGGCTGCGCTACCGTGGGCCTGCGCCGTGGAGACTGCGACCGCGCCGGCTCCTCGCAGCCTCCTGCCACCAGCGGCAATGGCGAGCGCTGCCGCCTCTGCCGCCGCCGCCGCCGCCGAGGAGGGGGAGGGGAGGGAGGAGGCACGCACGCGACGCACGGCTCAGTTTCCCCGCCCGGAGACCGCCATGATGGCGAGGCCGGCGCGGCTCTGGCGACCCCGGGGAGGGGGCTCTCGGCGGTGCCCTCGCAGCCCCGGCCGCCTCGTCGGCCTCTCGTGCCGCTGTGCAGCCTTAGCTGGGGCCGGGAGGCGTCTGGATGAGCGAACCGGGGCCGCGGCGGCCGAGAGTCTCATGCGGCCCAAAATGGTTGCTAATCCGAAGGGGACTCCGCTCAGTCCCCGGCGCGGGGAACTGGGACCTCCGCTCCAAAGGGGCTCCCCCACATTTTCCTCCGCGCGGCCTGGGTCGCAGCCTCGACCCCCTCTCTGAAAGAAGACTTCCTTCTCTCTTTCAAAGCCCTAACCAGACCTTTCAGCGAAAAAGTTTAGTACAAAGCAATATGATAATTTATTCTCTCGTTATTAGATGAACATTTCTAAGGAACCCCTTCTGTACTGGATGCTGTTGAGGGGGGGGGGTGCTCCGAAGTGCACCTGTTAGCAAACCAAGGCCCTTTTTAAGAAAAAATAAAAAATTCAGTTCTTACCTTTTTTTTTTTTTTTTTTTTTTTTTTTTTTTTTTTTTTTTTTTTTTTTTTTTTTTGAGCTTTACTTGAAGCCTTAAGGACTTTAGTTGCGTGCCTAACAAATGAGGTTGGAGCCATGAGGGTTTGGGTTGGTTTTTTGTGTCATCAGGAGTCACCATCAGAATCACCTAGAATCTCAGCTGTTACCCCGAGAGCCTGCATTTTTAACACTTCCTGGAAATTTTTATGCACCCTAAATAATTTTTAAATGTCCCAGAGGGTGTCAGAAAACAGCTTAACAAATAAGGAAGCATCCTTTTTTACTAACGTTTTCTTCAAAAATTGAATGTCTTTTTTTCCTTGATGCCTCCTAAAACAGCGTCGAAGATACCACCCATCGCTGTGGGAACAATTCCTACTCCTTTACCTCAACTTTACATACTCCGTGCAATCTTTTCTATTTCTTTATTTTTGAGACAGGGTCTCAACTATGTAGCCCTGGATGGCCTGAAACTCGATATAAAGGCCAGGCTGGTCTCCAGCTCGGAGATTTTGCCTGTGCTTGCCATCCAGGTACTGTAATTAAAAACGTGCCCCTGTGCCCAGACATTCCAGTGAAATCCTTCAAACTGTTGCTGCCTGTCATTTCTTAATTCAGTTCAGGCTGCACTTAGACACCTCATGGTCTCCCTGTCACTAGACTGGCCCCCTCTAGTCCATTCTGCACACTTCAACTTGGACAATCTTTTTTTTTTTTTAAGCAAATCATTCAAATCAAGTTCCCTGCTTGAGATGTTTAATTAGATCCCATTACTCCTAGGCTAATGTCTAAAATTTTTGAAGGTGGGTTTAAGGTTTTTGATCTTAAACCCACGTCTCTCTCAGACTGTAGAAGACCTGGGAAGCCTTGGGCCATATCAGCCTAGGAATTCTGACATTTTACAGTTTTTGCAAACACTGTTCCTCTTGCTCAGAACTTTTTTTTTCTCTTCCGTCTTCTCAACCTGCTAGAAAAATTCATCAAAATAACTGTTAGTCTTTTAGTCTCAAAATTTCCTTCATCCCTCGTTCCCCAAGATGGGGTGCTTTGTCCTTTCCTCATTAGACCCAGGACTTCCCCCCCCCCTTCTCCGTTTATTTATCCTGGGCCTCACGTAGCCCAGGCTAGCCTCCATTGTACAGCTGAGAATGCTGTTCAACTGCTAAGCCTTCTGCCCCCACCGGTTGCTGGGATTCCAGGCCTGTGCTACCATGCCTGGTTAAAGTGTGCTGGGGACCAAACCCAGGACTTTTTGCATGTGAGAATAGCAGTCTTAACAGCTGAGCAGCACCCCCAGCCCACACTTTATTCCCCTTCTCGTTTCCTTCTCAGATGCAGCCCACATAAGTACATTTGACAGATAAAGAAACCAGAATATGTAGATGTTAGGTGCCCAAAATCAGACGGTAAGAGATGGAACCAGTTCTGAGCCTAACCTCAGAGCTGCACTCTTACCGTCACCAGAGCTTTTGGATGGCAACTCAGAGCCGCTCACAAGGCACAAGAGAAATTTAGCGGGCCATGGCCAACATTCCATAAAAGAAAGATAATATCAGAGGGCATTAACTTAGCCCTTTCTGAAATTTTCACAGATTTTTCTACTATAAATTTTCTAATTTTACAAATATTAAAATAGCAATTAGACACTATTTATTACCAAGGTTTGTATAATGGGATGACTGTTACATATGGCTTTAACTTCTTTATCATCCTTATATTAATTCTGTACATCCTTAAGATTCAATGCCTGGTCTACAAGAGCTAGTTCCAGGACAGGCTCCAAAGCTACAGAGAAACCCCGTCTCAGAAAAACAAAAACAAACAAACAAACAAAAAGATTTAATGATATTTAGCATCTCAAACAAATTGAAATGACTGCCCCCAAACCAACCTGGCTGACCTTTGCAAGAGAATGGGGATTCATGTCTTAGCAGGCCAAGGCTGCCCGTTAGCCAGATATTTGGCTCAGATATATCAGAGTATTCTGTCAGTGCAGTGAACACACCGAGTCCTTTGTATGCAAATCCTGTGTCAACAGGTTCTCAGACCGCCCTACACATTCAGTTCTGGTTCCTCTGGCCTGTCTCCTGAGCTTATTGATTGGGTTATCAATGAAATTCTGGAAGCCTCCACCCAGATACCTTACCCACCTGGTTAGATCTGACTGACCTCATCATGACTGCGTTCGGCGTTCTTTTCTACTCTCGCTGTGGAAGGAGAGAACCTCCACCCGAAAGTTGTCCTCTGACCTCTGTGTACCTGCCATGCTGCGCACAAACACACAAACACAATCGTTTCTTTTAGGGCAGGTGACCCTAATGGCCTCTTTGAGCACCAATGCTTAACTTAGCATCAGAGACAGCTTTTTGTCAATGCTGAGCAAGGGCTAAGATGGTAACAGTGCGGCTTCACTGGGGATCAAACATGAGTTCAGCAGGACTCTCATGTCTCTCTACTTCTCATGACTCAGGAAGACTGTGAGCACATTTTATCCGCCCTCCCCAACCTGTCCCCCAAACAGAAAGAAAATCGTGCTCAATGGGAGACTATGAAGCAAGTTCCATTTTCCTGGGTAGAACATTTACAAGATTAAGAGTTAGCCGTCCTATTATTTCCGCACAGCCTGAGAGGTGACAAGGGCTATCTCTGGCCTTGGAAGAGGCAATCCAGCCAGGTCATGCGGCACATGCGCGCACACATGGTCACCAAATCCTAGGGCAACACAGGCTTGGACAACTCCAGCCTTGGACAGAGGCTACCAATTACAATCCTGTCTAAACCAGTTTCTCGGTTTGGGGTGACTCTGTCTTGCTAAGAAGTAAACTTAGACTGCTGTTTGAGGGATCTGGAGAGGTGGCTCAGCAATTAAAAACACTGACTGTTCTTCCAAAGGACCTGGCTTCAATTCCCAGCACCCATATGGCATCTTGCAACGGTCAGTAACTCCAGTTTCAGGGGACCCAATGCGCTCACACAGACATACCTGCAGGCAAAACATCAATGCACACAAGAAGGTAAATAAATAAAAGTTATCTTTTAAAAAGCACTCACTTTAATCCCAGCAGCACCGAAACGTGGATCAGTGAGTTTGAGGCCAGCATGGTCTACATAGAGGGCTACACTGAGAAATGCTGTATTGAAAACCAAAACAGGGCTGGAGAGATGGCTTTGAGGTTAAGAGCACTGACTGCCTTTCCAAAGGTCCTGAGTTCAATTCCCACCAACCACATGGTGACTCACAGTAATGAGATCTGGTGCCCTCTTCTGGCCTACAGGCATACTCGCGAACAGAACACTCTATACCTAATAAATAAAACTTAAAAAAGAAAAGAAAACAAAAAGACTCCTGTTGGGTATTGATGGGGTGGGAGTGGGGAACAGACAGAAATGCCAGCGTCTAGCCTATTCTGCATCGTGGGGGGAGGAGAGGCAAACGTTCAGATAATTATTAAGTTTCTCTTTGTTTGAGTGTATCATTGTTCCCGGGACTTCCCTGAGTAGAGACGCCTGGTAAACACAGAACAGCAGTATTCCTAGGTGTCCAAGAATATCTTTTCCATCCTGTCTTCCTCTCAGCCACTAAAAGATGCCCTGAAATTCCTCACTGGTGGGGATTAGGGTGGAGATAGCTAACTGAAGCAAAATGGAAAGGGTCAGTGTAAACAAAGAAAATCCAGTGCCACTCGGTGAGGGATGAGACTCCTGAAAGGCTACAAGGGCAGAGGGCAGAGGGCAGAGGTAAGTCAAGGTATTCAGGACTGGAGGTCAGGGTTGGGCCTGAAAGTGTCGTGTCAGGTTGGGCCTGAAAGTGTCGTTGACCCTCGCCTGACGGGAGCCTGTGAAGGGAGAGGATCTGTCAGGTTTCAAACAGATTGAAGGATGGCTGGCAATAAAAAAGGGAAGCCTGCTGCTTCGGGAAATTACCCTGGCGCAGCAGGCAGCTTGGAGTAGAATTGGGAAGATAATCGGGAAGATAATCAAGCAAAGGGCAGAAGGAAGAATTTGAGAGAGGCTGGGAAGTTTCCTATATCGCTATAGTGGAGTGTGTTTTCCAATCGCTCCCTAATGCTTAGCTAATAGTGTTGAACAATTGCCCCCTTTAAAAGGAGATCATAGTCGGCAGTGGTGGCGCAGGCCTTTAATCCCAGCACTGGGGAGGCGGAGGCAGGTGGATCTCTGTGAATTTGAAGCCAGCCTGATCTACATAGTGAGTTCCAGGACAGCCAGGGCTACACAAAAGAAACCCTGTCTAGAAAAAAAAAAATGAGATCATTCCATCAATTTATTCAACTACTCAGTAACAGTCACCTTTAGGCATGACTCGCCAGCTGTCTGCCGGTTCGGGAAACTGTCCTCATGCAGGGAACACGCCGATTATCTTTCCTATACTATAAAGCCTCCCTCTCCCTGGTTCCCATTCCCGTGGTCTCTTGACCAGAACTGTGTCAGAATGTGTTTTTTGTGCCAGGACTTTCGAGTGATTGGCTAAGACACAGAGACTAGGAACTGAGAGTTGAATCACATTCATGATGAAGCTATGGAGAGAAGGTCATGAACACTACTAGGGTACCCAGGATTGTCCTCTTCCTTCCTTCATTGCCTTCTGATCGCAGATGACTGGTCCAAAAATAGGTTCCTTGTTCAAAGTAGCCAATCAGATCCTTCCATGGAGATTTTGAAACCGGAATTGAAAAAGTTCAAGCAGTCTCTCTCCAACTTCCCCCTTCTTCCCTCTCCCTTCTCCCTCCTTTCTCTATTTCTATACTTCAGTTACATCGTAGCTGGCCTGGGAGCTGCAGCCAGAGGCCATTTTCTACCAAAATAACTGAGAAACAGGAAGTCTATCAGTATCAAGAGGGAGACAAATGCGGGCGGGGGGGGGGGGGGGGGCGGGGGGGGTGGGGGGGGGGGGGGGGGGGGGGGGGGGGGGGGGGGGGTCCCTGGTGCTTTGGTTAATCTTCGTTGTCCCCTTGACTGGACTTTAGAATCTGTAGCAGGGGGCTGGAGAGATGGCTCAGAGGTTAAGAGCATTGCCTGCTCTTCCAAAGGTCCTGAGTTCAGTTCCCAGTAACCACATGGTGGCTCACAACCATCTGTAATGAGGTCTGGTGCCCTCTTCTGGCCCTGAATAGAATCTGTGGGAGATACCCTTCTGGGCATGCTTGTGGGGTGTCTCCAGAGAGGTTAACTGGGGAAGACTGACCAGCCTGGAGGTTGACAGCACCATCCCGTGGACTAGGTAGGTACTTGGACCAAATAAAGCGGAGAAAACCAGATGAACACCAGCATTTTGCTGTGTGTTTCCTGACTGTGGGTGTGATGTGACGGGCCTGGCCTATCAGGTCGCACCTCAAAGTCAACCTTTGCACCTTAAGCATGAACAGCAGAGCAGCAGGCACTCAAGGCTCCCGCTGTCCTCTTCCTAAGCTGCAGGACCCCTGCCTATGGGCTTCCCGAGTGACCCCTCATAGTTACCCTTTTGCTGAAAGCGTTCCCACCGGGTTTCTAACGGACAGGCACTTCCAGTGCAGTTTATTCTCATATCTGCTGGCTGATGTACCCCGTGAGGCGCCAAGGAGCCAGCAAGAACCAGGGGTGCCTCCATAGAGGAGCTTAGCAGAGGGCAACAGACCTACTTTGTCTTCCAACAGTCACGGCAGAGATACGATCAGCACACTCATTGGAGTGCCAACCAAACTCTCGGGGTTTAGAGGAGGCCTGGGGCAAGGCTCGGACTGGGGAGACACAAGCAAGGCATGGACGGCACGGAATCATTTGAAAGATTTATTTGTATTGTCTTTAATCATGTGTAAATGTGTGTTTGTACGTGGGTTTGTGCAAGTAAGCACAAGTACGTGAGGAGGCCAGAGGTGTCAGCTCCTCTGCAGCTGGAGTTCTAGAAGGTTGTGAACCATCTGACCTAGGTGCTGGGAACCAAACTTGGGTGGTCTAGAAGAGCAGTAAGCGCCCCTGAGCACCAGCACCGTGCCATCTCGTCCTTCCAGTTGGCACAAACTTAAGGAGCCACCTGCTTTCAGAAGTTGTGAGCGCAGGGCCGAGTCTTAGGGAAGCATCTTCCACCGTCTTGTACACTGGGCGGCTTGTGAGGCTCACTGTGCCTGAGATCCTCATAGTGGTGTTTGGGAAGACTTCCTCAGAAAGTTAGCTGTAGGAGGAGACTCCTTGTTCATTCCCGGAAGCCAAGGCATAAATAAACACATAGAAACTGTATTAATTACAACACTATTTGGCCAATAGCTTGGACATATTTCTAGCTAACTTATATCTTAAATTAACCCGTTTCTGTTATGCTGTGTTGCCACGAGGCTGTGGCCTACCGGGTAAGGTTTCACTGTGTCCTCCTTCAGCAGCTACATGGCGTCCCCTTGACTCTGCCCCTCCCCCGTACCCCCCCTCTTTGTCTCTGTTCTGATTTCCTGCCTGGCTTTATTCTGCTAAGCCATTGGCCCAAACAGCTTTATTCATCAACCAATAAAAGCAACGCATGTACAGAAGGACAAGGACATCCCACATCAGTCAGCAATCAACTGGGCAGCGGCGGCACACACCTCAAATCCCAGCACTCAGGAGGCAGAGGCGTGCTGATCAGTGAGTTGGAGTTGAGCTTGGTCTACAAAGGGAGTGCCAGGACAGCCAGGCCTATACACAGAGAAACCATGTCTCTAAACCGGTCCACACCCCCACCCCCAAGAGAAAGCAATCTGAGCTGAACCTGGGAGGAAAAACACTTGGACTTGGGGCAGTGTTGAGTGCCTCAAAGTAAAGTAGTGAAGTTCCATCTCTCAGGCAAGGATCCCCCAAGATCATCAGACTCCAGTGTTCTCTAAGTACCCAAGGCAGGAAGGAAGAGCGAGAAGAAAGAACAGAGATTCTGTAGGCAGGCATGTTGCTAAATTCCTTCCCAGGGCGAAGATGGAAGCAGAGTCTACTCCTCCTCCCAAGAGCCTAGCAACAAACACAAGCACAATTCCACCACAGCTTTGGTGAGTTCATTGGGCTTTCTTACAGAGCACAGGTGAGAGGCAACCTATAAGGGTGTGGGGTGTGGGTATCCCTCCCCTAAAGGCCAGGAAGTCTTTTTTTTTTTTTCTAGTTTTTTGAGACAGGGTTTCTCTGTAGCTTTGGAGCCTGTCCTGGAACTAGCTCTTGTAGACCAGGCTGGCCTCGAACTTACAAAGATCCACCTGCCTCTGCCTCCCGAGTGCTGAGATTAAAGGCTTGCACCGCCACCACCACCACTTGGTTGGTCAGGAAGTCTTTAGCCAGCAGGAATGAGGACTTTCCCGTAGCTTGTAAATGGAGCCCCACCCCCCAGTCAGCCCGGGCCTTTCCCTAAGGCCACGTAAAACTAAGGCAGAGTTGCCTACACAGGTGTTAGTGAGCAAATGGACACTAAGATGAGGGTCTTGCACTCTCCCCAACCCTCCCTGAGGGGATGCAAATAGTCAACAAGCTCAGTTGGAACAATCTGTTTGCAAGGGAAGGTGCAGCTGACCTCAAGATGGCAGTTGCGTGGCTTGGAGGGCAGTCATACACGAGGCAATCAGAAAAATGTGATGATGATTACTTGGGTAGGGGATGGAGGTTTTGAGACAGGGTCTTGCTATATGGCTCTGGCTGTCCTAGAACTCACTATGTAGCCCAGGCTTGCCTCAGACTCACAGAAATTCTCCTGCCTCTGCCTCCCGAGTGCTGCTAGGATTAAAGGCATGAGCCACGGTGTCTGGCAAAAGCGGTGATTACTAAACTAGGAAATGATGCAATCAGAACAGAACATGGGATGAACCAAACAGAGCAGTGTAAATCTAAGAAGCTGCTAAGGTCAGGGCATACAGGAGGCCATTGTGCCAATGCAGGCAGATGGCTGAAAGTCTAAACTAATTAGCACTGAGAATAGAAACATTGTAAGAAAAACAATATACAATTAATATAATTTGGCAGTTGATTGGGGGGACAAGAAAGTGGAAAATAATTAGAAGTGCAGTTAAGTACAATAAGCTACAACAAAGGAAATAAATCATGTTTATACACACACACACACATATATATATATGAAAATTATAAGGGTGCATAGGATTTTTTAGGAAAAGCTCTTTAAGTGGACAAGCTTTCTAATGGGCTCTTTCTTTCTTTCTTTCTTTCTTTCTTTCTTTCTTTCTTTCTTTCTTTCTTTCTTTCTTTCTTTCGAGACCAGGTTTCTCTGTAGCTTCAGAGTCTATGCTAGAACTTCCTCTGTAGACCAGGGTGGCCTTGAACTCACAGAGTTTTGTCAGAGCTGAGATTAAAGACTCGCACCACCACCGCCCAGTGGGCAGGCACTTTCAGTGCAAAGTTCTAATTGCTTCAGTCTGCTGGATGCAGAGCTCTGTGTAAGGCGCTGAAGGACTGACAAAGGTCAGGATGGGGGTCGGAGGTCTGTGTGTTCTGTGTGTGATCACTTAGACTTCTTATTTGTCTTTGGTTTGTTGGTTGGGTTTTGTTTTGTGAGACAAGTGTCCTGGATCTCACAGAGATCTTCTTCCCTTTGCTTCTCCCCAGGATTACAGCCATGCCCAATCACACCTATCTTAAAACATGTCCATTATCAAAAGTGACTATGTGTCCCCAAAGACATGTCCACAGAAGTGATGATAATAACAGCCTGTTAAGATAGAATATTGAGGGGTTGGAGAGATGGCTCGGTGGTTAAGAGCACTGGCTGCTCTTCCAGAGGACCCTGGTTTAATTCCCAGCAGCCACATGGCAGCTCACAATTGTCTGTAACTTTAGTCTACAAGAGCTAGTTCCAGGACAGGCTCCAAAACCACAGAGAAACCCTGTCTCGAAAAACCAAAAAAAAAAAAAAAAAAAAAAACCAACAAACTTGTCTACCCTTT